>NW_006159808.1:1083123-1099866 GCF_000334495.1 Tupaia belangeri chinensis | reverse complement strand
GTGTGGCAGCGCTGCAGGGATGCGGTAGAGCCAGACGGAGTGTACAGAGTGGACACGTGAGCTGTCAGAACAAAACTCACATGTCTGTGCCGCAGTATAAGCAGAAAACGTGGGCGGCAGCCTTCTCGTTTACAGAATGGCTTCACCAGTGCTTTGTCCCAGCAGTGACAAAATACTTGGAAGGGTGAGGTTGGAAAGTAAAGTCCTGTTAATAATAGACAATGCACCTGACCATCCTGAATCTCCTATGAAATAAAAACATCAAGGTTGTATTTTTACCTCCAAATACAATGTCATTATTTAAACTGCTGGGGCAGGACCGTCATTTGGAGTGCCAGGGCCATACACAACCCAGTATTTTATTGCATTCGGTCATCTGGATCATTATTGCTGATGTAATGGCATTTGTCTACCCTGCAGTGGAGGGATTAAAATCAGAAATTTGTAATACCTGTTGGAATAATTTATTAAGTCATGAATGATTTTTAGAGGCTTCCAAGGGATCAAAGAAGTTAGAAAATCATCCACACAGTTAGTGGAGAAGAATTTGCCAACTTGCTTAATGAAGTAGAAGCACACATTGAAGGCCATGGAGAAGTATTAAAAATGAGGAATCAGAAGGACGTGTTGAGTCCTCTATGAAGGAGGAAGAAGATGAAGAGAACATTGAAACAGAACCAGCAGTGTGGACATTACCAAAATTTATGAAATAACTATGAGGGTCAGTCTGTAAAAAGTTCATGGAAATGTGCATTAGAAAAAAGGAATGAATTTTTTGCACCAAAATAAACTGTGTGATCGGCAAAAGATGACAGCTTCTGCAACAGCATTTTGATGTCTCAAAAGGAGAGAAGACGATATCTGATTACAGTGTTCTTCCAGAAGTTCAGCAAAAATCCACTTTCAGCTCCCAAGGATTTCCACCCAGCAACCTGTCTTGCTCCTCACTTCTAACCATCAACAATGTCATGGCTCCAGATCCAGGTCACAGGAATGGACAGTCCCCCTTCTGGCGTATCATCAAAAGACCAGGAGCAGCTGACACTCCCTCGCCAGGCCTCTGTCACTCACTCACATCACTCCTCACCTCGGAACACCACAGGGGAGTGAGGACGGGACAGGGGGATGTTTTCAGAGAGAGCCACCACAATCACACGACTTTTACCACAGTATGCCATTACAGTTGTTCTGTTTTATTGTTGCCATTATCACGTCACTGGGACTGATCTATGGGTTAAACTATCAGAGGATGTGTGTATAGGAGAAGACATAGTTTCTAGAGGGTTCTCTACATTCTGCAGCCTGAGTCACCCACTGAGGTTCTCGGAAAGTACCCCCCAGATAAGGGGAGGCTGCTGTACAAAGAGAGAGGGTTAGCAGGAAATTTGCTCTATGTCAATAAACATAGCTATACTAGAAGATACTTGGGGGTAACTTTATAATCCAGTAGCATCATTCCAAAACAAAGAAATCAAAGGAATTCATCCCCTGCCCATCAGGGGTAGAGACAGAAAGAAACTTACCATGATCCGAATACCTACTATGTCCCAGGTATTCTTTGCATTCTCCTATTTAATCTCCACAGCCACCTAGAGAGGTGAGTATTTTGTTGTTTATTTTACAAGTAATTGGAAGGTTAGGGAGCTTGAGTCACGTGTATAAAATTACTCGCCTGGTTGCAGCAAAGGCAGAATTCAAATCCATTTTGCCGGATTCCAAACTTCTGGTCAGCCCTGCTCTATCACCTGCCTCTCAGGCAAGAACAGAAGGAAAACACATCTCGGGGAACCTTGAGAAAGCGTAGTAGCTGTGCTGTCTTGCTGCAGACAAGAACCTAGTGGTACGTGGGAAAGGTGACCCTGGCTCAGTTAGGACTCGAGGCCCTGAGGGTGACGTGAGCACTGGGGGAAAACCAAGCACGAGGTCAGCCCCAACTGCCGGACGCTGGTTCTTCCCCCCAGGTGTATGGACCGGAAGGGCAGAACTGAGGATTCACAGCCACTGCTCCGCACCCTTAGTCGTGCCTTTTCTCGGGAGCCTCGGGGCTTTATCTTAGCAGAGCCATTTACTTTGGTTCATCGAACTCTGTGTAACATTTTTCTTTGTGTCCCGTTTTCTCCCCCAACGCAGGCTGTATTAGGTCCTCTGGCTCTAGAAACAGCAAGGATCTCGGCGCCGTACTTGGAAACCTATTCGAAGGACGTGATGACGGTGGCATTCTTATCCATCTTGATCACAGCTCCAAACGGAGCCTTGCTTATTGGCATACTAGGGCCCAAAATGCTCACGCGCTGCTACGATCCGGGCAAAGTGGAGGCGCAGCTGTCGGAATGCAAACACCATTAAAGTTTCTCAGCCATCACGTGCCTGCTTCCTTGAACGAATTATTCGCCTGACAGAACAAATTTAAAGTACAAGTATCTGGAGATTATATGTCCAGAATTTAGTAAATACGTGACTTCACTACAGGACTTTCCTCTGATTTTTTTATCCTAGTTAATTTAACAAAAATAATACCAAATGGAGTGCTCTCTTAGTATTTACGTATTTCTTCTTCTCTTTTTTCTTTCTTTTCTTTTGCTATAAGGTGTGTGCACTGGCCAAAGGCAGATAGGCAGAAAAGAGAGAGAGAGTAAGAAAGCACCTTCCCCTCAAGGGGATGACCACATTGCAGTCCCTTCTCCTTCTTTCTCCTGGGATTTTGGGCATGCATGCACACGTGCCCAGTGTTTTCCACGCCGCCCAGTCTTGCTAAAGAATCCCACAGGACTGTGCTGTGATTCTTCTACTGGAGTTTGCCACACCGCACAGTGTTTCTGCCCACTGCATGTACCTCTGATACCACAGTTTTCTAGAGCGTGCAGTGCAGGCGTTAGGACCGCCCACTGCTCTGTAGCCTGGGCCTGCCCAAGAGCCCTCTCCTGCTCTAAATTCCTGTCAAAGCTGGCAGCCTTCTGTGCTACTCAGAAAATGTGTCAGAGCAATGTTCTTCAGTGTGGAATTTGCCACCTCCAAAACCCAGGGGCCTATGAGGCACTATGTTTTCTTCTTCATCGTGGGAATCATGGGAATGTGAGATGTAATAATTTGTCCTTTATTTTAGACACATCCCAGACCACTGAACCTCCTAAATTTTTTTTTTTTGGATAGGTTTTTGCTATAGAGCGCATGTGCTCGCCAGAAAGACAGAGAGAGAGAGACAGAGAAAGTGAGAAATCATCCCCGAGGGGGGATGGCCACACCGCAGTCCCTTCTCCTCCATTCTCTTGGGATCTCTCTCTAATCAAACTGAAAATAATAATAATAAATAAAATTAATACATAATTTTTAAAAATTATTTGATTCCATTTATATTATAATTTAATTTGATCAGAGAGAGAAAGAGAAAGCAAGAAAGTAAGCCACCAGGTCCAGGACTCCAGCCACGGTCAGCCACCGGGGAAACTAGCACCTTTTCCCACCACGCCACCTGCTGGCCCCAGTACCGCTGATTTCATTTAAAAATTGCGTTCCATTCACAAATTTTCCAAGATCATCTTTACTGTCAAATAATGATGGCAGCCATGCCTGTTAGTTCCTAAATTAAGCTTATTATGATGATTTAAAATACATGTTATAGGTGTTTCATAAATAATCACTGTTTAAGTAATTTCCATTTTACTGAAGAATCTTAATTAGGAAATGGCTACGGAATGTTATAACCAGCCCTCTGTTTTTTTTATGATTTTTTTCTCTAATTCATAATTGTAAATATATTAACTGATACTAAAACACCCTTGCATTCCTGAAATACAGTGCTCTTCGCCACAGTGTATTTTTTTTTAACTGTGCTGGATTTTTATTTAGAATTTTCATCCATTCATATAAATGAGATGGCTGTGGTTTATACACATGTGTCTTGCACTTATCAGGTTTTCATAGTAATGCTATACTGGGTATATGAAAGGATTTGGTGAGTTCTTTTCCTTTTAAAAAAGTTTCAGAGCCAGCTCAGTGGCACGGATAATGCACTGCTCCAGCGGTGCTGGACGGGTACCGGGGAGTGTAGGTCTGGCTCCCTGGTCGACCTGTGGCCCAAGTGTGAGCACCCGTGGTTCCAGCCAGGTGGGAAGGCTACGGGGAGGCTCGTGGCATAAGACTGTGTTGAGGTTCATGTCTCCATCTCATGAAAGATCTTTTTTAAACAGGGAATATTGAAATAATATTGGAGTTATCCTTGCGACCTTGTACTTTTTAAATTATGGCTTAAAAAAACTTTCCACTCTCTTCTTTGTAATTCATCTATTAACGTTTATTTATTTTTTTTTTAGAGAGGTTTTGCTACAGGGCACATGCGCTCACCAGAGAAAGAGAGACAGAAAGTGAGAAATCACCCCCTAGTGAGGTGGACACACTGCAATCTCTTCTCCATTCTCCTCTTGGGATTTTGGGCATGCATGCATGCACATGTGCCCAGTGTCAGTTTTAAGCTGCTGGGTCTGAGACTTGAACTGTAGTCAGCCATGTGGGAATCCAGCAACATAACCATTATGCCTTCTGCTGGTCCCTATTAACATTTTTCACATTTTGCCAGAGGCCACATGCTGTCACTGGAGTGAAACACAGGGAGGGAGGCAAACTGAGAAAGCACCTTCCATGGGGGATGGTGACACTGCAACCCACTCTCCTCCATCTCTCCCACCTGTCTAGATTTGAGGCACACACACACACACACACACACACACACACACACACACACACACACACACACATACACACACACACACACACACACACACACACACCCCAGCATGTCTTCCAAGCCACTGGGTTTAAGACTCAAACCACATAGCCAGCCCCTTGGGATCTGGTCAGCTTAACCATTATGCCAGGGACTAGCCTACTCTATTAATATTTAAAAATTCTTCTTGGGTCAGTTTTGGGCATTCATGTTTCTCTAGGAAATCATCCCCTTCCTCTAGATTTTCCAATGTGTTGCTAAATAGTAGCATGCACTTTTTTGTTGGTTTGTTTGTTAAATTCATAGAATGAATACATATCGCACCCAGGAAAGAAAAGCCCCTTCAACAGGGTGTGGTCACACTGAAACCCCTCACAGCTCATCAGATCTTGGGCTCATGCTCACACCTGGAGTGTTTCAGGTTTACCAGGCCAGGGATCCAAACCCACAGTTGGCGGTGTGGTATCAGGCACTGCAGTTCAGTAAGCTGCCAGCTGAACCACCAGACTGGGCCGCTAGCAGTGATTTTAAAACCTTTCTATTTCCATCTTACATCACTTTCTGGCAGCATTCTACAGAACGGACGACTGTACTTTTTTAAAAGTTTTTGCCACTCGACAGAGACAATGAGAGAGAAAGTGAGAAACCGCCCTCTCCCTACTCTCCTCCATGGGATGACCATGCCACAATCTCTTCTCCATTTTCCTGGGATTGTAGGCATGCATGCACATGTGCTCAGTGCAGTTTCCAAGCAGTCAGGTCCAGGACTCGAACCGGTCAGCCAGCCATGTGAGAGTCCAGTGCCTTAACCACCACGCTACCTGCTGGCCCCCGGGAGAGTGTACTCCTAAGGTTTGCATTTCTTAAAGTCATGCAGTAGATGTGATGGATTCATATCTTTAGTGTGACCATGCAGAGAAATGTACGATGGGTATTAATGGAAAATTACAGGAAACTTGAAAACTGAGTGAACTGTTTGTTGACGTATTACTCATTAGTATAGGACTCATCTATAATTATGCAATTTACTACCCTTTCTCCCTTATATTATCTTGGAAAATTACAGCCTTATAACAGATATCCAGAATTTATTAACACCCTGGCTTACCTGTTTGACAATAATGCTCTAAGAAAACAGTCGAAATTATATTCTCTCATCGTTGTTCAAAACCGATTTTTTTTTAAACAAAGAACCCCGCATTTAAACCAAAGGAAAGCTAGCCTGTTGGGTCATACCTGGCTGCAAAACAGAGTATGTCTTTCTGAACAGATTTTCAGTGTTCTTCAAGACCACAACTAGTCTAAAACTATACACGAGGCAGTAATTGAGATGGACTGCCCACTTTTTATATTAAAATGACATTGGCTACATGATTTTTCTAAACTGGATTTCTGTAAAAGATAGAACTAGTCGACTCGTTGACCACGATGGAATAAAGCGAGCGTCCAGTAGAAGACCATTATGACAGACTGACCTCAGGTTAATAAGCAGCACAGTTATAAACAACACAGCCATGGGTGGCCTCCTGTTCAGCCTGTGAGGTGCAAAGGACTAAGTGGCCCGGGAGGAGCTGGGGTGGCCACGGAGCTGCAGCTCACCCTCACTGAAGTGGAGTCACCCGACATGATTCATGTGGTTTTAATTGATCTTGCCTAGGTTTTCCTCGCTAAATTAAGCTGTAAGTTAGGGTATTAACCCTGGAAAGTGTTTCAACGGCATGTAAAAACTTCCTGTGATAAAGCCTTCAAATACTAAGGGATGAGTCAAAGTATTTTCTGTATAAATTTTCCATCTGGATATATACCACGTCCAGTACTGAAGCTCTTAACGATCTGAAGTAGAAACTGGTGTCACTGAATGGAATAATATCCTGCCTTCTTAAGTACCACGTGATACTTCATATTGATTCAGATTCATCACTTACATAATCTGGGCACAGCGGCATCCTCAGGGACCACGGTATTTACAGGGACCCTATGCTAAATTGTCTCAAGCAGTTGTACTTTCTAATGACCACTTTATTTTTTGGCTCCCTCCTGTTGTCACAACTGTCACATTTTGTTTACCTGCCTCTAGCAGGACTCTTCCCACACTTGTGATTTGTTCAGGAGCAGAAGTCAGATTACCAAACTTGTCAGAACTGTGCGAAGGAAGAGTAAGGACACGGAAGGCGGGGACCCACAGCGCTCGTTCCTGAATCGAGTACGAGCATGTGCAACATCTGCTCAGACTGACGCCAAGCGTGAGTTCGAATGGGCCACCTGCAGCTGGGTGCTTCTGGTGACAGCAAATGAGATATCCATCACCCTGGCTTGAGAACTGTTTGACAGCAGAGCTTGAGAACTGGAGGGGCAGAGCATCTGACAGCAGTTGCTAATGGGAAACCGTAGAGTGGCAGAGGTAGAACTATACAGACCGGCTGGCTTAACTGGCTTCCTATAAACTTAATCAGTTAGGTTACAGAATACAGAAGCTATTTAATAAATCGTCACATGACACATCGAACTCAGAGTTGAGTTACAATATGCTTTTAGAAATAACTTCTTAATTACACCTAGAGTGAATCATTAATACCTCCAGCCTGCTAACTTTCGGAGAAGCTGGTATTTACGTAATGGTGGTATTCATTTGCTGAGTAAGGCACGAGCAGTTCTAGCTAGGCAGGAACAGCAGTCTTCAAAACAATCATGTGACACAGTAAGAACAGGGCTACTGCTTGGAGATTCTGGAAACTTGTGTATTTAAAGAGCTAAGTTACTTCTATTTAAATCAACTCCTATCAACAGTTACTTTTTTTTTTTTCAGAGGTTTTTGCTATAGGGCGTATGAGCAAGCATCATTATTCATAGTCATTAGGCAACCATCTCTATAAGGCAGAGAGCTCAACTCTTTGAAAACTCAAGTGATTTTTTTTGGAGAGGTTTTCGCTATAAGGCGCGTGCGCTCACCAGACAGACAGACATAGAGACAGAAAGCAAGAAATCACCCCCCAGGGGGGATGACCACGCTGCAATCCCTTCTCCTCCATTCTCCTCTCTGGATCTTGGGCACGCACGCACACGCACCTGGCATGAGTTTGAAGCCACCGGGTCCGGGATGCAAACTGTGGTCGACTATGTGGAAGTCCAGCGACATAGCCATTACACTAACTGCAGGTCCCAACAGTTACTTCTTTTTAAGCTTCTCTCTTTTATGTAAGAGGGGGTGGGAGAAGACAAGCACATTTAGATAGTCTCAGGCCACCATCCTCCCGTCTCTCCCAGCCGGCCAGGACCCTGGGCATGTGGCTGTGCCCAACATGGACAGATCAACCCAGGAACCAAACCCCAATTTCCCCACGGCCTCCAGCACCCCACGGCACTGCCCTGCTGACGCACTGACAGTTACTGCTACTTCCGTGGGGCGTTAATTCAGCCAATTCAGGTGCCTTTGCTTCCTAAGTTGTCTGTTTTTTAAGGAAGATGTGATAGGATGCTGTGAGTTTACAGGACGTTAGCAACCCATACTAATCCTTATATAAAAGAAGTATTAAAATAACGACTTGTTACCAGCACATTTCCAAAAATTTTGCACAGGTGGTAAAATATTTGGGTATAGCTCTTTAATATACTTTAACAACTAAAAATGTAGAAAGAAAAAACCTTTATTCTGAGAATATAGCCATTTTGCTTTTTAAATACTGAAATGACCTTTTATGAAAATTCATTTTCAATTTTTAAAGTATCCTTATGTGACAAAATTAACAGCTGATTCAGTCTTTATGTTTTTAAGTATACTTATTTCCTGGGAAAGCTAATAAATATGGGAACCATGAGAACGTGTATAAAAACAGGTCACCATGAATTGCAGTGAATGATTTTATGTTTTTATTTTTTAGAATAATTATTTATTTGTTTATTCATTCATTTATTTTAATTTGACCAGAGCGAGATACACACACACAGAGAAGGAAAGTGAGAAAGCAAGCCACTGGGTCCGGTATTTGAACTGCACTCGGCCATGTGGGAGTGTCCAGTGCCCCAACCACCACGCCACCTGCTGGTCCCTGCAGTGAATGATTTTATAAAAAGTATTTCATGACCACAGGCCAAGGTATCCATGCTTTTGGGTGAGGAAGTTATTACCTACGTCTTATACTCAGAAGTGGAAAATAATTGGTTATTCTGACAGAAAAAGTCCTTAAGAGTTTTGAAGAAAAGGTCTCAGAAAAAATACTCAGAGACAAAGAAGAGCAATATTTTCTTTCTTTCTCACTGACAAGTAGGGAGAGAAAAAAGCAACAATTTTGGACCTACACCTTGGAGAACTTTTCAAAACAACAGTCTACATTTCTCACTTTTAAAAATCATGCTGTTGGAACCAGGAGATGGTGTAATGGTTATGTAGCTGGACTATCAAGTAGTAGACTGCGGTTCGAGATCTAGACCCAGCAGCTCAAAACTCATGCCAGGCATGTGTGCATGCTTGCCCAAAATCCCAAGAGAAAAATGGAGGAGAAAGGACTGAGGTGTGGCCATCCCCCAAAGGGATGATTTCTTGCTTTGTCTCTGGCGTGTGTACACACCCTGAAGCAAAAAGCCTGCAGCTGGCCCTAAGAAACTTCAGATCACACATAGAACTTATTGACATTACATGTAATAAATTAAAAGTCCAAGTACCAGGACCAGCAGAGGGAGTAATGGTTATGTCACTGGACTCCCACTTAGTCAACCTCAGTTCGAGTCCCAGACCCAGTGGCTTAAAACTCATACCAAGTGCGTGTGCATGCATGCCCAAGATCCTGAGAGAAGAGAGGAGAAGGGATTGAGGTGTGGCCATCCCCCCCGGGGGGTGATTTCTTGCGTTCTGTCTGTCTCTCTGGCAAGTGCACACATCCTATAGCAAAAAATATCTTAAAAAAAAAAAAATCCAAGTACCATGTTTACTGCAGTGTCTAGTACATACAAAGTCAGATTCAGTATGTCTGCCTCCTGTACTGTCTTTATATAAAAAAGGAACTGAATGAATTACACCTTTAATAGACTAAAAAATAACTATTAATATGAGAACTGTATTGTAAGATTTTTCTAGGAAGGCTCTAAATAATAGGATTAAAAATTATAAACATTTTGGTACCAGAATGATAGTATAATGATTACATCTCTGGACTCCCACATGGCCAACCATGGTTTGAGTCTTGGACCCAGAGGCTTGAAACTCATGTTGGGCACGCATGCAAATCCTGAGGGAAATGGAGGAGAAGGGATTGCAGCATGGCCATCTGCCACCTGTGGGGTGATTTTTTGCTTTCTGTCTCTGTCTCTCTGGCAAGTAGACATGCCCTTATAGCAAAAATCTTTTTAAAAAAATTTACAAACATTTTAAAGATTCTCCAGTAAATTTATTTTCAAACATTTTTGTATATTTGTCTTAATGTTGTATTGTTTTAAAAGAGAAGAAAAGTTCATATAAATACAATTTTGAATACTGATTTATCATTTTATCATAAATCCAGATAAACTTTATGCTTACTTCTAACTGATGGTCAAACTGCAGAAGCCCACAAGTTTAGCTGTAAGTGTTGTCACCTTGCCCCAGCTGAATCAAATAGCTCAAGACACACACACACACACACACACACACACACAGACAAAAGTAGGCCTTTCGTAAACAGATATTTTATGGTGTAGATAATTGTTTCTCTTTGGAACTTTTTATACCCAGTTTATTTCTTTTTTGAAATTGAGATATTCATAGTCATTAGGCAACCATCTCTATAAGGCAGAGAGCTCAACTCTTTGAAAACTCAAGTGGTTTTTTTTGGAGAGGTTTTCACCATAGGGTGCGTGCGCTCGCCAGACAGACAGAGACATAGAGACAGAAAGCGAGAAATCACCCCCCAGGGGAGATGGCCACACAGCAATCCCTTCTCCTCCATTCTCCTCTCAGGATCTTGGGCACACATGCACACGTGCCCGGCGTGAGTTTAAGCCACTACGTCCAGGACTCAAACCGCGGTTGACTACATGGGAGTCCAGCGACACAGCCATCATGCTAACTGCTGGTTCCCTCAAGTGATTTTTCATAGAAACATTTTTCTTCATCTAAAAAGAATGGAGTGCGGAAGCCTAAAGGAGGGGGAACCACTTCAGATGATCTAAACAAAATAGATATGAAAAGTAATATACAGTGTAGGGGAGAAATCTTAACTGTAGATGCTGTTGAAAGTATTGATAGTTAAAGAAAACAATTTGACCCATTGCCAAAATTTAGATTTTCTTAATTTATTACAATCAGAAGTGTTGATTTTATATTACTTCTTTGAAGCCAGCATGAGAGGCTTGACAATTTAATTTTTATATATATGACTGTTTGAATATACAAAGTATCAAATATAAACAGTAATACAGCAAGAAAATAAATCGGCAGAAATAAGTATTCAACCAGTAATAATAATTAAGATCACCAATTCAAAGATTTTCTATACACAAAAAAATGAGAAAATATTGTTATAAGAGTTTACAGCACACAGTGAATTTAATCCTACTTCACTACTATTATACTTCCTTCTTCTTCAGAATTAGTGGGCCCACATTATCTCCTGTCAGTTCATTGTGTTTATTATGTGAACCATCACAGGCAGGAAACTGAAAGGAAAAAGAATTACAAGTGTTATTTTAAAAATATGATTCATTAAGTAGAAATATTTGTGAAATACTTTTGTAAAGAAAACTTGATAAAAAAAGAAAATCATTGGATTGCCTTCCTGAGTAGTAGATATGTTCTACATCTAACCTAACCACAATCTGATAATACAGCAAATCTGACAATTTAAATAGTCAATTCGTTATTTGGTTTAGATTTTATTTTGATTGACTGATTGATTTTCTTAGTGATTTTTGCTATAGGGCACATGCACTCACCGGAGACACAGAGACAGAAGGCAAGAAATCGTCCCCCAGCGGAGATGGCCACACTGCAGTCCCTTCTCTTCCGGTCTCTTCTCGGGATTTTGGGCACACAGGCACACATGCCCAGCCTGAGTTTTAAGTCGCCGAGTCCGGGACTCGAGCCACGGCTGACTACATGGGAGTCCAGTGACATAAACATTATGCCATTTGCTGGCTCCCCTGGTTTAGATTTTAAATAACAATCTCTGGATGATTCCATGTGACTGACTATAAAATAGGTTTTAAAAAGGAATCAAAATATGCTATTGTCTCTGTGGAGATCCAAATTCAAACTCATCTCTTACTGAATCTTAAAAAGAATGCAGTGTAAATTCAAAAGAAACTATTTTCTAATTAATACTTTCTTATAAAACGCATGCTTCTGTACATTTTTTGAAAAACATAAGTAATATATGTTTAGGGGCCATCAGGTGGCGTGGTTAAGACACTAAATCCCACATGGCCAACTGCAAGGTTCGATTTCCAGATTCGGCAGCTAGGAGAACACAATGGGTGCATGTGTGCCCAAAATCCCAAGTGCAAAAAGAAGAGGAGGGTATTGGGGGTGTGCCCATGCCCTAGAGTAAAAAACTATAAACAAATAAAATACATCTTTTTAAAAAGTCACTCCTAATCCATCCAGATACACGGACAGTAATTTTTGGGCATAGTTTTTCATTTGCATTTACTGTGTGCACTAATTTTTTTTAAAACAAAACTGGGATCATAATATGCTTTGCTTTTTTTTATTCTTTTCTTTTTTAAGAGAGATTTTTGCTATAGGGTATGTGCACTCGCCAGAGAGACAGAGAAACAGAAAGTGAGAAATCACACAATCCCTTCACCACCACTTTCCTCTTGAGATTTTGGGCACATGCGCACACACGCCTGGCATGAGTTTTAAGTCACCAGGTCCAGGATTCAAACCATGGTCGACCCTGTGGGAATCTAGCAACATAACCATTACACCATCTCCTGGTCCCATAATATGTTTTTCTTACTTACACTAATTATATCAGGATCTCATGTCATTAAATATTCTTTAAAAACACGATTTGCAAAGGTTTCCTAACATCCCATCAATTTTATCATACTTCATTATTCCCCTATATCTGATTTATAAAATTTTGCTATTATAAAGGATGCTGTGATAAATGTCACATATAAAACTGTAAATAGTCTATGATCAAGTACATTGGCATTGAATCATAACTGCATAAGGTGGTCTACCATCCACACTGCATCACTGTGCTCATGTCCCAGCCAGCCCCTGTTGCTGGGGTGGTGAGCTCCAGTACTGCCGTCTCCACTGAGAATACCACGTGACATTAATCATCTTCCTGGGAACGATTCTACTCTCCAGTAAATTGCATATGTGCTCTGGTGAGCACACGTGCCCTATAACAAAAATCTCTTTAAAATAATAATTTAAAAAAATTGGGGGGGATCAGCAGTTGCCATAATGGCTATGTCACTGGACTCCCATGTAGCAGCAAAAATGATCACTCATGGTTCTCACACACTGTTCATCGTGTTCAGTGCAATATCATAAAATTTAAGAACACTGTAACATTGCTGTAAACAGTGTATTTGAGCTTAAGCTAGACTATCGTAAAGCATCTCTCCTGATTACAGTAGGTTACCATACAGCATCATACTGCTGCTGCATCACCCATGAATCCTCACATCTGAATATGCTTCTTTTTCACAGTATCTTTTCATTTTGATATCCAGTGTTAGTTATAGAAGTAACACCTATGGAACTTTGTATCGTATAAGATAATAGTGATGTAGGTATGGAAAGAGGATATCCTTGTGAACAAGATGACAAAGTTACAGTATCAAAAGTATAGTACAGCACTGTAAATGTGTTTTCTCCTACTTACAATTTTCTTAGGCTGAGCTTGTGGTGACACCTGATTTCTATCTGTGCTTGCTGCTCTAACTTTTCTAATGTAGGTACAATAGTATCTATCGATCATAAGCTGCAAGCTTTTAATTTAGGACTACAGACTTTCAATACTGGATACTATGAGAATAAATCTCTCACTGAACCTCAAAACTAGGGATTTGGGAACCAGCAGTCAGCGTAATGGCTATGTCGCTGGACTCCCACGTAGTCAACCGCGGTTCGTGTCCCGGACCCAGTGGCTTAGAACTCACGCCAGGCGCGTGTGCGTGCGTGCCCAAGATCCCGAGAGGAGAATGGAGGAGAAGGGATTGCGGCGTGACCATCCCCCCTGGGGGGTGATTTCTCGCTTTCTGTCTCTATGTCTCTCTTTGTCTGTCTGGCGAGTGCCCGCGCCCTACAGTGAAAATCTCTCAAAAAAAAAAAAAAAAACTAGGGATTTAAGGGACCAGCAGAAGGTGTAATGATTATGTCACTGGACTCCCACACAGCCGACTGCAGTTCATGCAATGTGTGTGCATGCATGCAGGCCCAAAATCCCAAGAGGAAAATGGAAGAGAAGGGACTGTGGCATGACCATCCCCTGGAAGGGGATTTCTCACTTTCTATCTCTCTGGTGAGCACATGTGCCCTATAACAAAAATCTCTCTTAAAAAAAATTTTTTTTTAAAAATTGGGGGTGGGGGACCAGCAGTTGGCATAATGGCTATGTCACTGGACTCCCATGTAGCTCGTGGTTCAAGTCCTGGACCCAGTGGCTTAGACTTACACAGGCACGTGGGCATACGTGCCCGAGGTCCCAGGAGAATGGAGAAGAAGAGATTGCAGTGTGGCCATCCCCCCTGTGGGGTGATTTCTCGCTTTCTATCTCTCTCTCTCTTTTTGGTGAGCATTCACGCCCTATAGCAAAAACCTCTCCAAAACAATTTTTTTAAAGACTTATTTTATTTAACTTTATTTATTATTATTATCATTATTATTACTGAATTTGATGAGAGAAAGAAAGTAAGAAAGCAAGACTCCAGGTATGGGACTCGAACTACAGTCAACCATGTGGGAGTCCAGTGCCTCTAACCACCAAGCCACCTGCTGGCCCCAATAAAAAATTTTTTAGATGGGGATTTAAAAAGCAAAACCATTCTAACACCACAAAATTTTGTTGTATTTTGGAAATGAACAACTTACCGTCTTAGAACGCCAACACCTACAGTAAGCTGCTTTAGTGAGACACAAATCTTCAATGTTTATTTCATTGACCACTTTGGGATTTTCCTTTTGTATTTTAAGATTAATCAAGCTGTCCTTCTGCTGTTTTTTCTTCGGGAGGAATGGACGAACTGCAAGGTAGCCGAGTAGTGCCAGCACACCCAGGAAAGGCAATAACCGAAGCCATTCTGAAACTAAACATGTATGGATTTGTTAGAATACGCGGAGTTCCTATAAAGGAACCCTAAACAGCATGTCTGGTCTCATCGTGGAGCTTATTCTTGACGTTACTCCTCACATTACTTCCTCATTTACCCCACCTATAAAACTGTGAATAACACAATCAAGCCAGCTCTACCCAGGACTTATTTATAAGCTAACTTGAGATTCATGAACGAAGAATATCCTACCTCATTGTCTCCATTGAATGTTTTGGTGTTTGTTTTTACTTTATTTCAGGACTCATGATCATCACAGCTACAAACAGAATCAATGTGTGATATACAAGGGGGGCCAAAGAGTTTGTGGGAAATGGGACTAAAGTATACTTTGGTGAAATTTTGAAATCCATGCATGGTCTTTCCATAATAAGCATTTTCTATAAACTTTTTGAAGGGCCCCTATATTTTATAGGTTTAGAAAAGTTTCATTCCTGGGACCAGCATAAGGCATAATGGTAACATTGCTGGACTCCCACGTAGTTGATCATGGTTTGAGTCCTGGCCCTGGCAGCTTAAAACTCACGCTGGGTATGTGTATGTGCCTCCAGAAAGGAGAATAGAGGAGAGACTGACACGGCCATCCTCCCTGGGGGGTGATTTCTCACTTTCTGTCTCTGTGTCTCTGGTGAGCACATGTGCCCTATAGCAAAAAAAAAAAGTTTCATTCCTTTTTAATATCATAACTAAAATTATATACAACAGAGTATTTATTGATTTATAATTTTAAACACATCTTCAATGCTTTTACACTTTACTGTTTTGGTAAATGTTCCTAAAGAACACCAAAATGTGTAACAGCTATTATTTGAAAGAACTAATTGAGGGCTGGCAGATGGTGTGGTGGTTAAGGGTGCTGGACTCCCACATGGCCAACAGAGGTTCAAGCCCCACATCTTGCGGCTATCTTTGTCACGCCCTCCCACCCCTCTCTGGTTAAATTAAAATAAATAAATAAATAAGTTAAATAATCCTAAAAAAAAAAAAAAAACCCTAATGGAAACTTTCATATACTGAATGTTCTCATGTTAAGATACATTACATTTCATAAGCATTTGCTAAGTAACTTTAAAAGTCAGGGGATATAAGCCGTATGAATGACATGGTCCTGCTGCTTTTTTTAGCCACCAGAGCCAGGACTTGAACTGTGATTAGCCATGTGGGACCCCGTTCCCGTAACCACTATGCTACAAAGCCTGCCCAAAACAAAATTACTTTTGCTACAACACCATGCCAAGTGATCTCAATGTAACAGCCTGTTTATATAACATATGTATAATACCTGTGAGGATGCCTGGCACAGAGCAGATACAGTAAATGGTAGCTTTCGTTAAGGGTTTATGGCGAGGCTAACAGATGGCATGGTGGTTAAGGGCGCTGGATTCCCACATGGCTGACCACATGTTCGAGTACCAGACCTGACGGCTTGCTTTCTCGCTTTCTCTCTCTGTCTCCCTCTGGTCAAATTAAAAAATAATAGCACTAATAACTAATTAAATCAATAATTTTTTAAAGGAGTTTATGGCAGCTGGTGACAAAATGGTAACAACTCCTTCAGAAAGTATTTTGCCGGGACCAGCGGTTAGCATAATGGCTATGTCGCTGGACTCCCATGTAGTCGACCGCAGTTCGAGTCCCAGACCCGGTGGCTTAAACTCACGCTGGTCACGTGTGCGTGCGTGCCCAAGATCCCGAGAGGAGAACGGAGGAGAAGGGATTGCGGCGTGGACATTCCCCCCCCCCCCCCGGGAAGGTGATTT
>NW_006159808.1:1077096-1083060 GCF_000334495.1 Tupaia belangeri chinensis | reverse complement strand
CAAAAAAAAGGTATTTTGCCAAATTAACTTGACAATGTTATATGGTAAACATCTTTGGAATATAATCTTTCAGTCACCAGAATGAAGTTCTGTAAGGGCTTGTCTGTCAAGCACTTTGGCTGTTACACTCTCATAACCAAAATGCTAGACTCGTCGAATGAATTCAAGTTCCAGTGACGACACAGAGCCGTTTCTTGCAGTGAAGAGGTTCACTACTGAGCTGCGCTATCTAATACAGTAGCTGCTAGCCACACTGTTTGATTTGTAGCCAGGATTTCCTTTTAGTCAAGAAAGTAGGGTAACAAATAGACAACCACCTTGAAAAAAGTTTATTAGTCTCCAAAAGGAAGGGGCACACCAGGCCACGGAGAGCCATCTGGGCAAGGACCAGCGTTGAGGAGGAAGAAAGGTGAGAGGAAAGCACGTCACAGACTTTCACTGTGGTTCCACGGAGAAGTCAGGGCAGCACGAGGGAAGTGGCTTAGAACTAGCCTGAGCAACTGTGGTGGGTTCTGGGCTATCAGCTGGTTCCTGGTTGTCCAATCTGTTTCCGGGGTGATTTCAGGCAGGGAAAATAGTGGCCTGGCCTCTACCACAAAGGAGCCTCCATCTAGTATGGAGTACAGACCTATACGGAAGGCTTACGTACTGTGCATGTGCAACCACAAGTAAGCAATGCAGGGGAAGTGAGTAACTCTCGAGTGGGATAAGCAACAACAAAAATTCTGACACCTCAGTAGGTTTTTGAAAGATGATTAAGGGTGTGGGAGTTGACAGGCAGACAGGAGGAGGCGCTGCAGGCCATGCAGAGACAGCACAGGCAAAGGCGCATGACTGGCAGAAAAGGTCTCGGAGGCCAAGTCCCACGGTATGGCTGGAATATGAAAGAGGAGAAAGAACTGCAGAAGTGAGCAGGTGCTAAATGATGAAAACCCTGTATGGGGCACAAGGTAGGAATCTGCCCAGTGCGTAATACGAAATATTTTTAATTCTTTTTATTCTACCTGGAAAACTGTGCACTTAAGAAATCATTCTGGTCTCATGCGGGACATTAC
Organism: Tupaia belangeri chinensis; assembly: GCF_000334495.1. Taxonomy (NCBI): domain Eukaryota; kingdom Metazoa; phylum Chordata; class Mammalia; order Scandentia; family Tupaiidae; genus Tupaia; species Tupaia belangeri. The sequence continues at coordinate 1,082,005 of NW_006159808.1, read as the reverse complement.
AGGAAAATAAGGAAAAGCACCGAGGGTTGTGGGTGGGAGCACAAGAGGCAAGACGAGGTGTTAGAAATCCACCGAAATGGTCTAGAAGTAACTGAACTTCCACTTAGATAGCCGCGTTAAAGCAGGGAGGGCAAACATGAGCAACAGTCCCTAGCAGGACTGCCTAAAACCATGTGTGTGCGTGCTCGTTTTCTGAGGAGATGGGTTTAAGTCACTAGATCCAGGACTAGAACCGCGGTCGACTACATGGGAGTCCAACGACATAGCCATTATGCCAACTGCTGGTCCAAAGGAAAGCTTTCTCAAAGGTCAGTGTTATAACACACTGCACTTCTAAAAGGCAGATTCACATTATCTCAACAGCCTTGCTCTTGAAAATGACATAAAGACAGACAGGTTGTTTCTGCCAGATAAGAATGGTCTGTACTTAAACAGTGTATGGTGATTAAGGATCTCCGCGTGTTTTCTAAGAATGCAGAGTCATCATGAGAGTCCATTGCTTTACAAACTGCTAGATATAAACAGGGAAGCAAATACAGGCAAACTTGTTAATGTGAACTCTATTTTTTTTTTTTTGCTTTAATTTTCATAGAAGAAATTGGAAGTATTTTTTTGGTCTTCTAGACATTTTAAACCATTAACTGTTTAAAAAGCTGTCTTCCAGGTTTTTATTTCCACAGCAGTCCACATTGTAGATTCTACACTGCTCATTCTGAAAAGCCAAATGTCACTTGCAGTTACGATCTACTCTGAAAGGGAGACTTGAAAGTAGAAAATGGTCCCGGAGGTTTTCCTCCACAGTACTCCAAAACAGACCCTGCAACTGAGCTTGTTTTGAATTAAACATACTACCTCATTTTTTTCACAAAGGACTTATTACAAGTACGTACACATTTCCTAAACAGGTAAGTTATACCTTGAGAACTAAACTACAGACACACTACATCGGGATTAAGTTACACACACGCTCCTAAGATATTTATCAGAGCTGTCATTGTTCTGGCGAATCAGTCCTCACACTAAATATTTTAAAAATTTAAAGACAAGGTTAATATAATGGATTTAAGAGTTCCTAATGCCTTCAATAGGATTTAACTATTTGTGTAGAGATCTTCCAAAAAACATCCTTTTGCAATCTTCTAGCATCATACTCATCTTTGTGTACACTCCATTTACAGAAAATTGAAACTTAGATATACACAGACACAGACTGGCAGGAGAGAAATGGGATGTTCCCTTTCATGACTATTAATATTGAGCAGGTATTTAAGCACATTATTTAATATTTTTAAAAATATTTTTCAATAGGGTACATGTACTCACTGAAGAGAGACACAGAGGAAGAGTGAGAAATTAACTCATGGGGGGATGACCATGCTGCAACCCCTCCTCCTGGGTTTTGGGCCTGCACACACACGGGCCCAGAGTGATTTCCAAGTCACCAGTTTGGAACCTGGTGGTCCATATGGGAATCCACACCTTAACCATCACACCACATGCTGGCCCAATTTATGCACATTATGAAGGTAAACTGGCAAATGAGAACCCCTTTAGACCTCGCATTAATTATTTAGTGAATCCATTCGACAGTACAATTCAAAGGGGAAAAAAATGCTACCTGGTATATACTGAACTATTACCTTTCAAATTTTTAAAAACTAGAAAATTTCACATTTCTAGCTACAGGAGACTGATTAAGCCTATTATGATGTTAGACTAAAATAACATACAACTGTTAGAACAAGATGAGGATTACATTAAAATATATAAAGTACCCAAATAAATGATAAAGGAGGGGAATCAAAATTTTACATAATTGCTACAATCCTCAAAATTGACTAGTAGAATCAAAGAATTTGATCAGCTTATAATCACTGATTTGAATATAGCCTTTTTGGTATTTAATGTTATTTCTGATGGACTGATGTTTCTATTATTTATTATACAGTTATCATGCTTTCTATTCAGTTGTACGTTTTTCTACTCAACTATTAAGATCAGGAGCCCACAGGTAGAATGGTGGTTAAAGGTGCTAGGGTCCCACATGGCTGACTGTGGTTTGAGTCCCAGACCTGGCGGCCTGCTTTCTCACAAACTCTCTCTCTCTCTGGTCAATTTTTAAAAAATAATAATAAATGTAAATAAAATGATTCTAAAAGAATAAAACAAATTTACAATAACTTTTTTAAAAAGTCATAATCCAGGGCTAGCAGGTAGTACAGTGGTTAAGGTACTGAATCCTTTTTTTTTTTTTTTTTTGAGAGAGATTTTTGCTAGAGTGCATGTACTTGCTGAACAGAGAAAGACAGAAACAGAAACCAAGAAAGCACCCCCAAGAGGAGATGGGCATGCCGCAGTCCCTTCTCCTCCATTCTCTGCTCCTGACCTTGGGCATGCACACACATGTGCCTTGCACAGGCACCCAGTGTGAGTTTTAAGCCTTGATCTGAGACTCAAACCTCAGTCAACTACATAGGAATCCAGCAACGTAACCATTATGCTATCTGCTGGTCCCAAAGCACTGGACTCTCTCTCTCTCTTTTTTTTTTTTTAAGAGAGATTTCTGCGGGGCCGGCAGGTGGCATGGTGGTTAAAGACGCTGGACTCCCACATGGCCGACCATGGTTCAAGTCCTGAATCTGGTGGCTTGCTTTCTCTCTTTTTCCCTCTTTCTGTCTGTCTGATCAAACTGGAAAGTAACAATAATAATAAAGGTAAATAAAATAATTTTTAAAAAATTAAAAAAAGATTTTTGCTATAAGACACGTGAACTTGCTGGAGAGACAGAGAGACAGAAAGTGAGAAATCATACCTCTGGGGGGATGACCACACCGCAATCCCTTCTCCTCCATTCTCCTCTTGGGATCTTAGAGACACAGGCACACTCACCCAGTATGAGTTTAAGCCACCAGGACCAGAACTCGAACTGCCGTCAATTTCATGGGAGTCCAACATTATGCTATCTGCTGGTCCCCAAGGCTGGACTCTTAATTTTTTTTTTTTTGGAGAAGTTTTTGTTATAGGGCATGTGTGCTCGCCAGACAGACAGAGAGAGACAGAGAGATAGAAAGTGAGAAATCACCCTGCAGGGGGGATGGTCACGCCGCAATCCCTTCTCCTCCATTCTCCTCTTGGGATCTTGGGCACGCACGCACACGCGCCCAGCGTGAGTTTAAGCCACGGGGTCCAGGACTCCAACCGCGGTCGACTACGTGGGAGTCCAGCGACATAGCCATTATGCTAACTGCTGGTTCCCCCAAGGCTGGACTCTTAACATGACACACTGTGGTTTGAGTTTTGGACCTGACATCTTGCTTTTTCCTTCTCTCTGATGAGCACATGTGCCTTATAGCCAAATTTTAAAACTGAAAATAAAATAATTCGTTAAAAAAATCACAATCCATTTGTTAATAAGGAAATTATCTCTGACGATAACTCACGAATCTCTAGATTTAGAAGATAATGTATGTCTGTCGTGTAGTTTTCCCCAAGTAAATCTATCCACCGCCAGAATCAGGGTTTTTTTGTTTGTATCTCTGAGAGGGGTTATTACTCAAGGCACCACGTTTGTTTAGAGAAAAACACTTTATTAAAAATACATATCCAGATTGATATATAAATCGACCGGTCTATATACCTCATTCCTTACAGTGGAGCTGAAATCCAGCCCCAAAGAGCCTTCACTAATTTGGTGCTAGTTCTGCCTTGTGCCGCACACAGACAAGGCCTTATTTTTCCTCCATCAGTTGGCCAGTTGTTGTATTTTAAGTTAGCTATTACAGATTTCTAGAATGTCCCAGGTAAGGGTTGCCTCACTGGACTCCCACGTAGTCCATCGCATTTGAGTCCTGGACCTGGTGGCTCAGAACTCACACCAAGAGTATGTGTGTGCGTGCCCAAAGTCCCAGGAGGAGAAGGGATTGCAGCGTAGTCATCACCCCTTCAGGGATTTCTCACGTTGTCTCTCTGTCTCTGTCTCATCAGAGAGACCAGGTGCCCTATGGTAAAAATGGGTAAGGTGGAGGGAGGCCTGCCCAGGCCAAAGAACCCTATCTACCCCAGATTTACCTTAGTATTTGCTGCTTTTCTATCTGGTCTCTGAGTCTGGTTTACAAATATCCCCCTTACATTGTTATGCTCAGAACCCAACAAAATCTTCCAAGTGCTGACTGCACTCAGGAGAGTCTCGTCTTCCGGACCTCAAGCTCCTGAGCTGCAGGTTCTTTTTTGTAAAGGAGGGACCCTGAGTATAGAATGTTACATATATTCATTACTCATTTTCTAAGATTCAACCCACCACTCCACCCAACACGGTCTGGCTTCAAGTTACCTCAACTGCCTCCAAGATCACAGCAAGGGAGGTGACCTGAAATGCCCCAGGATAGGCCCACTCCACCCCATGGAAACGGAGGTTACTAACGTCATTACGAAAGAACAGTGCTGTCCGTGTTCCATGCACGTCTGTGTTTCTCCCCACTCCCTCCCTCCCACTCCCAGAGATAACGCCGGGTCGGGGCTATGACTTGGCGCCTCAGATAACGCGACTTACCCTGCTCAGAACGAGCCCGCGAGGGTGATGCGCAGGACGGGGGACGAGAGGCCGGCCCGCACCGACCCAGCGCCTTCTCGGCCAGAACTTGGGCTCTCGCCAGAGCCCGCCACAAGGACAAGCACGAGGACGTGGACCCCAGGACACGCAGCCCCGAGAGGCGCCGTCGCCAGCGCTGCGGCGGCGGCTCCGACCGCACGCGCCATGCCCACGGCGGTCACGTGCCCCGCCCCCTGGCCCGGGGATCGTCACACCTCGCCCCCGCCCTCGCCTGGCGGAGCGTGCAAGGATGAGGACCGCCGTTTGCGGGTGTTACCTGTGAGCCGGGCGAACCCGGTAATGCTCTCGGGGACCGGGAGC
>NW_006159808.1:1047067-1076882 GCF_000334495.1 Tupaia belangeri chinensis | reverse complement strand
GGTGTAGACGCCACAGGCCGCGGAAGGTACCATGTGCGGTGTCGCGAGGCACGTACGAATGCTTTCCAGCCGAAAGTGCCTGCTCCTAAGTGAGTTTCTCTGCCGCTCTCTCCTCGGGCTCTCTCGGCTCTGCCCCACGGGTCGGGCCGGGGGTTGCGTCCTGCCCCGAGCGCTCTCCGCGGAGCCTCGCTCCGCTCCCTCCACCGGCCCCGCGGGGTCACGGCGACATCAGAACACCCACTGCGGGGACTGCCCATGGCGCTGCCCCTTAGCCAGTGTTTTCATTTCGTACAACTCAGCCAATTGTCATAATAGCTTTTCCCTCCCTTGGTATTTTTATTTTAAATTGAGAAAAGAAAGGACATTTTTTAAAGCAACCGGTCATTCTCTGGATTGTTTAACCTTAATGTTTGTTACCATCTTTCACACACACACACACACACACACACACACACACACAAAATAGTAACAGTTCATCAAAATCTAGGTAAAATGCTTTGCTATCATTTTAAACCTGTTTAAAATTATCAAAGTAAAATAACAGCGGAAATCTTACAAAGATGTTTGGATACAGGTTCGCGTTCCTGAGCGGGCGCAGTATGGAAGATGATACACAAACGATGATTCAGAAAGTGGTGTTTACACTGGATTTCCTTCTAATTTACTTTCAGAGTGCTCTTGGTTTGGGAAAAGAAGGACCACAGAGCTTGTTTATCTTGGAAATGCTGAAACTCAAACATCCTTGTACACTGTACTGCTCTGTTGTCTAGATTTTAATCTGCCGACCAAATGCAAGACGGTCAACGGGAGATGGTTGAAGTAGGGGTAGGTTGGAAGTGGGGCGCCTAGGACTAGAAAAGCTGGAAAAGGGCATTAAATATTTGTTTCTTCTCTTAGAGACTTCGTCCTCTTAACATTGCTGTGTTGAGTGACATCCTTAAGGCCTTTAAGCAGGTTTTCTTTAAGGCGTTAAAAAATACATATCTCAGTTTAGAGTTATCATAGCATGCTTAAGTGCCAAGTGTACAATTCTAGGTAACCGTGATCTAGGTCAATATATAGAATATGACCAGCACCCCACAGGGCTTGTGCCCTTCTGACCACACTCACTGTCACCACTATCATCATTATTTTGTCTTGCTTTGCATGTTTTCTAACTTTATATAAAAGGAATTATACTAATACATTTTGTCCCTCATTATCCAAGGAGCAGTGGTTCCACTGCCCTCTGGATACCAAAATCCACAGATGTTCAAGTTCCTTACATAAGATGATATATTTGCATATAACCTACATGCATTCTCTCATACACTTTAAATCATCTCTAGATTACCTACAATACCTAATACAATGTAAGTGCTCTGTAAGTAGTTGTTATACTGTATTATTTTGGGAATAATGACAGGCAAAAAAAGTCTATACATGTTCAGTACAAAGGCATCCATTAGGTGCATAACAGCATATTTTGGTCCATGGGTGGTCCATGAATACATAGGACTAACTATGTAGATTTTTGTAACTGACTTCCCTTTAGCAGTTCATGTGAATAACTGGTTAGTTATTTTCAAGTGGAAGAAATGTGAATGGAAGTCTATATGAATACAACTTTGGAGGGGACCTTAGAATTTGGAGAGTTGCACAGTGCAGTGATTAATATACATTGGGAGCTAGAGCCCAAGTGGCTGACCACAGTTCCGGTCTCGGCCCCAGCAGCTTGAAAATGAGTCACTGGACTTACAATGTGTGTGTGCCAAAAATTCTAACAGGATGAAGGAATGGAGGACAAAGGATTGTGATATGACGACACCCTGTTAAGGGAGTTCCTTGTTCTCTCTCTCTGACGAGTACATGTGCTCTTTGGTTTACAAAATTTTTTTTTTACAGAAGCCAGCCGGTGATGTAGCAGTTAAGGTGCTGGACTCCTATGTGGCTGACTGTGGTTTGAGTCACAGACCCAGAGGATTGAAACTCAAGCCAGGTGCACATGTCTGTGCCCAAAATCCCAAGGAGAGAATAAAGGAGAAGGGATTGTGGCATGGCCATCTCCCAGGGTTGGGAGTGATTTCTCGTTTTCTGTCTCTCTGTCTTTCTCTGGCACGTACACACTGTCTATAGCAAAAATCTCTCAAAATTTTTTTTACAGAGATGTGGATAATCATTATCTATTTCTGATACATTACATGAGTTGTAAGGGATAAAGGGAGACAGTTCCTGTCCTACCAATTTAAAAATCATATTATACAGTTACAAGAAATATTTTCCTAGATTACCTGTACTTTGAATTTTAAATCCTGTTTTTGCTCATATTTTTAAATTTGTATTTGATTTTCACAACCATTCCTTCTTGGCATTGTATGAAACAGGATCTGAAGATAACATTGTTCTAAGTCAAGGTAACAGGCTTGGATTGGCCCCAAGCCTAGCAGTTAAGGGACTCAGATCCAACCTAACAGACCTCAGTTTGAATCCTGGAGCAAGACTGTTTGGACCAGGATTCTGGCTTTCTGGGGTAACTTATATAACCTGTAAAAATGAAGATAATACCAGGCCAGCCCATAGCAGAGTGGTTAAGGTGGCTGAATCCCACATGGTCAATCAGCTGCACAGGTTGACTCATAGACATGGCGACTTGAGAAACATTGCTAGGCATGTGTGTGTATGCATGCCAAAAATCCTGAAAGGAGAAAGAAAGGGAGGAGAAAGGATTGCAGCATAATCATTCCCCATGGGGTGGGGAGGAGGGACGTAGCGTGCTCTCTTGCGCGTGTGTGCTCTCTCTCGCTCTTGTGAGCACACTCACCTCGTGGTGAAACTTTTTTTTAAATCAAGACGGGCTAGCAGATGACATAGTAGTTACGTCACTGGACTCCCACATGGTCAACTATGGTTCAAGTCACAGACCCTGTGGCTTGAAAATCATGCTAGGCATGTGTGCATGCATGCCCAAGATCCCAGGAAGAGAAGGGATTGCAGCATGACCATTCCCCTTGGTGGGTAATTTCTCACTTCCTCTCTCACTGTCTTTCTGGCAAGTGCGTGTGCCCTATGACAAAAACTTCTTAAAAAAAAGAAAAAGAAGAAGGTAATATCTAGCTCTTAAGGTTATATTGTATATATTAATTCAGTAAATTAAGACATGTAAAGCAATTAAATCAGAACCTGGCAAGTTAACCTGCACAGTTGGTGTTATCTTTTATTATCATAATTATTTTAACTTCACTATCAACACATCTTTGATTTATAACTTATTTATATTTAATTGTTGTATATCTTTATAGCATACAGTATGATTTTTCAAAACATGTATTTGGTGTACGATAATCAAATCAAGAATATTGATACTGTATACTTCATTTCCAACAAAATGCTTTTTCCCTGAGCCCTTCTGTCTCATCCCCCACCACTCATTCCTTCTGCTGTACACTCTGGAGTCTACACTTATACTCCCTACAATTACATCTTTGAATCTTTCAAGCTCTGCCATATAGTGCAGATGTTCAGTATATACTGAGTGGGGATATACAATGATTTTAATTGTCTGACTTACTTATTTCACTTAGCATTAAATTTGTATTCATCCACTTTGAGTCAAATGACAACCTTGCTGTCTTTATGGCTGAGTGGTATTCCATAGTACATAAGTGATACATTTTTTCAATCCAGTCATGACTTATTGCACACTTAGCAGTTGTGAATAATGCTGCAGTATACATGAATGTGCAAGTGTCTTTCTGACTGTTTTCCTGTCCTTTGGGTTAAAGCCAAGGAGTGGGATTACTGGGTCATATGGTAGTTCTATTCGCAGTTTTTTGAGAAAGTGCCATACTGTTTTCCACAGTGGCTATACTAATTTACATTCCCACCAGCAGTACAGGAGAGTTCCCTTTTCATCACAGCCTCACCAGCACTTGTCTTTGTTTTTGTTTTTTGTTTGTTTGTTTGTTTTTGGGGATTGAGAGGTTTTTGCTATAGGGCTCCTGTGCTCGCCAGAAAGACTGAGGGAGACAGAGAGACAGAAAGCAAGAAATCACCCCCCAGGGGACATGGCCGCACCACAATCCTTTCTCCTCCATTCTCCTCTCGGAATCTTGAGCATGCACACACACACGCCTGGCACAAGTTTAAGCCACTGGGTCTGGGACTCGAACCGCAGTGCGCTACATGGGAGCCCAGCGACATAACCATTACACCAACTGCTGGTCCTCCGTTTGTTTTGTTTTGTTTTGTAGAGGTTTTTGCTATAGAGCGCGTGCTCTCGCCAGAAAGACAGAGACAGACAGAGAGACAGAAATCGAGAAATCACCCTCCGGGGGGGGATGGCAGTGCTGCAATCCCTTCTCCATTCTCCTTTTGGGATCTTGGGCACACGTGCACGTGTGCCCAGCATGAGTTTAAGCCACTGGGTCCGGGACTCAAGCTGCAGTTGACTACCTGGGAGTTCAGCGACATAGCTATTATGCCATCTGCTGGGCCCTGTCTTTGTATTTTTTTTCTTTTCTTTTTCTTTTTTTTTTTTTTTTTTTTTTTTGATCATAGGCATTCTAATCATGGTTAAGCCATATCTCATTGTGTTATTTTTTTAAAAGAATTATTTACTTTATTATTTTTTTTATTTGCTATAGAGCATGTGTGCTCACTAGAGAGGGAGAGAGAGAGAGAAAGTGAGAAAGCTAGCCGCCAGGTTCAGGACTGGAACCATGATTGATCATGTGGAAGTCTAGCTCCCTAACCACCATGCCATCTACTGGCCCCCTGTCGTGGTTTTGTTTTGCATTTCACTTACAATAAGAGGCTTTTTGGCCATTTTTGTCTTTCTTAGAGAATTGTCTGTTCAGCTCATTTGTCCGTTTTTAATTGCATTAATTGTGTGTGTATGTGTGTGTGAACCAGCTACTTGAGTTCCCTATATATTCTGGTGACCTGCTTGAGTTCCCTGTATATTATGGTTATCAATCCCTTATCTGAAGCGTAGTTTGCAAATATTTTCTCCCATTCTGTGGATTGTCTCTTCATTCTCTTTACTGTTTCCTTTGCTGTGCAGAAGCTTTTTAGCCTGATGTAATCCCACTTGTCTATTTTTGGAATCATCACCTGTGCTTTTGGGGTCTTATTTAAGAAGTTGTTTTATTGCCTACTCCAATGTCTTTTAAGTGTTTCCCCACAAGTAGGTTTGTTGTTTGAGACTCTGTGTTTGGATCTTTGACCCATTCAGAATTGATTTTTGTTAGTGATAAGAGACAGAGGGTTCCAGTTTTATTTTTCTGCAGGTGGATATCTAGTTCTGGCACCATTTGCTGAAAAGACTTTACTTTCTCCACCAGATTGTCTTGTGGGCTTTGTCAAAAGTCAGTTGGCTATATGTTTTGGGGTTTATTTCTATATTCTCTGTTCTATTCCATTGATCTGTGTGTCTGTTTTTGTGCCAATATTGTGCTGTTTCCATTATCACAGCTTTGTAATATATGTTGAGGTTAAGTAATGAGATGCCTCCTGTGTTATTCTTTTTGCATAGTATTGCCTTGGCATGTAGGGTCTTTATGATTCCAGACAAATTTTATCATTGTTTTTGTTCTTTATAAATTATTAATTTTACTTATTTTGAGAGATTTTTGCTATAGGACACATATGCTCACCACAGAGACAGAGAGACAGGAAACAAGAAATCATTCTTGTGGGGGATGGCCACACCGCAACCCTACTCTTATATTTTCCTTTTGGGATTTTGGGCACACACATGCACACGTGCCTGGCATGAGTTTTAAGCTGCCAGGTCCGGGACTCAAACTGCAGTTAGTTGGTGGAAGTGCAGTGACGTACCATTATGCCATCTGATGGTCCCATTTGTTATTATTTTTTAATTTGACCAGAGAGAGAGAAAAGGAAAGTGAGAAAGCAAGCCATCAGGTGTGGGACTCAAACTATAGTTAGCCATGTAGGAGGCCAGCACCTTAACCACCATGCCACCTGCCAGCCTCATCATTTTTTCTATAGCCAAAGAATGACACTAGCAATTTGATCCAAATTGCATTGAATTGTAAATTAATTTGGTTAGAATTGACATTTTTATTTGCATTGGCTAGGACTTTTGGGACTATATTGAAAAGGAGTGGAGAAGGTGGACAACCTTGTCTTATTCCAGTCTTTAGTAGAAAGCTTTCAGCTTTTCCCCATTAAGTATGATGTTAGCTTTGGATTTGTCTTATATGGCTTGTATTGTCTTGAGAAATGTACCTTCTATATTTTGTTGAGTGTCTTAATCATGAAAGAATTTTGAGGAAAAATCATGAAGGAATTTTGTATTTTTATCAGATGCTTTTTCTGCATCAATCGATAATCATCATAATGGTTTTTATCTTTCCTTCTGTTAATGGGATGTATGTCAGTCCCACCTAACTCCTCTCTGCAGGATCTGTGCCATGGCCCAGGTTCCTGACAACTACAGAGACTTCAATATAAATACTGTAAAAGGAGTAAAAAAAGGACACTATAGTAATAAAGGGGTGGATATAGCAGTTATAAATATTTATGCACCCAACATCTGGACACAAATACATAAAAGAAAGATCGCCAGACCTAAAGAGAGAAGCTACAACACACTTGTTGGGGACTTCAACACTCTACTGTCCACTAGACAGATTATCTAGACAAAAGATAAATTAAGAAACCCAGGAGCTCGGTGATACCCGTAAACCAAATGGACTTCACATTTATAAGACATTCGCCCAACAACTACAAACTGCACAGTAATTAAGAACTAAACTTATTTTTAAAAATATTTTAACTTTGGTGTTCGTAGTTCTTACATACACTTCCCCCCCCTTTTTTTTAAATGAGGAACCACATTTGAACTGCTTTGCCCTACCCACAGTTTCAAGAGGAAGTGCAGCAAACTGGAAAGAAAAGCAAAATGACAGAAACAAATCAATAACAAATCAATAACATCAAAACTTTTTAAAAATCATCTTCCTTAATTTGTGGTGTCAAAAACAAATAATGTATAAAATCACCTACATGAAATTCTTAGTCATGTTGTAGATTAGAGCAAGCTTAGAGGAAAAACCTTTCTACCTTGAAATTCTATGAATGTATACTGATACACCACTTTTGCAGTCACTAACTAGGAAAAGATCATGGTTCAATAGCATATACAAGGGAACTTAAGAAAGTGAAGTTCATAATATGGAAAATGCATATTATGAAAAATATGCATGAATTTCAAAAGTTTTTGTCCCAAAATAAATTCGTACTTTAATTTTGTTTTTCTTGAGGGGCCGGCAGGTGGCATGGTTAACGGTGCTGGACTCACACATGACCGATCACGGTTCAGGTCCTGGACCTGGTGGTTTGCTGTTTCACTTTCTCTCCCTCTCTCACTCTGTCTCTCTCTGGTCAAATTAAAAAATAAATAAATAAAATAATTGTTTAAAAAATAATTCTCTTGAGGTTCAGTGAGCTACAAAAGCACAGAGTATTTTGAGAGCAGGTAAATTGGTGCTCTGGTTTGAATGTCCCCAAAAAATTCAGGTGTTGCAATTTCTGGCAGGATTAAGAAGGTGGAAACTTAATCAAATCTGATTTTAAAAGTGAAGCATTTGGAAAGAGATTAAGACTAAGGCTCTTATGGGACCAGTAGTTGGTGTAATGGCTATGTTGCTGGACTCCCATGTAGTCGACCATGGTTCAAGTCCCAGTCCTGGTGGCTTAAACTCACGCCAGGGACATGTGCATGTGTGCCCAAGATCCCAAGAGGAGAATGGAGAAGAAGGAATTGTGGCATGGCCATCCCCCTTGGGAGGTGATTTCTCGCTTTTCTGTCTCTCTCTGTCTTTGTGGTGAGTGCACGTGCCCTATAGCAACCCCCCTCCCCCGCAAAAATAAAGAATAAGGTCCTTAGGACAGGGCCCCCATGATTAAGTCTGGGTGGGGTTATAAAGAAAGGGAATAAGATTCATAGACATATACTCTGCTCTGCTCTTCTGCTCTGCTCTTGCTTTTGTGAGTAATGTCTCTGTACTTTGCAAGATCACTACCAGATGTGTCCCTTGGACTTCAGACTTCCAAACTATGACCTGAATAAACCAATTTCATAAATTACCTAGAGCCAGTATTTTCTGTTAGTAATAACAGGACTAGAAAATTGGGGTTCTAATATAAGAATGGCTAGTAATCCTGCCCTAAAAAGAAATGAAGGTTAGCTAGACATGGGTGATTCCGGGGTGTTCACAGGATACTTCTTTTACTTGGCAGCCTATGTACTTTCTAGTTGTCTGACCCTCTACCAAGGGGTTTCTCATACAGGAAACTTGTTTATACAGAAGACATCCTTTGGCTCTTATCTGATCCATGTCCAGTTTATACCTGCTGACCACCATTCTGGCACTAGAAGCCTGACCATAAGTTCCCTAGTGTTCTGAAGAAAACTTCTCTGGATGGAAGGCACAAATTCATTACACCACTACAATAGAAAATATGTTCATAGATTTTCATTTACAGATCCTGCACAAGGAGGACATAATGAGTTAAAAGAAGAGTCCTCCATCCTGTGAACCATGAATTAAGTGTCATGCAGAGAGAATAGCAGCTGGCAGTATATCTTAAGGGAATAGGGGACTAGGAGATGGGTCACTAGTTCATGGGTAACTGCCAAATAGTCCATGTAAAGAAGTAGTGGAAAAGTGGGAAGCCCATTCTGTAAGACAGGATAAATGCCTCAGTATCTATTTCTGGCCATGGGCCTGAGCCATTTAGGTGTGGTAGAGAACAGGAGAATGTCAAAGGTGACTAAGTCCTGCTTCTGGTATAAGAAATTTAAACTTGGATTCAAAATGGGTGCCAAGGCATCATGAAATCATAAGAATTCACTGTACACAGATGACTAAATTAAATCAGAAAACCTATACATAAACAAAATGAGAAATTCAAGAAAGAGAAACCATTGAAAAGAACTAAAAGAACTTTTTGAGCTGAAGAATTCAATGACTAAACTGAACATTTCAATACTGAGCGTAATAGTGAACTCAATCAAGTAGAAGAAAGAATCAATGAACACAAAAAAGCAGATCATTTGAAAGTATATAATCAGGATACCAGCAGTTGGCATAATGGCTATGTCACTGGACTCCTGTGTAATCAACCATGGTTCAAGTCCCAGACCTGGTGGCTTAAACTTATGCCAGGCTCATGTGTGTGTGTGCCCAAGATCCCAAGGAGAATGGAGGAGAAGGGATTGTGGCGTGGCCATCCCCCCTGGGGGGTGATTTCTCGCTTTCTGTCTCTCTGTCTCCCTGGTGAGCACACACGCCCTATAGCAAAAACCTCTCCAAAGAAAAGAAAGTATATAATCAGAAGGAAAAATGGGAGAAGAGATGAAAAAGTGAAGTAAGCTTATAAGCATGTAGACATTTATCAAGTGAACCAATATATGTATTATGGGAGCTATAGAATGAGCAGAGAAAGACAAAAGGATAAGCTTAAAGAAATGATGTCACAGGACCAGCAGTTAGCGTAATGGCTATGTTGCTGAACTCCCATGTAGCCAACCACAGTTCGAGTCCCGGACCTGGTGTCTTTAACTCATGCCAGCTGTGTGTTCGTGCGTGCCCAAGATCCCAAGAGGAGGATGGAGAAGAAGGGATGATTTCTCATTTTCTATCTCTTTGTCTCTCTGTCTTTCTGGAGAGTGCACGCACCCTATAGCAAAAACTTCTCAAAAAAAAATAAAAGAAATGATGTCAGAAAACTGCTCAAGTATGGAGGGTGGGGATATAAAAATCTAGATCCACGAAGTACAAGAAACTCCAAATAGATTGATCATAAATAAATATTCACCAAGATAAATTATAATCAAGCTGTCAGAAGAATTTTGAAAAGCAACAAGAAAAAAGTATCATTACATAACAATGGAACCCTCCTAAGACTATTAACAGATTTCTCAAACCAGAAAAGAGTAGGAAGAAAAGTAAGAGAGAAATAAACAAGAAAAAGAAAGAAAAAAAAGGTGCCAAGCAGGCATACTTTACCCAAAAATGCAGTTCTGTAGAAATTATTTCCCCAAACAACTCAATTTCTAAATATTTTCCAAAGTTAAATTTTCTTTGAAATTTGCATGTCTGTTCAAATTAATTCCATTTGCTACCCAGTACAAATCTTAATCATTTTATGTCTAGGCCATAGCAACAATCTACCAGGTGTTTAACCTATAGGCTTCAAATTTTAAATAGCCTATACAAAGCTTTAAGAATTATTTTTCTGGGAACAGCAGATGACATAATGGTTACATCTCTGGACTCCCACAGGGCCGACCGCAGTTCAGGTCTGGACCCGGAGGCTTAAAACTCAACACTGGGCACACGTGTGCACATGCCCAAAATTCTAAGAAGAGAATGAAGGAGAAGGGATTGCAGCATAGTCATCCCCCTCAGGGGGTGATTTCTCACTTCCTGTCTCTTTTTCTCTCCAGCTAGTACATGCACCCTACAGCAAAATCTCTCTCTAAAATAAATAATAATAATAATTGTCTTTTAAATATTTATTAATTATTATTATATTACAGTTTTTATTTGCCCTAGGGCACATGCACTTACCAGAGAGAGAAAATGAGAAAGCATGCCACCAGGTCCAGGACTTGAACTGCAGTCTGCCATGTGGGAGCCCTGTACCACAACTACTATGATACTTGCTGACCCCTAAATAAAGTGTTATTAATGGTAAGATTTTATAAATTTAAAGATGACAAGCAGTGGGGCTGGCAGGTGACATGGTGGATAAGGGCACTGAACTCCCATATGACCAACCACAGTTCGAGTCCTGGACCTGGAGGCTTGCTTTCTCCCTGTCTTCTTTCTCTCTGTACCTCTCCGGTCAAATTAAAGAAAGAAAAAAGGAAGAAAGCAAGGAAGGAAGGAAGGAAGGGGAGAGAGGGAGGGGAAGGAAGGAAAGAAGAAAAGAAGGAAGAAGAATGAAAGTTAAATGAAATAATTCTTAAAAAAAAAAAAAAAAGATTATAGGCAGCCTCACTAAAAATAAACACAGAATGTTTTGTATTAAATACCTTGGGACCAACAGGTGGCATAACAGTTAAGGCTCTGGAATCCCACATGACTGACCACAGTTTGAGTCCCTGACCCAGCGACTTGAAATTCACACTGGGTGAGTGTGTGTGCATGCCCAAAATTGCAAGAGGAGAACGGATTGTGGCATAGCCATCCCCTCTGTGGGGTGATTTCTTGCTTTTTGTCTCTGTCTCTCTCTCCATCTCTCCAGTGAGCACAAGCACCCTATAGCAAAAATCGCTCTTAAAACAAAACAAAAAAACGCCAAATATCTTAGGAAAGTTACTTCAAAAACAAAAAAAGAATCACTCCATTGGCTGAGCCAAAAAATCCTACAAGGATGTAAATTTAGACTGCTTCAGACTTTCCCAAAACAAATGCGTTAGAAACTGGGGCCAAGCCTAAAAGGAGACTAAAAATGTGTAGCCTGTGGTCACCAGGAAAATGAGCCACATGATCACTTTGTTATGAATTACCCAGCCTCAGGTATTTGTCATAGTAGCACACATGACTTAAGACAGTAGGCCTGGGTGTGCTGAACTGAGAATCAGGTTTTAACATGCTGGCATTAATAGTTCTCCAGGATGAGTGTTGGACTCAAGTGATAGCCTACAAACAAAATAGTCAAAATGCCAGAAGTTCCCAGGTGTGCTGGACAGTAGGGAGTATAAGGCGATTAACCACCTTGTTTTCACCAAGTCACTGAAGAACACAGTGGCAATGGCTCAGCAGCAAAGCACTGTGAAGTCTTTGTTTGCCAGAGATGATGATGATGAGTACGGCGGTGGCACTGGGTTTCCTGATCAGAATGGGAATGCCAGTACTCCAGTCAGAGGCCACGTGCTGTCAGAGACAAAGGACAGAATCGGTAACCAGAGTATTTTGACCCACTAATGACTAAGTAATCATGTAGTCCCCAGACATAAAGTAGAATAAGTAACCTAGGTGGCACTTAATATATATAAGTGGGAAAATTCTGAGGACTAAGCCAATATGTGTTATTGTACTAAAATTTGAAGGATCTTATCCAGTTCACAGACTTGAAGCTTCCTGACCGATAGGAAGAGACCAGGTCATCCTGTGAAAGCTGGAATGCAGCCACATTGATCCCATGAAGCATCCCTAATTCAGTGGGTCCCGAAGTTGGCTGTACATTAGTACAACTGTAGAATTGTAAACCCCAGAACACAACTCAGAACAAATAAACCATCATCTCAGGGTGAGACCCAAGTATCAATAGTTTTTAAAGTTTCCAGTTAATTGCAATGAGCACACAAGTTAGGGAATATTGCTCTAAGCCTTCTCCAAAGGGAACAGTTACCATTTACTGGAGAAAGGAAAATATGCAGACATTTTGAGGCTTGTTAGTTACTGTCTCTCAATTTACACTAATACCTGGAGACCCAAAAATCCATCCTGGGCAACTGTTCAAAAGAGGAGACCTAAAGTAGCCAACTGACAGTCTTGGCTTGCACTGTAACAGTGGATTTAGAGGGACCCATACTATGGTTATTTCTCCAGTCCTAGATGTGAGTAAGCACAGATTTTTATTTCTTTTTCTTTTTCTTTCTTTCTTTTTTTTTTTTTTTTTTTTTTTTTAGTGTTTTTTGGTCAGTGAGCGCGTCCTTGCCAGGGGCGCGTGCACTTGCCAGAAAGACAGAGAGAGACAGAAAGTGAGAAATCACCCCCCAGGAGGGATGGCCATGCCACAGTCTCATGTCCTCCATTCTCCTCTCGGGATCCTGGGCATGCATGCACGCACACACGCCCAATGTGAGTTCAAGCCACCAGGTCCGGGACTTGAACCATGGTCGACCACATGGGAGTCCAGGTACATAACCATTACACCAACTGCTCAACCCAGCACAGATATATTTTAATAGTTAGAGTCATCTTTGATTACCTGGCCCATGGAGTGAGTGCTATTATGGTGGGAAGGTCTCCACAGAAGCCCAGACTGCTTTCTACCACTCCTCATTGAGACAGTAAATGAAAAACAGTACCACGTTCCTGGGGAAACTGCAGAGCTAGTGCCACCATGCTGCACGGTGACTCATACCACATTCATATTTGAATTCCCTGTGTGGCCATCAGATGGGTCATAGAGTATGACGGTATAAGACCCAGATGGGTAGGGAAGAATGACTGGATTATTGCAAAACAATCGGGTGGATGCCAAGTGCAATTGCTATTCTAGGTGTGGTATCTTCTCTGGAGGAAATGAATACAGATATTGACATGCTATTGATCTGGAAATGTTTTTCCCTCATTCCAATCATTAAAGAAAACCAGGAGACTGCATTTAAATAGCAGGAGCCTGGCGCTATAACACGTGCCTGTAGTCCCAGGCGTAGTGGGACACAATGGCATTACTGCCAACACCACCACTCTGAAAGACAGTGGCCCTAAAGCACAACAGTAAGGGAAGACCCCTCCACTTGTACGAACTTTGGGAGACATGGCCTGAGGTAAGGTAGGGTACAGTGAGTCACTTTCAGTGACTTATGAGTTGATGGGCTAGATAGGAACTTGGACAGAATGAATTCAAAACTGGTACAGTTTAAGCAACTAGTCGAGAAACAACAATCTGTACGTTTGGAATGCTGACCTATTGGATGAAGGACGTAACTAAAGTGAGTGATCAATATACGGTGCCACTTTTCTCAGAAAGTATGCTAAGTGTGGAGATGAGAAATGTCCCTCAATTTTTATATCTACTCTAAAATAATATGCTAGCAGAATATTTTGCATATTCAGTAAAAAGTATAAAGTACTGATCCATGAAGCTTAGTGAACCACAGGCAATCATATAATGGTCAATCTGATAAGACTAAGGTAAACATCATTTTTATTTATTTATTTATTTATTTATTTTTGCTATAAGGCACGTGTGCTCGCCAGAAAGAGAGACAGAAAGCGAGAAATCACCCCCCGGGGGGTGTCCACACCGCAATCCCTTCTCCTCCATTTTCTTCTCGGGATCTTGGACACGCACGCACACACGCCCAGCGTGAGTTTAAGCCACCAGGTCCAGGACTCGATCCGCGGTCGACTATGTGGGAGTCCAGCTACATAGCCATTACCCTTGGTGGTCCCAAGATAAACATCTTTTTAAAAATTATCTTATTTAACTATTTATTTTTGCTGCCAGGAATGGGACTCAAACCGTGGTCAGCTATGTGGGAGTCTATCTTTATCCACCACACCACCTGCCAGCCCCTGAGATAAACATCTTAAAAGTGGTCAGAGAGGCCCAGCAGGAGGCGTGGTGGTTAAGGGCGCTGGATTCCCACATGGACAACTGTGGTTTGAGTCCTGGACCTGGCGGCTTGCTTTCTCACTTTCCCTCTCTCTCTCTCTGTCCCCTCTCTGGTCAAATTAAGTAATAAATGAAATAATTCTTTTAAAAAAAAGTGTCAGAGAAATTGAACATCACACATAGGAAAGCAATTACATGAATTTTAAAAATGAGTTTTTTAATAGCGTAACATACAGAAGGGTGCAGAAATGTGTTTTGCATGACTTTTCACAAAGTGAAGATGACTGTACAACCCACATAAATAACTATGCTACCATTTACCTTCTTAGTCATTGCTTTCCATCCCAGAGGTAGTCACTAACATGAATTATAACACCAAAGATTAGGTCTTCCAACAGTTAATCTGTACTGAAGTTGAATTATACATATTCTTTTGTGTCTGACTTCCTCCATTTAACGTGTTTGTCAGATTTATCCATGTCGTTCATTACATTCATTGAATAGCAGCCTATACACTGTTACATAGTAGTCTACTTTATGAATAGACACAACTTATCCATTTTACTCCTGATGTATGTGAGAATATTCCCCTTTTTTGGCTGTCATTAGGTGTGCTGTTATGGACACTGCTTCATTCATCCTTTGGTGTACATTTATACCTAGTTGCTCATGTGAAGAACTTTGCAGTCTCTCGAACTGTATTGGTTTTGGAGGTCCTTGTGTTCAAAGGAGGAATGAGTCTTGAGAAATATGGTTTCAATAAATTAGAAGTAGACGCTGCTCAGCTCACTGGGTAGTTGGGGCTTCTGATCACCAAACCAACAGGTAGAGGAGCAGCTCACCTCTGTGGGCAGGGGTGAGAAATCCCATTTGATAGGGTGAGCTTGCGTTGCTGTAACACAGAGAAGTAGGAACACTCCTCGTGGAAGGTGGTATTCACTTAGATCCTCTTATTTCTCTCTTGGCCAATAAGCCAACAAAGATTAGGTTAACCCAGTAAGGATCTCCTCTCGCACTTAGGTCTCACAGAAACGTACGTGTTGGTCACCCCACTTGGTAAAGAATTCCATTCAGCTTGGCTGTTGGCAGCATGAGGGAAACTTGGAGTAGGTAGGGGTAAAGGAAGTGGTTGTGCTTATGACTGGGGCCTTCATGACCAGTTTAAAAGCAGATTCTGTGAAACTGATTCTTTTTTTTTTTTTTTTTTACTATTTCTTTTATGTCCTACAGTGAATTCTGGGGTGGCTAATGTTTTTGTTTTGTGTAATAGTATGATGCAACTGATAATCACCCCATAATGATTTTGTAGCTAATGCCCATTCTCATACTCTTTTCTGCCTTCTAATATTAAAATATCTCTTGCAGGGACCAGCAGATGGTGTGGTCGTTAAGGTGCTGGACACTCCCACATGGCCGACCACAGTTCAAGTCCTGGACCTGGTGGCTTGCTTTCTCACTTTCTCTCTCTCTCTCTGTCTCCCTCTGGTCAAATTAAAAAATAAATGAATGAATGAATAAAATAAAATAAAATAATTCTTTTTTAAAAAAAATCTCTTGCAAACAGGTTAAAAGTGTAGCTTAATGGACCAGTGAGGTGGCGTAGTGCTTACGGACGGCAGCTGTACCTCACATGGCCGACTATGCAGTTGAAGTCTTGGACCCTGCGACTTGAAAAACATTCCAGGCACATATGCCTGTGTGCCCAAAATCTCAGGAGAGAGACATGGAGGAGAGGGCATTGTGACATGACCACCCCCATGGGGGGTGCTTTCTTATTCTCCCTGCCCCACACCTCACTCCATGGACATGCATGCCCCTGGCAAATTTAAGAAAAAGAAAAAGAAAGAAAATCATCTGTTTTATTCATAAGGCTAACCTCAGAGCTTGATACACAGTAGGTACTCAGAAAATACTGTGACTGGCTCTTGATCCAATTTTAAATGCTTCCACTTCTTCCTGCATGCCTCTCATTTGACTTTCGTCTTTCCTACCAGTTAATTTCTTCAGTGAGAACATAATTTTTTTAGAAGAGTTGTTAATTTTACACTAAAAAGTGCTAACAGAATGTACTAGGTGTACAATTTTTTTAAATTACTGATTTTATATATTCACACATTGATTGGCAATGCAATCTCTATTAACAAATTCTATGGGTATTAAACATACACATGTAAGGTCTCTAAATGCTAAGGGGAAAAAAATGCCTCTACAAATTTATGATCTCCTATCTTATGCCCATTAACAAGAACTTTTTTTTTTCTATAAGGCCTGTGTCCTGGTGGGATCAGATGGGGATGGGATCCCCAGGAGGGATGGCTATGCCACATTCCCTTCTCCTCCCTTTTCCTCCTGTTTTTTGGGCATGCATGCACATGGCATGATTTTCAAGCTGCCAAGTCCAGACACCAACAGGAAGTCAGCCATGTGGGATCCAGCCACCTCAGCCTTCACACTATCTGCCCCTTAACAAGGACATTTGTTGTTGTTACCGTTTTTCTCTTTGCAGTGATTATAAACTCCCAACTTTCCTCGTGTCCAACTCAGCATCATCACTCAGCCCTCCTTCCTATTTTACTAAGAAAGTTGAGTACCAATAGTCAACTTCATGCCTCCCCTCATTTCAAACTTGTCTTCATTTTTATACATTCTAATCTTCCCAGTAGTTTCTTCAGAGTTACCCTCATTCAGAATTAAGTTCTTTACCTTAATTAAGTATTTTCCCCCTAACCTAACGCCTCACAACTAAAGAAACGGGCTCCATCCAGTGATTCATCTGGCCTATATTACCTGCCTCTCTGTGTCTGTTTCTTCCTCAGGATTAAAACTTACACAAATGTCTCCTGTTTTAAGAAATATGTCCTCTTGATCCTAAGTTCCTCTAAGCTAATCATGTAGTTTCTGGTTTCCCATCATGGCCAAGATCTTGATTTTCCACCTTTTATTCACTCACAAATCTACTTATATTTAAAATACGTCAGTACCTCCTCTCTGAAACTCTGAGTCATCAGTGACAAAATGAGCTGATGAATTCTTTCTAACAATTGGTATATTTGAACTTCTGAACTACTTGAGATTTGATATTCTGAATAAGTGATCAGATACCTTGAGGATGAATACAGTGAACATGTGATGGAGGAAAGAAGTGCTTTTCACTTCAAATAGTTGTAGTAGCCAGAGCAGTGCCTTCCACTCCCCCCCCCCCAAGATGCCCACCTCTCAGTCCCCGGAACCTGTCAATATGCACTGGGGAATTAAGGTTGTTAATCATCTAGCCTGTGTTGGGGAGATTTCCTGGATTATCTGTGTGGACCCCGCATCATTGCAAGGGCCTTTAAATGTGAAAGGCAGCGGTGGCATAAAAAAGAAAGTGTCAGACCAATGAAATGTGAGGAAAACTCAAACAGCCACTGCTGGCTTTGAAGACAGAGAGGAACACAAGCCGAGGAACCACAGTGGGAGCCTCTAGACGACAGGATAGCACCGAGTCTGTCCTAAAACGCAGAAAGGAATGCAGCCTGTTGTCTAAGTGATTTTAGCCCACGGAGACCCTTTCAGACTTCTGATGTCTAGATCTGTAAGATAACTGTTTTTTAAGGTAATCATTTGTTACATCAAACAATTATGGTAACTATTTTCTTTTCTTTTCTTTTCTTTTTTTTGGAGAGGTTTTTTTGCTATAGGGCACGTGCGCTCACCAGACAGACAAAAAGAGACATAGAGACCAAAAGCAAGAAATCACCCCCAGGGGGGATGGTCACGCCGCAATCACTTCTGCTCCATTCTCCTCTCGGGATCTTGGGCACGCACGCACATGCGCCCCGCGTGAGTTTTAAGCCACCGGGTCCAGGACGAGAACTGTGGTCGCATACGTGGGAGTCCAGCGACATAGCCATTAAGCTAACTGCTGGTTCCCAGTAACCATTTTCTTTTAAGTAAATAAAGTTCAATCTTGCAATTTTCTATTAGGCCCAACTTGTTTGGTGAGGGAGGGCTGCCGATGGTTGTAGTAAAGAAGCCAGCACAGAATGAGAGCTCTTTAGCCCTTTACTCACTTTTTAAAAAACACTTCATGATAGAGTGTATAAGGACAGACAAGGACAGACAGGACAGACAGAACAGACAGATACATGCCCTCCACAGCATTCAGTCTTGTTCCTTCCTCCTTTAGTCACCTTTCTACTGTCCTGGGCATGTGCACATGCACCCCAGGATGTTTTTAGGCAAATTGGGCCAGGGACTCGGCTTCCAGTACTGCAGTCTAGTACACTACTTACTGACTATACCATCTGCAATCTATAGAAACAGGAAAGTCAGCGGCGTAATTCAGTCCAAGTTCAAAGGCCAGAGAACCAGAGGGAAGAGGGGGGCAATGACGTAAGCCATAGTCTGAGTCCTCAGGTCCAAGAGGCAAAAGCTGCAATGTCTGAGGGCAGGAGTAGACTGACGTTCCAGAACAAATGGGCAGCGAGTTCACCTTCCTTCTGCCTTTTTGTGCTATTCAGGTCCTCAGTAGATCGAATAATGCCCACTAGTATTACCGAGGGCAATCTTCTTTAATCTTGGTCAACTGATTCAAAGGGTAATCTCTTTCAAAACATCCTCACGGATACATCCAGAAATACTATTTTACCAGTTCTCTGGGCATTTCTTATCCACTTCAAGTTGACACACTGAATTGACCATCGAAAGTCCAATCCTTGTCAGGTCTAGATGGTGGTACAGCCATAAAACATGACACTCTATACGGCTGACTCACAGGAAAAGGTTTCAGGTTGCCTCTGGAGACCTACCCGAGTACACCAGGCACACGTCTACCTATGGTGCGGGGCAGACTGAAGCCAGGGGTGGGTCATGGCATCAGGACCCTGTTGGAGGTGCTATTTCACTCATGGAAAAAATAAACAAAAATCTACTCCTTATCAACCTGGCATACGTGCAGATTTTCTTTAACCGTATTGAATCTCCAATCAGAGACGAGAACAAGGTCCTAATTCTGCCTAATGAGATAAACTATCTTTTGTACAACCACAACCAAACAAATCCTTTCCTCAGAAGAGGAGGGAAAGTCCTTGAGTGATATTTACTTTTCTCCTGATACCCTGCACAATACTTCTGTTAGATTAATAATACTTAATATTGATATAAAGTCAGTACATCATATGTTACACAGGGAATGAAGAAAACATTTACAGATATTTTATATATAACAAAATAAGGAGGAGATACTCATGACAAGAATTAAGAAAAGGCTTCCTCCTTATTCTCAGTTCACAAGACACTTATTTCGAGAACAGTGTTTGCCTTTGACTTTTTTTTAAAAGAATTATTTTATTTAACTTTATTTATATATTTATTTTTAATTTGACCAGAGAGGGACAGAGTGAGAGAGGGAGAGAAGGAAACTGAGAAAGCAAGCCACCAGGTCCACGACTGGAACCACAGTTGGCCATGTGGGAGTCCAGCACCCTTAACTACCACGTCACCTGCCAGCCCCACCGTTGACATTTTCTTTCCCACTTGTTTCTGCACCTCTTTCCATCTGGCCTCCCATGTCCGTACCTTGCCTTTTGTCTCTAATTATGAATTGTTTTTAAGTTTATTTTATGTCTAAGAGTACATGCGTGTGCACACAAGGGAAAAGGGGGATAGGCACTGTCAACGGTCTGCTTGCATAATCCCCTTCTCACAGCTTCCAGGTTCATCAGGATCTTGTGCACACATGCACTCTGAGTGCTTTCGGGTCCACTGGGGATCTGAACCCATGATCGGCCATATGGCTGTCAGTATTGCAGGTCAGTTCACTAACAACTGTGCCACCAAAGCTGGACCTTGTCCCTAATTATAGCCCCATGCAAGACAGTGGCATTTAGCTATCCCTACAGTGCTCCAGAGTAATTTTTACCTTCTCTCCATTAGTGCAGAACAATAAAGGGAAACAGGAAAAGTTGAATTTACACAAATGTGTGAATGTGTAATAACTTTTGAGATTTTTGTCTAAATTTATCTTACAGAGTTGAATTTTGGTCTGATCCCATAGCACATAGTAAGTGCTGTACATAGGGAGCGGAATCCCACATGGGCAACCATAGTTTGAATCAGAGACCTAATGGCTTGAAATACACACAGGGCATGTGCTCGTGTGCGCCCAGAATCCTGATGGAGAAACACTGGAAAAAAGAATTGTGGTATGACCATGCCCCATTGCGGAGTGCTTTCTCTCACTCTGACTCTTTCTCTGTGAATAGATGCGCCACCCGGCAATTAAAAAAATGAGTTTTGGGGAACCAACATTTAGTGTAATGGCTATGTCGCTGGACTCCCATGTAGTCGATCATGGTTCGAGTCCTGGACCCGATGGCTTAACTCACACAGGGTGCATGTGCGTGCATGGCCAAGATCCTGAGAGGAGAATAAAGAAGAAGGGATTGTGGCGTGGCCATCCCCCCGGGGGGTGATTTCTCACTTTCTGTCTCTCTTTCTGGCCAGCTTACGTGCCCTATAGCAAAAACCTCTTCAAAAAAAGGAAAAAAAATGAGTTTTGGGGCTGGCAGGTGGCATGATGATTGAGGCACTGGACTCCCACATGACTGACTGCAGTTTGAGTGCCAGACCTAGCAAATTTCTCTCTCTGTGTCTCTCCCTGGTCAAACTGAATAATAATCATAATAAAATAAATGCTTCTTTAATAATAATTGAACTTCAATAATTGAAAAGCCATTTTAAAAAATTTATTATTATTTATTTTTAAACAATTATTTTATGTATTTATTTTAATTTGACCAGAGAGGGAGAGAGTGAGAGAGAGAGAGAGAGGGAAAGTGAGAGAAAGAAAGAGGGAAGGTGTGAAAACATGCTGCCAGGTCCAGAACTTGAACCACAGTCGGTCATATGGGAGTCCAGTGTCCTTAACCATGCTACCTGCTGGCCCCTATTGTTATTATTTTTAATTTGTCATAGGGCACATGGGCTCCCCAGAAAAAGAGAGAAATAAAGTGAGAAAGCAAGCTGCTAGATCCAGGACTCAAATCATGGTCGGCCGTGTGGGAGTCCAGTGCCCCAAAGATCATGCCACCTCCTGGCCCCAAAGAACCAGGTTTTCTTTCACTGTATGGATCTTTTAGTAAAATGGGGAATCTGTGTAATAGTATTCTCTTACCAGGTATGTTAAGACTTGACATTTTATATGTTTTAGTGATGTCTTATTGCTAAAATTGTCACAGTACCTTTTTTGGGGGAGACAGTTGTGGTTTTTTTTGTTTTTTTTTTTTTTTGTGTGTGTGTGTGTGTGTGATAGAGTACGTACATTTGCCAGAGTGACAGAGAGAAAGTGAGCCATCACCCCTACGGGGGATGACATACCACAGTCCCTTCTCTTCCATTCTCTTGTTGGGATATGTCACCTACTGGCCCTGTCATACTACTGCTACTCTACAACATTCATTCCTTACTTTACCAGAGAGAAAGAAAGCACCCCCAGTGGGACACAGTCACATTACAATCACTTTCTTCTATATCTCCCTCCTGTCACCATTTTGGGCATTCATACTGTTTTTTTCAAGCCAGTAGGGCCAGGATTTGAACCAGTCGGTAATGTGGGCTCCAGCTCCCTATGCACTGCACTTAACCACTGAGCTTTAGGGCCAACAATGGTATGGTTGTTTTAGAACCAACTTTGCCAAGTTATAAAACTCTATGACAAAATTACAAAGATGAATAATATAACTACATATGGGGTAGCTCCATGTCACCATGGTAATGTGCTGCTCAAGGAAAGCTGGATCCTACCCGACGACTGCAGTCTGAATCCCCATCCTGGTCAGCCTGAAACATACCAAGTATATGCATGAAGGCACAAGATCAACTGAGCTTGAAGACTGGAGGAAAGGATGGCAGCATGACTAGACCCTGCAGAGGGTGCTCCTCTCTCTCTCTCTCTCTCTCTCTCACATGTGCAATGCACACTATCATGAACAAAGAAGAAAGTAAATACTATGTATTTATGCTGATCTGTATTTATTCAACTATATTTATTCACAAGTACGTTTTAATTAACTCCTGTATTCCAGTTATTACTTGAATGTGGCCTAATGGAAGAATTAACATAACATTAGGATCTTGGCACATCGTCATTACTCAGGTAAGTTATTTAATCAACATTTTTACCATAAATGTCTTTTTTTTTAATTGCCAGAGGGCATATGTGCTCACTAAATGGAGTGAGGAACGAGGGAAGGAATCCCCTGGTTGAGAGTGGTCACACCACAATCTTTTCTCCAGCTGTCCTTCCAATCAGGGGTTTTGGGCACACATGCACACCCATCCAGCGTGTTTTCCAAGCTGCAGGGGCTGGGATTCAAACCATGGAATGACAATGTGGAATCAAGCTGCCAAGGCACAGTGCTTCATCACTGTGTTTTGTGGTCAGCTATACAGTAATTTTCTTGATCTTTTATAATTTTCTCATGTTTTATGCCAATTCATGCCCTCAAAAAAGTCTAATCTTCCACAATTAAAAAACTTTTGTGATTTCAGTGAAAGAGATTGTTTGTGGCTCATCTTTTCAATGTTTTTGTACCTTTGCTCATTTCTGAATGTAAATTTTTTCATTATCTGAAACAGAATTTTTTTTTTTTGAGAGGTTTTCACTATAGGGCATGTGCGCTCGCCAGATAGACAGAGAGAGACATAGAGACAGAAAGTGAGAAATCACCCCTCAGGGGGGATGGTCACGCCGCAATCCCTTCTCCTCCATTCTCCTCTCAGGATCTTGGGCATGCACACACACGCGCCCGGCGTGAGTTTTAAGCCACCAGGTCCGGGATGCGAACCACGGTCAACTACGTGGGAGTCCAGCGACATAGCCATTACACTAACTGCTGGTTCCCTGAAACTGGAATTTTTGAGAGAGAGTGGGTCTTTTGTTTTGTTTTGTTTTGCCATAAGGCACATGAGCTCACTGGAGAGACAGTGAGACAGAAAATAAAAAATCACACACACACCCACACACACAAGTGGGGATGGCCATGCCACAATCCCTTTTCCATTCTCTCGGGATTTGGGGCACGCATACACATGCACCTGGTGTGAATTTCAAGCCACTGGGTCCGGGACACGGTTGGCCATGTAGGACTCCAGTGACATAACCATTAGGCAATCTGCAGTTCCCTAAAACCAGAGTTAAAAAAAAATTGCCAGAAGGTGCATACACTCTCCAGGAACAGAATAAGCAAAAGAGAGAGAAAATGAGAAAACACCCCATGAGGGGTAGTTGGGCTGCAGTCCCTTCTCGTCCATCTCTTTTTGTTTGGGTCTTGGCACGAAAGCACACACACCTGGTGTGTTTTTCAAGCCAACATGTTTGAAACTCAAACTATGTAGTCAGTCATGTGGGATCCAGCTACCTTAACCACCACACCACAACTGCCCCCCCAAACCAGATTAACTATCATGTAAAATACGTGATCACAGAGTGTAGCAGGATGTACCTGTAGTCCTTGTTACTGAGGATGCTGAGGCAGGAGGACTGAGAGTATGAGGCCAATCTAGGAAACACAGAATTAGATACATATATGTGAAAAAAATTTTAATTTGTCAGAGGACATGCACTCATGGGAGAGAGAGAAAGGGAAGGTGAGAAAGCACCTGTCCCCATGAGGGATGGTCACACTGTGATCCCTTCTCCATTTCTCCTTCCTTTTGGGATACTAGGCAGGCATGCACACACATGCCTTGTGTGGTTTTCAAGACACTGGACTTGAACTGAGCAATCAGACATATGGGATCCAGCCTCAACTACCATTACACTGGCTGGCCCATAAGACCTGTCTCTAAAAAAAAAAAAAAAAAAAAAAAAGAATATGATTCAGATCAATAGAGACATTTCTACCAGTGTAATTTAAATAGCTCAAATGAATGAAAAAATTTTTAAATTTTATTTGCTACTGTAAAGTGGATTCTCAAAACAGTACATAGATGAATACTGTTCCAAAATACAACCTAATCCTATTCTGCTTTATCCTAAAGCATCAAAACGCTTCTAGGCTATGCTCCTTTTAATTTTTACCTTAAAATGTTGGTAGAAATATAATTCACTAATGCAAATATAAACAAGTGAACAGAAAATCTGTTCAATCAGCAGATTTATACCAATAAATTCACTCAGTGCCAAGTTTGGGATTTTATTCATTTGCCTTTATAATCTTAAACTCCATGTTTTTGGATTTATTTATAATCATTTTTTCTTTTTTTAGGTGTTTTTTTTTTTTTTTTTTTTTTTGCCATAAGGCACATGGGCTCTCCAGAGAGAGACAGAGAGAAAGTGGGAAATCACCCCCTAAGGGGAATGAACATGTTGTAATCCCTCTTGGGATCTTGGGCACATGCACACGCATTGGTACTTGGGCTCCAACTCTTCTGATTTGCTTTTCATGGGAGCATGAACCCTATTGTGATATGATCATTTCACTATTGTGGTGGTGGAAATGGGGTACACCAGTGGATATGATGCACTTGGGTCATCCCAAAGCCAACCCCCTTCCTATACCCCTGCCACTGTCCATGAAGGGATTGTCTTCTACAAGGCCAATCCCTGGTGCTAGGAAGGCTGGGAACCACTGTATTACAACAAAAATTTCTGTAAAACAAAAACTGTTTTCCAGCCCCAACTGGTAAGGCTTTCTTTTTTCTTTTTTGCTAGAGGGTCCATGCATTCACCAAAGAATGACAGAGACAGAGAGAGAGCGCGAGAGAAAGTATACCCCACTGAGAATGGTCATGCCACAGTTTCTTCTCCATCACTTCCCCCTTTCAGGATTTTGGGTGCACACATACACATCCAGTGTTTTTTTCAAGCTGCTGTGCATGGACTTGAAACATGTGGTCAGCCATTTGGAAGCCAGCTCCTTTAGCCACCAGATCCCTGACAACCTGCTTATTTAAAGATGACATGAGAGGGACCAGCAGATGGCCTAATGGTTATGTCACTGAACTCCAAAGTAGTTAACCACAGTTCAAGTCCTGGACCCAGCAGCTTAAGGCTCACACCAGGTACATGGGTGTGCATGCCCAAAATCCTTCAATTATGAATACAGTATGTAAATACAGCAATAATAACTGTACCTCCATTTGTATCACCAATAGAAAGCAAAGATGCTTTCTGTTCTATTACAATCATTACAAACTCTGGAAATACCATTATATTCATCGTCACTTCAACATTTTCATCATTATTAGGCCCACCACTATTTACCACTGTGTTAATCAAGCACATATAAGGCCAGCTAGTGGCATGGTGGTTAAAGTGGCTGGATCCTACAAGCCCCACTGCATAGTTCATGTTCTAGAACTGGCAGGTAGTAAAACATGCCAGGCAGGGGGCCAGCAGTTGGTATGGTGGTTAAAGGCACTGGATTCTCATGTGGCCGACCTTGGTTCATGTCCCAAACCTGGTGGCTTGGTTTCTTACTTTCCCTCTCTAATCAAACTGGAAAATAATAAATAAAGTTAAATAATTCTTTAAAAAATGTCAGGCAGGTGTGTGTGTGTATACTCAAAATTCCAACAGGAGGGAGAATTGGAGAAGGGATTTCAGCATGGTCATCCTCCATGGGAGTGCTTTCTCACTTTCTCTCCCCAGTGAATGCATGTGCCCTCTAGTGATTCTTTTTTAAATTTGACCAGAGTGAGACAGAGAGAGAAAGTGAGAAAGAAAGCCACCAGGTCCGGGATTCAAACCACGGCTGGCCATGTGGGAGTATCTAGTGCCTTAACCACCTTACCACTTGCTGGTCCCCCACTAGTGAAATTTTAAAAAGCAAGCAAGCATATCTAGGGGCTGGCAGGTGGCAGGGCGGTTACAGGAGCTGGATTCCCACATGGCCAACTGCTGTGTGAATCCTGAACGTGATTACTTGCTTTTTCATTTTCTCTCTCTCTCTCTGGTCAAATTGAAAAATAGTAACAAATGGAATTAAATAAATAAATATTTTATAGAAAGAAAATAAAGAATATCTGTATCTCAATCACAGAGATAGCTGTGATATCTATTAGTCTTTAATATTTTTATAATCGTATTTCAAATGTTTTCTTTCATAGTGCAAAGAATTTCATTTTATACCCATACACCATTATTCTGAGAAAGGTCCGTGGCTTTGACAGAGTCATAGTTGTGGCACAAAACTGCAAACAACTCTGACCTCCCAATTTGTCCCAATCTGTTGTGCTCCATTAATCCACAGCATCAATGTTTGTTATACTTTTATACTGAAGCTTGTTCAGTTTAGCATAATAAGATTTGGTTCCTCTGTGGCTTTTCCTCATGAACTTCCCTGGATTGGATATTATGAGTTCCTTCAGGTAGGTGGAAATGTTTCCTACCATCCTTATACTTCAGTCTCTGAAAGAACAAAACAGATAGGTAAATAAATTAGATTCAGAAGGCATTTACACCTGAAACATAAAACATCTTACTCTTTCTAAATTTAAGAGTCAATACTGAGACCAGCAGATGGCATAATGGTTATGTTGCTGGACTCCTACATGGCCACCTGTGGTTTGAGTCCCAGACCACATGGCTTCAAATGCATCCCGGGTGTGTGTGCATGCATGCCCAAAATCCCAACACGAGAACGGAGGAGAAGGGACTGCAGTGTGGCCATCTTCCCTGGGGGGGGTGATTGTTCGTTCTGTCTCTGTATCTCCCATGAGTGCACGTGCCCTATGGCAAAAATCTGTCTTTTTTTTTTGGAGAGATTTTCACTGTAGGGCGCGTGCGCTCACCAGACAGACAGAGAGAGACATAGAGACAGAAAGCGAGAAATCACCCCCCAGGGGGGATGGTCACGCCGCAATCCCTTCTCCTCCATCCTCCTCTCGGGATCTTGGGCACGCACGCACACGCGCCCGGAGTGAGTTTTAAGCCACCGGGTCCGGGACACGAACCGCGGTCGACTACGTGGGAGTCCAGCGACATAGCCATTACGCTAACTGCTGGTTCCCTCTTTAAAAAAAAAAAGTCAGTATGAAACTCCATTCAGTGAACTCTCTCAAGTTAACTGTACAGGTTCAAATCATCTTCTGCCATTTATTAGCTTTGTCATCTTGCAATAGTAACTAAGCCTCTGTACGTTCAGTTGTGAAAGACTAATGAGCACAGTACCTGTAGGTAAAGAGCTGCACACACACGTGTGGCTTAGATTATTGTTACTATAGACTTGTTTTATGCTCTGGCTAGTATTTGACTGCTTGCTTTAGTAATTTAGTTTTTACAACACTGCACAGTCTACAGTGTCCTTTCACATATATTATGACGTTTGAACCATAGCAACCCTATGAGAAAGGATAGCTATTGTCACACTTAGCTTAATCATGAAGAAACAGACTCTGGAAAATAAGTAACCAGACTAATATCATGCAAATGGGGGGCAATCAGTGAGATCTCAAACCTGGGCTAATGCTATGCTTCTGCTGCATCTGGCTTACTAGGAGAAAGAACAAAGGCAACAGTACTCAGGGAGGAGGAATTGGCAGGGGTCTAATAGGTCATGAGGTGAGCACTTTGGTGCTTTTCTATTCACAGGATAGTTTGGGCCAGAAAAATCTCAATGGCCAGGAAACTTGTTAGAAAGAATCTTAGGCACCACTCTCAGCCTTCTAAGTCAAATTGCATTTTGAACAAAACCCAGGTGATTTCAAAGGTGGCATTGGCCTGCCTAGAAGCAGTGTCTACCAGCATAGCTGCCTACCTAGGTTGGGCCTCCATGTGATTCTTAAAAAATCTTCACTCTGGTTGGTGAGGGAGAATGAAGGAGAAGGGATTGCAGCATGGCCATCCCCCCTAGGGGGTGATTTCTCGCTTTGTGTCTCTCTCTGGAGAGCACACTGGCCTTATAGCGAAAACCTCTCAAAAAAAAAAAAAAAAAAAAAATTCAGGTCTCTGGCCAGCCTGATCGTAATAGCGATGGTTTGAGTGCCACATCTGACAGCTTGAAAAATACACCAGGTGCGTGTGCAGGCATGCTCAAAATCCCAAGAGAATAAAGTATTGCAGCCTGACTACCCCACTCTGGGGGTACTATCTCATACCATACTTCCAGTTGGTGCACATGCCCTATACCAAGGTTAAAAAAAAATAAGGTCTTAACTATTTTTTAAAAATTATCATTAACTGCATATTTATTTGCACATAAAAATCTACGTGTTACAAAACTGGCTGGGAGTCAGTCTTAACTATCTTTTGCCTGAAGAATACACTGGAGGTAACATCTCCCTGTCCAGTGGGAGACAAGACTGGCCAATCCTATCCACATTCCCCTCCCTGGATACTCAGTATGTATTTTTTCTAACTCAGAAGTACAATACATGACATCTTGACCAAGTTTCACCACTTCCTGGCTCAAGATCTGAAACACAGTAACAGGAGGAAAAAGATACTGTGGTATTAGGCCTGTTCCCATACCTACACTGGCGATGGTGGCGGTTGATTATGGAGACGAGCAGTCCCTAACCGTCTCCTCCACTTTAATCAATTCACAATCAAGCTTGACTCTAGAAGCTCTAACTCGGAACGGTCTTCGGGCCTGCTCTTTTCTCTACGGACCCTGTACGGTCGGCCATGCACGATGTTTCGGGTGGGGCAGGCCTGAGTCTGTTTACTAATAAAACGACTGTTCCCATTTCGAGGGGCACCTGCCCTCGCTGCTTAACCGGAGCCAAAGGGGAGGTGAGGAAACACCGTTCACCTGCTCCACCGGAAACCTCACACACAGCTCAGCCTCGACTGGAGCTATCTGGCAGAGACCTCGGTACCGCCCACGGCACATTCCTGATTGGG
Source organism: Tupaia belangeri chinensis (assembly GCF_000334495.1). NCBI lineage: Eukaryota > Metazoa > Chordata > Mammalia > Scandentia > Tupaiidae > Tupaia > Tupaia belangeri. Next base: position 1,047,742 of record NW_006159808.1, on the reverse strand, counting down.
CGCACAGAAGGCCGCGTCGGCGCGCTAGCTCACCAGGCCGGGGAATTCCACTTCCTCTCCCTCCCACCAGCATCAGCGTTCCGGGGCGGTGCTCGCGGGGCGACGGCCCGCCCCAGCGCGAGCCAGTCGCGCCTTCCTCTCGCGAGAGTTGGCGGCTTTGAGGGCGGGGGAAGAGCGCACAAAACTGCCCTTAAGTCCTTGCAGCGCTAAAGCTCCGGTTAGCCGGCCAAGAGGCTCTCGCGAGATCCGTCGCCTCCATCCCAAGTGAGGAAACTGGGGGACGCTGTCGGGAGGGGCGTGGGGCTCCACCGCGCAGCTGCCGCTTCCATTACCTTCCTCCCATGGTCTCCTTCCGGTTCTCGATGCTTCTCTGGGTCTGAGGGTTTCCGCCACTCGTCTACCCTCCCCCTCAGCCCATGACCCGCCTCTGTCCCCCGCCCTCCCAGTCCAACCTCCGGGCTGTTTAGTAAGAAGGCGCCGTTCCGAAAGAACGGAAGGGGCTGGCACAGGTGCCCGCGGCCCTGGACTGGGGAAAGGCGCTCCCTCCACCCTTCGCTCGCCCGGTGCCCTCCGCGGCGACGGCGACGGCGGCGCTGGCGGACTGAGACGCGGCGGTGAAGAGGCAGGCGGGGGAGGGGCGGAGCGTGGCAGCTGGCAGTAGTTCCGTCAGAGCGG
>NW_006159808.1:1008813-1046391 GCF_000334495.1 Tupaia belangeri chinensis | reverse complement strand
AATCGCGACCGTTTTCAGGGACCTGGATTCGACAGGGGCTCTGCGAGGCCTTGGCCAGTGCTGATCTGCTCCGTTTTTGCAAAAGGCGCCAGTGTCTGGCAGAGCCGGTGTGAGACGAAGAGACAATCTTTCCCCGACGCCCGGATAATCAAGAGTTTTGGCCGGACCTTTGCGCGCACACCGAGATAGTGAGGAGCCCGACGAAAAGCACAGACTATGGCGCTGAAACGGATTAATAAGGTAACCCGTGGGGCCTGAAGGCAGTAGGGTCGTGGAGGAAGGGGAGGGAGGCTCGGGCCCGAGAGGTGGAGGCGGGAGGGAGTCTAGTTCTGGGAAGACCTCCCCGGGGTCACTTCATGGGGTGGGGAGGCCGGTGTACTTGGGAAGACGAGGTTTAAAACCGGGGAGCAGGGCACTGATAGCAGGCGAGGTGTTCCGTGTTTGGGGGAGTCGGTTTAACCAGGGGTGGGGAGTGGCTGAGACGCCTGGGTCGTCTGTTTCCGAAGGAAGAGTTAGTCTTGTTTGGGTTGGGGGTCGGAAATGTGGCGAGACGCTCCAGCAGATGTGGCGCTTCCTATTTTTGGTGCTTGAAAACTTACTGTAGTTAAAGATCGAGGCTCAGGGCCTTCTGGTGGGGCCACGGGGGGAGTCGGAAACTCGGAGTGGGTGAAGCAGAGAGATCTGGCCAGCCTGGAACTTCGCTGGGTCGGGGAGAATCTAGCCTCTTGCCTGCTGAAGGGCAGGGAGTGAGTGTGGTCAAACTCTCGGTCGACTCGGGTAGGTTGCACAAGCGCGAGTGGGGCCGAGAGGTGGACTGACACAGTGTTGCGGCTTCCTGTGTTTTGTAGTTTCAGCTTTTCACCCGAAGCGATTTGTCAGCGGCACACCAGGAACTGCTGTAAAAGCCTTCTGGAAGCTCCCTTTTCCATTTGGCTGGGGGAGGGGGGAGGAGGGGCGGAATGGCAGGAGGGAAGGCTAGGTGTACCTATTTTTGCCTCCGCCTGTTTAATATCTGTGCGAAAGATTATTTTGCTACTTAAAATGTGGCTTGATAGTAAATTATCGATCTAGGTTGAGAAGCTAGGATTTTCCGAAGCTGGGGGTGGGCGGGAGCCGGAACCACCTCCGGTGGTTTAGTCTCATTTCTTGCTCGAACTTCTGTCCCGCATTTTAAGATGGCGGCTGCTTTAGCTGGTTCAGCTCTTACCGGCATCTCCTTTCGTAATAATACGAAATAATGACCTTTGTTAAATACCAACTTTTACGTCTGTTTGTGCACTGCTCTGAGACCCCCACTCCCCTCTCATGACTTACCTGTATTCAAACTCTGACTGTGTCTCCATTTTTTTGGTAGCTTATGTATGAGTACTAGGTTTGCTTCTTGCACAATCTAGGAGGGTGGAGTATTTACAGCTAATTTGAAAAAAATGTAATGGAATAAATTATGCTTTTCTTTTAGAAAATAAGGGAGGTTGATGATTAGGGAGTTTTATGGATGGAATGACAATGACTTGACTGTACCTGATGCTCCCTAATTTGCATTTATGTAGTATAACTTCAAAGTTTGGTAAAACTGGTGTTTTATGAAAGATGAAGATTTAAACCTTCACTCTTAATGTATAGATTTTGAAATGTCAAATTTTGTTTTAGGTCATTGAATTGTTGTGGATTTATGCACAACATAAATCTTTGTCAGCGGCGAAGATTTTTGAGATGAAAATTTTTTAGGCGATGAAGTAGATGGTATTTTTATAATCTTTTTCTGTGACTACTTTGAAGTTCAGCACATTAGAGAAGCATACTTGTACAATGTATTTAATAGAAGGAACGTAACATTTAGTAGAACAAATCATGACTGTTTTAACTGTGGGAATTAATTTAGGCCACTAAGATAATGGAATAATTTCATATCCATAGCTTTTTATGTGTGTGGGACAGATGCTGTAAAGGAAGGTCTTAACTATTAACTTTTCTATTATGGGTGATACCAAGTGGCTGTGGCACCACTTGAATGATCTAAAAGCTCTAGAGAGGCAATATAACATAATGGTTAAATCGAGTGAACATTAGGGCTGAAATGCTCCAGTTAGAATTCTAGCTCTAGACAAGTGTATCTGTGTGTCTGTGTATGATGAGTGTTTATTATATAGACGAACAGCAAATAGTTGTCTTCCTACTATATACCAGGCACTGTTGTAGATAGTGGAGTGGCAGCAGTGAGCAAAACAAAGTGTAAATTCAAAGATTTCTTTTTGAGGATTAAGTGTTAATATGGAGGCCAGGTGACGTAGTGGTTAAGGTACTGGACTGCCATGTGGCCATCCATGGTTCAAGTCTCAGGCTTGGTGGCTTGCTTTCTTTCTACTCTCTCTGTCTCTGGTGAGCAAATTTTTGCCCTATAGCAGATTTTTAAAAATAATAAGTAAAATTCTTAAAAAGTGGGGGCTAGCAGGTGGCGTGCTGGTTAAAAGCTCTGGATTCTCATATAGCTGGCCGCGGTTCGAATCCTGAACCTGGCAGCCTGCTTTCTCACTTTCTTTACTCTCCTCTTTGTTCAAAATAAAAAATAATAACAAGGAGAGTTAAATAAAACTTTTTTAAAAATTTAAAGTGTTCATGTGTATTTTATATGGTACCTACAATAATTACTTCTTTTTTTAATATCACAGTTTATAATCTTCAAAATATTTTCTCACTTAAGAACTTTGACTTCTGGTCTTAATAGATTATCTCCTGTTGTAAATATTTCGAGGGACAGTCCTACAGAGACTTGACCAAAAATCTTGTCAAATAGAGGGGGAAGAACGTTTATGTAGACTTACTGGTTCCATTTATCAAAAAAAAAAAATTGGGGGGGGGAGGTTTTCGCTATAGGGCGTGTGTGCTCACCAGACAGAGAGAGACCTAGAGACAGAAAGCGAGAAATCACCCCCCAGGGGGGATGGTCACGCCGCAGTCCCTTCTCCTCCATTCTTCTCTTGGGATCCTGGGCACTAACACACACGCTCCAGGTGTGAGTTTTAAGCCACCAGGTCTGGGACGCGAACCGTGGTTGACTATGTGGGAGTCCAGCGACATAGCCATTATGCTAACTGCTGGTCCCCATTTATCAAAAATTTTGACATGTGGTTTGGTTTTTAACTGTTAACTGTCGGAATCACATGAGGAAGCTTTTTAAAAACACATTCCAGATCCTAGCAGAATTGTAGTGATTGAACAGCTGTGAAGGGGGAGGATACTCTACTTTAGGCACCTCTGTTGGAGAAATATGGGGTCAAGTAGTTATTAGTGTCTGTAGATATTTTTGTCGCATACCTGTTTTGAATTTAGTCTTTTCTGAAGCTCACAAGATCCAAATAGGAAGATATTTCTGTGTTCTTTGTCGATGTCATGTTGAAGTGCTTAAAATTGGAACACTTTTAATTTTTGGTAGTTTATCAAGTCTTGAATTCATTTTAAGTTTATGTTCTTGTAAGTATATTTTGTTTGGGTATTTTTATAGACCCATCAAACCAACCTTTTTGTGCTTGCTGTGTTCTTTGGACAAGTGGTGGTAGTGTCTGAAGTCGGGCTATTAATAAAAAGCAAAAAAGTGCTATCTCAGATTGGTGGTGGTGTGGGTAGAGGGGGGGGTGACTATAGACAGTTTTACTATTTTTGTTAGGTAAAATGACTATGATTGGAGATGTTGGAGAAGAATTTTACATGACCTAAAATCTAATGTGAACAAAGCCGAGAGGTGTAACTCATATTTGACACAGTTGGGATGAGAATTCATGCTCCAGGTTGTGTCCTAATCACTTTTCTTATTTTTAGGCTTGGTCATTCAGAAAGGTTTTCTTTTTTTTTTTTGCAAGTATTGCCTGCCTACTATTAGTAACTAAGACTTAATTAACATAGACTTTCTGTACCAAACATGATTGGTTTCTAAGTCCTTTACTCGTGTTAACTCATTTAATCCTCCAGAAAACCATGTGAGACATGCCTGTTTTGGGATAAGGTAGCAGGGCCAGAAGTTACTTGTCTAGTCAGACCACTAGTAAATGGCCAAGATGCAAATCCGATGGGCTGCCACAGAACTCAAACCCTTTTTCAAACTATTTAAATTTCTATTTTACAAGGAATGGTTTTAGTTTTTGAGTCTTGAAATAAGCCGCTCACACTCTATTTTACATTTAAATAATTGCATTTTAGCTTTGCTTTGAGTTTATAGCTAGTTCATAAATTAATATTTTAATTAATGAGCCAGGCCCTGTGGTGTGCACTTGTGGTCTCAGCCACTCTGGAGGCTGAGGCAGGAGGATTTTTGAGTTCAAGGCCAGCTCAGACAGTATTACTTGATCCTGTCTCTTGTTTAAAGAAAAAAAGGATTTAACTAGTATGTATGTTTTGAAAGTAGGAATGAATTTAATTTGTTTTGGATAGTCTCTTTTTAAGAAATGGAAACCACCATGTGCCAGTTAAGAAAATTAGGGTTATCTTGAAGTGAACAAAAGAGATAACTTGTCCCTAAGATAGCTTGTCCCTAACTAGTTTATAGGCTTGTATAGACTGTCTGTAGCTGGCTAGCTGTGTAGAACAGTTGTGTGACTGAGGTATGCTGATCACATAATGGTCAGTATTTAATTTGAAGAGAGTGATTAGAACACTGCTTCTCTTTCTTTTTTGTTTTTGTTTTTGTTTTTGTTTCGTTTTGAGAGATTTTTGCTATAGGGCCTCTTCCCTTGCAGACAGAGACCGACAGTGAGAAATCACCCCCCCAACGGGGGAAATGGCCACGCTGCAATCACTTCTCCATTCTCCTCTCGGAATCTTGGGCACGCATGCACACGTGACCGGCGTGAGATTAAGCCACCAGGTCTGGGCCTCGAACTGTGGTTGATTACATGGAAGTCCAGCGACATGGCCATTATGCCAACTGCTAGTCCCAAACACTGCTTTTCTTTCATCATTATGCTCATTTGCAATCTTAAGTCTGGTTTTTGTTATTCATAACAACATAAAGTTGAATACTCTTGCTAGTACTAGAAAAACTACTGTGTCACTTGACTACTTTGTCTGGCTTTCTAGAGTATGCTAATTATTGGTTTTAGGTACCCAGTGTTTTCCAAGATGCAGTCAGTTCTCAAAGAGTCTCTGAAGCATTTGTTCTGATGATTCCTTTCTGTTAAAGAAGAAACTGGATTTCCTAATAGATCAAAATGATTCAGGGTTCAAATCTCAAATCCTAGGTTGACTTTTGCAATTTTAAAATACTAGTTTTTTTCTGTGTATTGGTATATACAAAAACTGACTGTATACTCTATGTTGTGTATGTGGTTTTTTACATGAATTTCATTTCTATCGTAATGTTCAGATGTTTTAAAGAATATAATTATAGGAGTTCTTAGATTTAATCATTCTCTGGAAACAGGCATAATATGGAAATGTTCTCTAGGGGATTCTGAAGGCCCTCTCTGGTTAAAAAGACACACATGTAGGGGGCAATCATTTAATTGATAATTAACTGAGGTCATAATCTTTGTTAGGCACAATACTATAGTCCCAGGGTGTGAAAAAATGAGGAAGGCTATCATTCCCCATGAGGCTCTCTGCTTTTAGTAGGGAAGATGAGCATATAAACACATGAATAAGTGTTTGGCTTTGTACAGTTTACCTTTCAAGGAAATTGTAAATCTAGTAAGGAAAACATTTGTTTAAAAGATAATAAGGGGGGGAATCCTGACCACATAACAAGTCTCCCTGTTATTAGATAAATACATCAGAATACCTTTCTGTACTACATGTTAATTGTTACAGTTTAGTTTATTTTTTGTTACTACTTATAATTCCTCTTGCCAAACAAACCCTTATTTTGAAATTAACAACATTAAACTAATTCTTTAACTAGAAATTTTGTAGTCTTGATTTGGTTTTGCTTCCATAGCAAAGGTACTTCAAAATTAAGTAGTATAATTAAGAACTGCTACATTGAAGTATCAGTTTACATTGAAGTATCTTAATAGTTAATTTACATTATTAGATGAGGTTTATTCTTAAAACTGCACCTTCAGCCTTGTTATATGGGAGAGGAAAGTTTAATGAAATGTTTTTGTACTTTATTCAAACATTCCATTTTTATCTTTCATCTCTATAGTCAATATAACCTTGTTTTGTATCAGAGACCTCTAACCAACTTTTTATACTCTAGTTTGTTGTATTTAACATATGATGTCTCTTAATTGAGATTCACTATTTAGTTACTTATGTCAGGATGCAATTCTTAATTCACATTAATATTGACTTTGTTATAATTTCATGGCTAATACATAATTGGGTGTTTTTCTATCACTAACTTGCTGTTAACTTTTTTCATGTCCTGTCCATAAGATAACCTTATTTGCTCTCATGTATAGCAGATCTGTTTGGCTTTCTGTCTTTGGTAATTTTAGTACTTACAGAAGAACAGTGTTGAATAACCCTAAGTGATATACATTCAGTGATGAGCTAAAGAAAAAACAAACTAGAATTTGAAGCCATTTTTAGTACCCTGTCTAATGAGTAAGCATACTTGTCTTACCTGTAATTACAACTAAACAGGAAGTTAATACTTTGTTAGTGATGTAATGAGATACCATGTGCTGCATCTACCTGTTTTTTTTGGTTTTTTTTTTTTTTTTTAAGGTTTTTGCTATAGGGCATGTGCGCTCACCAGAAAGATAGAGGCAGAGGCCGAGAAATCACCCCCTCGGGGGAGTGGCCACAATCCCTTCTCCATTCTCTTCTCAGGATCTTGGGCACACATGCACACTCACCTGGCGTGAGTTTAAGCCACGAGGTCCGGGACTCGAACCACAGTTGACTACATGGGAGTCCAGTGACACAGCCATTATGCCAACTCCTGACCCCTCTACCTGTTAATCTTTAAGATAAACAAAGGATTCCCAGAAGAAATTAACGTAGATTTTAAAGAGACCATTTCTTCTGATTCTTAAGTCTATAGTTCTGAAATTTGTTCAGATCTTAAAATCTCTGCTGAACATCCTTCCCTTGAAGTAACTGCTGGTAACCATACATTTCTGAGAAGTTTGTTTACTTCCTCCACATTTGTACCTATATATGGAAATAGAAATTTTGTAACATTAAAATTTTTAATTTGCTATATAGTAAATGTAATCTTTGCATGAACAATGACAGCAGTTACTATCTGCCAGAGGGGCACCTAGTTGTATTTCAACTTCCTGTCATCTTATCTGAAGGTTTATATTTTGCTAGCTTGTAAAAGCTCCTTGGGGGTGATTCTTACCTCAGATTTTTTTTTCTTTGCTTTATTAGGCTTTTGTCAAAGGGTACATGCATTCGCCCAAAAGAGAGAGACAGAGAGAAGGAAAATGAGAAACACCCCCCTCCCCACGAGAGATGACTGTAGTCCCTTCTCCTCGCTCTCCTCTCTGGATTTTGGGTATGCACACACAGGTGCCTGGCATGATTTTCAAACTGCTGAGTCCAGGACTTGAACTGTGGTCAGTCACTTAGGAATCGAGCACCTCAGCCACTACACCATCTGGTGACCCCACCTCAGATGATTTTACAATGAACCTGACTCCCCTTATTTCCCTACTCTCATCCCTTTCCCAAGATAATGTTTTGTGCTGCTGAGTATGAGTTTGAGGCAAGGACTTTTTTTTTTTTTTTTGAGAGAGAGAGAGATTTCACTGTAGGGCGCGTGCGCTCGCCAGACAGACAGAGAGAGACATAGAGACAGAAAGTGAGAAATCACCCCCCAGGGGGGATGGTCACACCGCAATCCCTTCTCCTCCATTCTCCTCTTGGGATCTTGGGCATGCACGCACACGCGCCCGGCGTGAGTTTTAAGCCACCAGGTCCGGGACACGAGCCGCGGTCGACTACGTGGGAGTCCAGCGACATAGCCATTACGCTAACTGCTGGTTCCCGAGGCAAGAACTATTTTTAATAGTGGTGATTTAGTCTTGGTCACGCATGCACACACACAGCGTGAGTTTAAGCCACCGGGTCCGGGACTCGAACTGCAGTCGACTACATAGGAGTCCAATGACATAGCCATTAGACTTGAGTATGAGTTTGAGGCAAGGAGTATTTTAACAGTGGTGATTTAGTCATAAAAAATTTGTTTTCATGGGCCTTTCTTTCTGTCTTAAGTGAGTGCACACATGCATTCTGTGATTAAAAAGCTTTAAATTGTTTTTGGTTTTTTTTGTTTGTTTGTTTTGGTTTTTTTTTTTTTTTTTTAAGAGATTTTTGCTATAGGGCAAGTGCACTTGCCAGACAGAGAGACAGAAAGCAAGAAATCATCCCCCAGGGGGGATGGCCACGCCGCAGTCCTTTCTCCTCCGTTCGCCTCTTAGGATCTTGGGCACGCATGCATGTGCGCCCAGCGTGAGTTTTAAGCCACCGGGTCTGGGACACGAACTGCGGTCGACCACGTGGGAGTCCAGCGACATAGCCGTTATACTAACTGCTTGTCTTAAAAGCTTTAAATTGTTTTTAAATCAAGTAAGATTCATTTCTGAAAGACTATCGAATACAAAAAAATTAACTTCTAATGAGTTTTCCCAAAAGTGCTCTCAGGAAATATACTGTTTTATTATCTTCATGCTTTTGTGTAGTGATGTACAAGATGGATAGCAGAGATTGGTACCACAAATGTTTTGTGGAACATGGTGGTGGGTGATTATACTTGATGGGTGGAATCCATCTGCTTGTCCTTACCACTGTAATCAATTGAATTAAAATTTGACAAGTTTAGGGGGGTGGTGAAACATGTGAGAATTTGAGTATGTTATTTATGAAGTTATACATTAGTAACAGTTAATAGTACAAACTTTGTTTTTATAAATGCTGCATTTTTGGCTGTTGTTTTAATATACAAGGTGTCTGTAAACTTAAGTTTACAGAATTCTAAATTTTTTAGATTTATTTTTTGGAGAGGTTTTTGCTATAGGGCACGCGCAGTCACCAAAAAGACAGACAGAGAGACAGAAAGCGAGAAATTGCCCCACCAGGGGAGATGGCTTCACCACAATCCCTTTCCCTCCATTCTCCTTTCGGGATCTTGGGCACGCACACAAGCCGGGCGTGAATTTAAGCCACCGGGTTCAGGACTTGAACTGCGGTCAACTACATAGTGGTCGAGTGACATAGCCATTATGCCATCTGCTGGTCCCTGAATTTATTATTTTTTAAATGATTGCTTTAAATGATTGCACAGAGGTCAGCAGGGGTTAGTGGGGAGAACATTTTGAGCAGGGTCTTCATAAGTTGCAGTCTTCTTTCCCCAACCCTGCAGTTCATCATAATCTTGGAGACCCATGTGATTTTAGCCAGCCCAGGGATCCAAGTCCATCATTCATCATGAGGCTTCTAACACTGTAGTCCTGGATGCTATGAACTTGGCTGGGCCAGGAAGTCCAAATGATTCCCTTTTTTTTGGGTGGTTGTGGTGGTTGTTGCTGTTGTTGTTGTTATTCTTATTCTTCTTCTTTTTCTGTAAGGTGCATGTGCTCGCTGTAAAGACAGAGAGACAGAAAGTGAGAAATCAACCCCTCCAGGGGATGACCACACTGCAACCACTTCTCCTTTGTTTTCCTTACAGGATTTTGGGCACAAATGCACAGTTTTAAATTGCTGGATCCAGAATTTGAACTACAGGCCAGCAATGTAACCATTATGCCATCTGCTGGTCTCTCAAATTCTTATTAGACACATTAATGCTTACTTTCGGCCTGTCTAACATATCTGTTTTGTATAGCGTCATTATTCATAAGTAGTTCTTATATTTCCAGATTATAAGCTCTTTGAAGGTGGGGAACTTTCTTAGCTAACATCTCTTCAAACTTAATATTTTCAGGATTTTACCTTTAACAGTTAACTGTTAGAGATCCTGCACCCCATGATTGAATCAAAGATATTTCTCAAAATAAAGTGTAGACTACCTCTTACAAATCAAATTAAAGGGATGTTCTCAGAATAAAATTGAGCAGTCAGTCCTACTACTGTTTAATCCTGTGTTTCCAGGTCAGAGTACTCACTGGCCTAAGCTTCTGTTATTTTCCTATCATAATAGATTTGCTTAAACAAATCATCTAGATGTAGCCTCCACTTATGCCAACATGCCCACCAGCTCTTCAGGAAATGGGTAGACAATATAGGTGTGAAAAGTATGTTGTGATCCCAGATCCTACTATTATCCACATTGGATTTCTTTTTCATACAGTAGAAGGAGGCAGAGGTATCTTTGACTTCTTTTCCTATAGCTCTTTTAGACTTTTGAAAGAAAGGCAGAAGCATTTTCCCTGTGGAATAAGGGCTACATTTTAATTATTTGCTGACTGAATTAAAAGTTTCCTGAAAGAGCCAGGCATGGTGGTGCACACCTGTAGTCTCGGCTGCTGGAGGGACAGAGCCAGGCACGGTGCTACATACCTATCTGGTGTTTCTTCAGAGTCAGTGCAGCCTTTAGCTACTCAGTGTGTGCCAGTTTCTCCAGCTGATTTCCTATTTCTCTGGTCTTACTGGTTGGCCTAGAGCCTATCTGGGTAATGTTGGTCCCCTTGTGGTAGAGGTATATGAGAATTTTACAGTAACCATGTGTGAGCTGTTCTCTCTGGTCCTTGTCATTACTCTTAGCTACTAGAAGATAGCTGACCCTTTCAGTTCTTCTGTTTTTAGATTTCCAGAGGGTAAGAGAATGCAACAGAGATAAAGCACTCACTAGTGAGATGTGGTCATGCCACAGTCCCTTCTCTGTTTCTACATCCTGTTTGTTTTGGAGTACGCACACTACACATGCCCAGTGTGTTTTTCAGGCTGTCAGGGCCAGAAATTAAAGTGCAGTTGGCTACGTAGTATCTGGAACCTTTAACCACTGAGCTACAAGGCTAGGCTCAATTTCAGTTTTTTGAATAATTTAATAAATTGTTTTTGCCTCTGAAAACCTGAATTTTTAGGCTCTAAAGTCATTTTGTGAAATGATAATCCATAAAACTTACTTCTGAAAATTATTTGAGTAGTGACACTAAATAAGATACATAGAAACAGTGGGAAGTCATAGGGGAACCAATTCTACGAAAACGTATTATCCATTTCTTGTTCAATCTCTGGGACCTTTATTCATTGAATAGTAGAGGATTGGGTTGGGTATGATTAAAGTTTTTTTCCCTTCAAGTATTATTGATATATCCAGTTTTTAAACTTAATATCTATGGTGCAAGGACACACTATTGAGAAAGGAACTCCCTTTTGGGGGGAGGGTGATTTTTGCTATAAGGCTTGTGCTTTTACCAGAAAGACAGAGACAGAAAGCAAGAAATCACACACACACACACACACACACACACACACCCCAGAGAGGATGGCCACTCTCCTCTTGAGATTTTGGGCACACACGCACACAGGCCCAGCGTGAGTTGAAGCCAAGTCCGGGACTCAAACTGCGGTCAACTACATCAGCGACAAAGCCATTACACCAACTGCTGGTCCCAAGAAAGGAACCTTTTGGAAATGTATACCTAGTTCTGTTTTTCAGCTTGCCTAGTAGGATAATGCCTAGTAGGATAATAGCACTCTGTTTTTCTACCTGTCCTGAAGCTCAGTATGTCCCATACTTGAATTCATAACCTCATTTTAGGGGGTTTAATATAAAATAGAGGTGAACCCTGCTTCCATAAGATTGTTATGAGGGTTAGCTCTGTTTAAGATATTTTTTCATCCCAGCAACTTTGTTGATGTTCTTTTCCCAATTGAATTACTTCTGTAGCTTCCTAATACACAAGTTATATATACTTATATGATAGTAGGGATTCCTATGATGTGGAGTGAGAAGGTTCTGTGACACCTCTATAGTCTCACTAGATTCTTAGAAGTTCTCATCACAAATAGTGTCAAGAGCTAAGGTTCTGCATGATATCTAAGTGGGTATTTAAATGGTTTTGTACCCTTTAAAATCCTGCAAAACAGTACCTCATAAGTAATACATAAGCAGTAGTACAGAAATAACAGCAAATTTGGGATAATCAGTTAACCTTTTGTTGAGAAAAGGGAAGGCAGGCTGAGGAGTATAGGAGACAGTTTGAATAGTACCTAGTATTTCTTCTTTAAAAAAAAAATGTTATTTAACTTTATTTTAATTTGACCAGAGGGAGGGTGGGAGGGAGAAAGTAAGAAAGCGAGCCACCAGCTCTGGGCTCAAACTGCAGACTGCCATGTGGGAGTCCAGCGCCCTTAACCACCATGTCACCTACCAGCCCCAATAGTATCTGATCGTTTATAAATCTGAAGGAAGTCTAGTAAAAATTAGTTAACTCTGCATCAAGAGTTAACTAATCACACATACGTGTTTTCAGGATATTGTTTAATTAAAAATTTTAAAGAGTCATATCTGGTACACTGTTGTCAATACATTTAAAAATCCAAATCTGATGAGTGGGTGGGTGTTGTGGTGGTTAAGGCACTGGACTTCCCACATGGCTGACCATGGTTCGAGGCCCAGACCTGGTGGCTTTCTCACATGAATGTATGTGCCCTATAGCAAATTAAAATTTAAATATTTAAAACAAAATTTTTTTAAGAGGTCAGTGACTTTCATTGCCTTCAGGATAGTTTTTCAGGTAACATTCAAGGAGCTCAAAAGATGCCCTCATGAACCTTTTTAGCTGTATTTGCCACCCCCTTACCTGCATCCTGTTTCTGGCATACCAAACCTATTTTTTCTTGAAGTAAATTTTTACAACCTCACTTTGAGTTTCTCTACTTAGAATGCTTCTCATCTCCATTTTTTCCATGGTAAATGCCTGCATACCCTTCCATACAAACTCAGCTGAAATGTCACTGCTTTAAACCCAAACAAAGTCGGTGCTTCTCTTTTTTTAGAGTTTACAAAGTATTTGAATGCCTTCATTTTTTAAATATGTAGTTTGTAGAGTATAGGTTTTTTCTCTTCTGACTATTTTCTGTTGGCTCAGTGTAATTGAGGAGATATATTTTATCTGGTAATTTCAGACCTAAAATACTTGGCACCAAAAAGGCAGTCTTTATTCGAATGATTAAATGTTTTGATAGTGAACTTGTAGCTAATAGCTTAATGATACACTTTTGATTTTAGAAATGGATTTTTTAAAGAGTTATTTTATTTAACTATATTATTATTATTTTCCAGCTTGATCAGGCAGCAAAAGAAAGTGAGAAAGCAATCCACCAGTTCTAGGACTTGAACCATGGTCAGCCATGTGGGAGTCCACTGACTTTAACCAGCACACCACCTGCTGGCCCCTAGAAATGGGTTTTAATTAACATCTAGTTTCTGTGATAGGTTGAAAGTTAATTCTATTTGATGGGATGCTTTAGTTTTTCATCATTTATATTTGTTACATTTTTTCAGCAAGACAAGTTTTGCATTGTGTTTTAGTGGAATAAAATTACATAATTGGTAAAGCGTACTTGGTAGCACATTTACTGGAATTGAGTGCCCACTTTTTTTTCTTTTTTTTAAATAAGGGGTTCAGTAGAAGGAAACTAAGTTAACAATCAAAAGAATCGTTCTAAGGACCAAGCAAGACTGAAATTTTATGTCTGTATGCTACGTAAGCGCTTCATTATCTCTTCTGCCCAGTGTGGTCTCTTTTTTTCCCTTTGGCTTCACTGTGTAATTTCAGGGCACATAGCTGCCAACAGCTCTTGCTCATATCCTTATAGCACTTGATTATAAAAGGAAGGGTGTCCCAGCTTTGATTTGGAAAATTCTGGGCAGGAATGGATGATAGTAATGAAGTCAGGTCTGGGTTTGTTGTTCCAACTCTGAGTTAATCACTAAGGTTGAAGAACAAAATCCTATGGCTAGCCATGTTTGAATAATGGGTTAATGGTTGCAGATAGTTACCCAGATCTACAGTCACATGTTTGGAGTAAGGGAAAAGTAGTTTCATAGTTAAGATGATTTGTTATTAAAAAAAGGCATCTGGGCTGACTTATTCTATTCTCAACACTTTTTCACTAAGATAGTCATCTTTGTACGTTTTCTGTGGGCATGATATCACAAAAACTTGATAGGTTATAGGTAAGTGCTGATGCATGATTCACTTACTATTGGATACTATTTAAAGGACAAGAAAGAAAAGTGAGATGCAAATGTGTTTATTATTTTGTTACCTGCTTGCTAGAGAGTACTTGCACTCAGTGAAAAAAAGAAGTCTACACAGCATCCTCTATGGGGCATGGTCATGCCACAGTCTCTTCTCCATTTCTCCCTCTCAGGATTTTGATCAGGACCCAGCAGAGTTTTCCTTTCTTAGTTTTTTTTTTTTTGCTGTAGGGCTTGTGCTTGACTGGGGGTGGGGGGGGGATGGGTGAGAAATCTTCCCCTGAGGGGGATGGCCTTGCTGCAGTCCCTTCTGCAGACTCCTTGGGATTTGGGGCAAACATGCCCACACACCTGGTATTATTTTCAGGCTGCTGGGGCCAGACTTGAACTGCACAGTCAACCATACAGGATCCAGTGCTTTTTCCTCCATACACCTGCTGGCCCTGCCCAGTGGATTTTTCAGGTCACCAGATTCAGAAATCAAACGCCACAGTCAGCTATATGGGGTCCAGCTGTCTTAATGCCTTTTTTTTTTTTTTAATTTTTTAGGAAAGATATTTTTGGGACCAGCAGATGGTGTAATGTTTATGTCCCAGGACTCCCATGTAATCCATGGCGATTCGAGTCCTAGACCCGGCAGCTAAAAAGCATGCTAGGCATGTGTGCATACATGTCCAAGATCCTGAGAAGGGATTGTGGCTGACCACCCCCCTCTGGGGGTGATTTCTCATTTTCTGTCTGTCTGATGAGCACACACACCCTATAGCAAAATTTCTCTTTTTAAAAAAGAAAAGAGAGATTTTGTGGGCCAACAGGTGGCATGGATATTAAGGTGATTAGATCGCACATAACTGAAACAGCATTTCAAGTTCCTCCCCTGCAGCTTGAAAAATCACATCAGGTGCCTATGTGTACGTGGCCAAAATCTCAAGAGGAAAAGGGATTGCAGTGTGGCCATCTGCCCTGGAGAAGAGTGATTTCTTACTCACCCAGACCCTGTCTCTGGCAAGCATGCACACCCTATCACAAGAACTTTAAAAAACAAACAAAAAAAACTTAAAAAATATTTTATTTCAACTCCTAAACTACTTTACCTAGGTAATTCTTGTATGTTGAATTTAAAGTAGAGTTTTGAGTAGATAAGTTTATTACCCTCTTTTTGTATATGTCTTTAGATGTTGTCAAAATAGATTGCCTTTATAATAAGAACTTGGGGTGATCATAATATTGACAAGTTGATATCTGAGCCTAGATCTTGTGATTGGCACTTCAGAGGTATCTTGACAGTCATGGAGAATTTGGAAAATAAGGCATTTATTATAGGAATGATCAGAGTAACGAGCCTAAAATTGAGAGCAAAGAACCTGAAATTTGGCATTAACTGGCTGAAATTAATCTAGGAGAGTGATAATGCTATTATTTTGGAGGCTTTGTGATTCAGAAATATCAGTGCAGAAAAATGTCTTCTGCAAGAAATTTTTATAATTGTGTAACTTTCAGATACTGTGTAGATATATGCAAAGCCACCTTTATTTTCTGACCTTTGAATTTAATATTTCGGTATCATTGCTATTTTGTTTAGACCAACCATTATTAAATTGTTTATTTTAAAATAATCATTTTTTTCCTTCACATATCTTAAATCTTACTAGATTCAAAACAATGTTTGTTAAGTAAGTCTTTGGATTAGATTGAGTTAAAAAATTTGAGATGTGTTAAGTTCTTTTGACTATCATTTCAGTAATTATTTGAATTGACATACAGACCAGACATGGATTTCCTACAGCGAAGCATAAAGGCTTGTCACATAGGCCAGAGATTTAAATTGGGCTAGAGGGTTATAATACGTGGCCTGTTAATGAAGCTTTTTTGCTTTTGTTTAATACACACATGAATTGAGAGACCCGAGAAATCTTACCTTCAGGATTGGGAAGCTGGCTTAAAAATGATCCATTTAAGGAACCAAGTACCTTAGGTGCCAGAATCTCATTTATCTTCTCAAAAACTTCTGAGAGGAAAAAAAAATTCCTATTTTAGAGATAAAGAAATAAGCCTAAGAATACTTAAGTTTGAGTTAGATTAAAAGGGGCTCCAAACATAAAATGCTGAGTATTTGCTGTGCATATGTAAGATTGCATTTGGGTTTTAATAGCATGTTTGAAAAATCAGATCTTTATCCTTGAGTGTTTTGTGGATAAAGGTGATTGGGTGGTTTAGAGGTAAGTTTTTAATCCTTAAAGTAGACTTATTCTTACCTGAAGGAAAGAAAATAAGACTTTCAGTTCTCTGGCTTTGGGTTTATCCCTTTATTGGTAACCATTTAAACAACAGAACTTATACACATTTTGGCACATAGGATTATGCTTGGTACATGTGAGGCTGTGCTTCATTCTTACATGTAATAAAGTGTATGATTTTAGATGGTGTTAAAATAGATTGCCTTGGGGCCGACAGGTGGCTTGGTGGTTAAGGGCGTTGGACTCCCACATGGCCACCACACATGGTTTGAGTCTGAGTCTGACCCTTGACTGTAGAACCTGGTGGCTTGCTTTATCACTTTCTCTTTCTCTCCCTCCCTCTCTTCCTCTCCACTTCTGCCCCTCCCCTTCTCCCTCCCTCTCTGGTCAAATTAGAATAAATAAATTTAAATAATTCTGAAAGAAAAGAGATTCCGGGACCAGCAGTTGGCACAATGGCTGTCGCCAGACTCCCATGTAGTTGACCGCAGTTTGCGTCTTGGACCTGGTGGCTTAAAACTCACACCGGGCACGTGTGTGTGTGTGTGTGTGTGTGTGTGTGTGTGTGTGTGTACACGTGCCTAAGGTCACAAGAGGAGAATGGAGAAGGGATTGTGGGGTGGCCATCCCCCCAGGGGATGATTTCTCGCTTTCTGTCTGTCTCTCTTTCTAGTTAGTGCACGTGCCCTATGGCAAAAACCTCTCAAAAGAAAGATAGATTGCCTTTGTTTCTTATTGTGTCATCATATCATGGTATTGATAAGTAATTGATATTTGAGCCTAGAAACAGCTTATGAAAATATCATTTGCTCAGGAATGTGTGGTGGGTTGATTCGACTTGCCAAAAATGTGTTTTTCAAATACTGATTTGACTTAGTTAAACTCTGAGACACTACATATTTCAATAATTCCTACTGATCGTAACCAAAAGTATTCTGAGTGAATGCTCTCTCATTCTTGAATATGTTGAACATATGAGGGCTTTTATACATAGACAGAAGTGTCTGATCTGATCTTTCGTCTTACAGTTTGTGAATATTGGGATCTCTGGCTCTTCGGTAACCTGCAAGCAATTATGAGTTTCAGGGGGAATCAGCAGAATGTGTCATGTCAGGACAGTTCTTGTTTGTCTGTTGTGTTGAGTTGTTTTAATGGTATTAATCTAGACCGATTATTCCTGAACAATTGGCTATTTTCTGAAATGCATTTAGAAAACAAGATAGGAGCATTTAGAACATAAGACAGAAGCAAATATTTACTTATACTTTTTTTTGTACAGTGTTTATTATAGCCAAGTCTTTCTTTTTTCTTTGTTAGCATTATATATAGTCAATTGCCAGTTTTTCCCTTGTATTTCTTTTTTTCTTCACTTAACTTTTCAGGGTACTTGCTTTGTATCCTAATGTTAAATTAGCCCAGAATTCTCTCCTAAGACTTTGTAACTACAGAGTGTTTTCACCAAGTCTCATGGCTACAGAGTGTCCTTCTGTACTGCTGATACGTTATACTTATCCCCAGCCTGTTCTCCCCAACCTAGATGTGTGTATATAATTTTGTAATTAACTCCATCTACACTTGGAGATCTAAATGGTATCTCTGGTCTATAGGTCTCACCTACAAGTGGACCAGTTTACTTTTTCACCTATTTTATGCTTTCTTTCCTCATACCAAAAATCACTTTTATTTCTTCTTATATTGAGTCATTCAACAAAACAATTTGCCATTGAGTTCTATAATTTTTTGAAATTTTTTTGAGAGAATTTTTATTGTCTCTGCACTTGGCAGAGAAACAGATAGGGAGAAATTGCCCTCCTCCTCTCCCCGCAGGGGGATGGCCACACCACAATTCCTTCTCCATTCTCAGGATCTTGGGCATGCACACACACATCCCCTGCGTGAGTTTTCGGCCACCAGGTCTGGGACTTAAACCATGGTTGGCTACGTGGGAGTCTAGTGAGGTAACCATTACGCCATCTGCTGATCCTGAAAACTTACTTTTTTAATAACACTTATTAGGGTAAATTAAAACTTTGTGTTAATCATATTAACATGGTTTACTTTTTATTATTTAAATTTATTTTATTCCTTGAGCGAATCAGAGACAGCACCTCCAACAGGGTTTTGTCAAGCAAGCCCCATCCCTGCTTCAGTCCACCCTAGGTCACAAGCATGGGCATACCCACTGTACACACTCACTTGGAAGTTTCTCTGTGCTTTAGTTTCTTTTTAAAAATTATTTATTTATTTTTAATTCATTTATTCATTTTAATTTGACCAGAGAGACTGACAAAAAAGAGAGGAAGTGAGAAAGCAAGCCACCAGGTCCAGGACTCTAACCATGATAGCCCTGTGGAAGTGTCCAGCACCTTAACCACCAAGCCACTCACTGGCCCACATGTGCTTTAGTTTCTTAACCTGGTCTCTTCATGCTGCTTTGCTATTAGCTCCAACTCTCCTTTTAGTCCTATTGAAATAACTTTTTTCCGAATTAATGGGGTTTAAATTAATTAAATTATTTAAAATAATTAAATAAAATCCCTCTGTATTTAGTTTTTATTCTTTTCATTGTTCACCAGATTTGAAGGTTTCAGCATTGTAAACCATTTCAGTTTTATCTCATGCAGGTGAAGAGCAGCAGCTTCCCAGTTAAAATAGGAGTGCCATCGAAAGAGCTTTCCCACACATTGAGTACTTAAAGCACAGTTACAGACTGTTGAGGCTTTTATAATATTTCATGTGTTGAGTTTCTCAATTTTGTGAAGAAAAACTTCAGCTTGGAAACAGTTTTCAATTATTGCAATTTACAAAGATGGTTTGAGGATTGGAGTGCCACTTTATTTGTTGAGTATCTGTTTTTTATCACTGGATTTTGAACAAAATGACAAAATTTAGTGGATCCCCCCAAATCATTTTACGGAACAGTTCTTCAAACATTGGGATTCCGTTTGTAATACCTGAAGAGAGCAAAATGAATATTCTCTGTGTAGGTTATTTTTTTTTGTTTTCAGCATCACATTTTCATTCATGTATCATGTTAGGCAGAAACTCAAATTGTGAGTTTTTGCCAACTATTGCCTTTCTGTTGATTGGAAAATGCCACATCTAATATAAGAATGTTTCTGCTTCAGAAATTTCTTTAGTTAAATATTATTTTTACTGCAACGTTTGTTCCATGCAAATTTATAACAATTTTATTTTTGTTATTAAATTTGCCTTATAAGTTTGTAATAAAGTTAGGTGTTTATATCTCTGACAGAATGATTTTGAAAAAGTTTTGATTCTCTTTTTATAGTTAATGATAAAGCTCGGGACCTGCAGTTGGTGTGATGGCTGTTGCTGGACTCCCATGTAGTTGACTGTGGTTTGAGTCCCAGAGCCGGTGGCTTAAACTCAAGCTGGGCGTGTGTGCGTGCCCGTGTGCCCAAGATCCCAAGAAGAGAGTAGAGTAGAAGGGATTACGGCGTGGCCATCCACCCTGGGGGGTGATTTCTCGCTTTCTGTCTCTCCGTCTCTCTGTCTTTCTGGCAAGCGCCCTATAGCAAAAACCTCTCCAAAAAAAAAGGCTCAAGGGACCAGCAGATGGCATAGCAGTTATTTTCACTGGGCTCCCTCATGGCCGATTACAGTTCGAGTCCCAGACCCAGTGGCATGAACATCATGCTTGGTGTGTGTGCGCCCAAGATCCCAGGAGGAGAATGGAGGAGAAGGGTTAGCAGCATGACGACCCCCATCCCCCCATGATTTCTCACTTTTCCTCTCCCTGTCTGTCTTTCTCTCCTGGGATTGGATGCACCCTAAGGCAAAAACCTCTTAAAAGAAAAATGAAAAGGCCCAAATTACCTATTTGAAACATTCAAAATAGTTATAAAACTGGCATTTTAAAACTATGTTAAGTTCTTACTCTGCTGGTTGAGTCAACCTAACAGCCATTACTAATTTTTTTGTATGTGTCTCCAGCAAACATATACTGCTTTTGAGTATAGAACTTCAGTCAGATCTGCATGCTTAGCCAGAGTCCTGCTAGCGCTTAGTGCACAGGCTGTTCTCTTGGCATGCCTGTGGTGGGTACTCAACAAGTAGTCAGTGGAAACAACAGTGACGTAGAACTTCTCTTTACCCAAAGTTGCAGGACCTGGCTAATGCCTTCTTACCAATTTTATCAGTGAGCTCTATATGTTCCTTTTAGTAAGGAAGGATGATTACCTTTTGTTTGCAAAGGACCCCAAAAAGGATGTGCAATTTCAGGTTTGATCACGCGCGAAAGAAAACACTGTGAAGTTTAGTAGATGAGGCCAAGGAAGAATAAGTTTATAGAGTAAAGGTTTATTATTACTTAATCCATTCTAGCTTATTTAAATGTGACTAAAAACCTGTTTTAGAGATCTAGGGGTTGACTCCATAACCTAGTAGTTAAGGGAACTGTATCCTACATAGCCAAACATAGTGTGAATCCTGACCCCACTGGAGGAGTTTAAGTATATACATATTAAAAGGGACAAAAGGTAATATAGATGACATACCAAGGTGATAGCTGAAAATGGAGACAAGGACCAGTGGTCATGTCACTTCAGGAATACCTTTAAATGCACTGGAATTTTTGTTTAGGCTTTTTGTAGTCCCTATGACTGAAAGGAGTTTTAAACTTGTAGGTTTTTTTCTTTCTTTCTTTTTTTTTTTTTTAATTAAAACCATATGGTTTTGGTATAAAGTATATATAATACATAATCTTAACACCTTGAAGGCTTACATTCTTTTTTCTTCTTCTTTTTTTTTTTTCATTTTTGGTATCCTTAGTGCAAAGTTCATGGCGTTTCAGTAAATACTTAGCTAGATATACAAATGTTTTCAGTCATTATATATAAAGTATGCAGAAGAGTGTTTATGCAGTGGTGTGTGTAAAGGAACTAAGAAAGTACCTGGTTTTCTTGAACTTCAGAGAAGACGGGTATGTGGAGGTGTGCTGGATAGATTTCTTTTTTCGGGGAAGCTCTTATGCCCCAGACAGTATTTAAAGGAAATTGTTATTATGAAAATGTTGAAGGCAGTAATTCATTAACATTGATTTGATGTAACATTTTATTTTTAATTTTAATTATTGGATATTTTGCCTTAGTCTGGCTTTGTATTGTAGAAATACCTGAGACTTGGGTGACTTAAAAGAAATAGGAGTTTATTAACTCGGAAATCTGGCAGTTGTTGGACCGGCAGGCAGCACCACATGGCTGACCGCAGTTTTGAGTCCTGGACCTGGCAGCTTGCTTTCTCGCTTTCCTTCTCTTTCTCTCTCTCTCTGGTCAACTTCAATAAAATAAAATAATGACAATGAATAAAATTAAATTAATAAATCTTTTTAAAAAAAAATGAAAAAGAAACCTGGTAGTTGAAAGTCCAAACATCAGGCCCGGCTGTCACATGACCAGCAGGGTTGTAGTCACCAGCTGAGTGAGAGCAAGCCAAGCCAGCAGATTTCTTTCTTTTATAGCCTCCAGAACTCAGGAGAACTAACCTCTTCTCCTGAGATTCTGAAATTTCACTTAGTCTTGTGAAACATTGTCATCTGTTCATGAGAGTTTTGCCTCCATAAGTGAGTTATTGTGAACCAATCCTTGCCTGCTAGGCATTACCACCTCTAAACATCAAACTCCAAAACATAAAATTCGGTGGGGGGAGGGGGGTTAAACCATGATTCAAATACAAAACATTGGCTTTGTTATTGGGATAAGATGGGGTTCTAAACATTCTTTAAAAAAAAAAATAGAAAAGCTAATAAGGAAGTGAGTTTTTCATACCAGATTATTCCTATTATTTAAAAGTCATGCGTGGATGTAGAGAATATGCTTTTTGGAAATAATTCAAATGGAATTGTAGAACTTGCGTGAGTTCTTAAAACAAATTTCTTTCTACCTAGAGAGGTAGCTTCTTCCAGAGTTACAATTTCTAGAATAGCTTAAAATGGTTGTTAAGTAAAAAGCAATATTAAGGGGCAGCTCTGCAGCAATAGCCATTAAATGCTGCATAGAGGAAATGGGGTCCCACATGGCCAGCCAGGATTTGCATCCAAACCCTGGAGGCTTGGAAAACATGTCAGATGCAAAAGGATTGCTGTGTAATCAAGCCATTGGGTGGTACTTCCCCCCTTCTCCATCCCTCTCTCTTTATATTGCCTTGTGGCATTAAAAAAAAATTTTTTTATACATGGTTTACTTGAGGGAATAAGGACATTAGATGCAAAAGTAGTACTTTGTCCGATAAAGATTGTCAAGTTCTTAAAATACGAGAGCATCTGATTACCTGTTTTGCAAGAGGTCGGCTTTTGTCCATGCGATAGAAATTTTTGCATCAGTATGTATATTTTTATGAATCCTAGTCAAGATGATTGTTGTAGCATGTGCATTAAACAGCTATGCTATGTTCAGGAACATGCATTTTTTCCCCCCTCTGAATAGGATGAATGAATGGAAATATTTATTTTATTTATTTATTTATGCTTAGATTTATTCCATAGGCTGTGTGCTAGGGCGCAGAGAGACAGACATAGAGACAGAAAGTGAGAAATCCCCCCCTAGGGGGGGATGGTCACGCCACAATCCCTTCTCCTCCATTCTCCTCTCGGGATCTGGGGCATGCATGCACACGCGCCCGGTGTGAGTTTTAAGCCACCGGGTCCGGGATGCGAACCGCGGTCGACTATGTGGGAGTCCAGCGACATAGCCATTACGCTAACTGCTGGTTCCCACTTGTGTTTTCTTAAAACTGTGTGATCCAACATTTTTTCTCTTGGTATAGGAACTTAGTGATTTGGCCCGTGACCCTCCAGCACAGTGTTCCGCAGGTCCAGTTGGGGATGATAGTAAGTAACTTTCAAGTTTATTTTTATGAGTAATTTTAATAAGCTTGTACACTTCTAGATAACAAGTTTTGTTTTTTTTTTTCTTTTTCTTTTTATAGTGTTTCATTGGCAAGCCACAATTATGGGACCTGTAAGTATGAAGAATTGTGTTATTTTTATACTCAGTTCTTTGTAGAACCTCAGTTTTATACAACTATATTTGAATAATTTTAGGCAGAAAGTGATATTTTGAATATAGCAAAACTCCCTTCTGTCCTGGGTAGATAAGAAACTATATGCTGGATAATTAAATATTCAGAATTATGGGTACCATCTAAGAATTTGAGAATTAGAGTGCACTAAAACATCCTGGGGTAAGACTGTCTTGCATAAGTACTTTTCTCTTATAACTTGGAAGGTGCTTTAGAATTTCTAGTCTTAAAGTTACATGTGTTTCCTTAGTGAAAACCTAGTTCTCTGGTGCTTTATAGTAACATAAATGGCAATAATGTACTAAGTGAGACAATGGTCATTAAGTAGAATTTTAGAATTATGAAGGGAAAATGCCCCTGAAACATTAGCCAATGGGTAGGTTATGCCAAATAATATTCAGCAGTTCTGACTTCATTTACTCTTAATCATTTTCTGTCTCCACAAATACGAGCACATTGCTGTATGCCAGGCAGTGAAGTTGCAAATGAACATAATAGGCATGATCCCTGTCTGTCTTTCTGGAACTTAAAATCTCCTGGGGGAGACAGATAGTTAAAGCAAGTGGGTTTAGACCCATAGATGGATGGTTAAGGACTGGACTGGTTTTCACATGGCTAACCATGCAGTTTGAATTCTGGCCCTGGTGGCTTGAAAAAAACACTGGGTGTGCCCCAGATGCTAATAAGATGGAGAAATGAGAGGAGAAGGGATTGTAGTGTGACTACACTCCACAGAGGGGGTGGTGGTACCTTGTCCTTCCTCTCTATAGCTCTGTCTTTGGTGCATGTGCTCACCAGTAGATATTTCTAAAAATTGAAAGTTTAAAAGTAAGGCACAGGTAGGGTGGGAAGTAAATAATTTATAAATGAATTGCTGAGGAAAAGAAACTTATAAAAATCTTAATTGAAATGATTGATTTAATGGTGAAGTGTTAATGTTGAGTCTTTATGAACTAGGCCTTCATATCATAAGCAATAATTATTTGGAATACAGTTAACAGCTACCTTCCCCTTTTAGATCTTTCTACTTTTTGCTATAGGGGGTGTGCGCTCGCCAGAGAGAAACAGAGAGGCAGAAAGCGAGAAATCACCCCCCCGGGGGGATGGCCATGCTGCAATCCCTTCTCTTCCGTTCTCCTCTTGGGATCTTGGGCACGCATGCACATGTGCCCGGCGTGAGTTTTAAGCCACCTGGTCCGGGACGCAAACCACGGTCTACTACATGGGAGTCCAGCGACATAGCCATTATGCTAACTGCTGGTCCCAGATCTGTCTACATTTTGTAAGCGGTTGCTTTTGCAATCTCTGGACTTTCTTTTTGTAGATTACCAAGTTTTAAAGCAAAGAACTAAATGAAATGCCTTAAGGTGTCTGTGTCAGATAAAGCTCATCTTTGATTCCAAGAGTGCTTGAGGATTTAGTCTCATTAAAGGTATTTGTCAATACTAAGAAAGTACACAAAAGTTGATAGTCAGGACTAATTGGATAGTGTGCATAATAAACCAGCTCTCTAAAACCAGTGTTAGGATTTTCTGCGTGGATTTTTTTTTTTTTTAATTGTTAAAAGGCATGTGAGCTCACTAGAGATACAGAGAAACAAAAAGAAAGATCCAGAAGGCACCCTCCAGTGGCACATGGGCATGCATGCACTTGGACCCAGTGTGTTTCAAGCAATTAGGGCCGAGATTTAAGTCATGATCAATTGTGTCCTTTACCTGTAGGCTACAGGGCTGTGCCTACTTGACTTCTGACACTTCACTATTTTGAACAGACTATGCCTTTCTAAATCTATAGTAAGGGAAAGTAAAGCATAATTGAATGTATCCTGGTACTTTTCCAGAGAATGGAAGGTTGTTCCTCATGACATTCTTTTTAGCAGTTTATTTTCAGAAAACATAACTTTTTTCATTTATATTATGTATTAGGTCATCGAAAAAGTTATGACATATTTTTCTGTTTTTCTATGTAAAAATGCATTATGACTTTTCTGACAACCCAATACATACCAGATTTATGGCTACTCCTTAGTAACTTTTTTTCAGCCAGCTTTTGATAATATACTAGTAAAATCAGAGACAGAGAGGAGAAAGCACTCCTTTCTCCCTGCATTGAGATGATCATGCTGTAATCCTTTCTCCTCCATCTCCCCCTCCTGGGATTTTGGGCATGCCTTCACCTGCACCTGGTGTGTTTCTCAAGCCACTGAGTCAGGGACTCAAACTGCCCGGTTGGCCATGCGGGATCCAGCCAGCTGCCTTGACCACCAGACCAAAGAGCCAACCCAAAAAGAGTATGTGATTTTCAAAACTGTAAATATTCCCTGAAATATATCTGTTGTCAGCTGAGAAGGTTAATTTTCACTCTGGTTGGATAATTTCAGAAAGGAGTCTACAAAACTCACCCAGAGTACATACTGTCTTCTATGTAACTAAGCATGTAAATTTGGCTGCTAGCTTTAGTTAGTTAACCACAGCCATGGGTAAGTTAACAATTAGATACAATCTGAGAAATGAGTCATTAGGTGATTTCATTTTCTGAACATCACAGTGTACGTATAGCCACAAAGCTGGTGTAATCTATTACACTCCTATGCTATTGCTCTCCTATAAACTTATGGGACCACTCTCCTCTATCCATCCATAGTTAGCAGGAACATTATACAGTATATGACTGTATATGCTGGTATAGAGTGTATGAATATACAAGTCATGTTCCTTTGACTTCAGAATGCACCTTTGTGACAAAGCATTTTGGTATGATAAGATAAATAATTGCTTATTTTGAGAGTGTCGTTAACCTCTGCGCATGTATTTGCGACCCAAAACATTAGGGCCAGTTGTGATGTAACAACCCATAAGTTGACTGTGTGCTGGGAGGATCAGAAAGTAACAAAATTAATTTGCTTTAGGCTACTTAGATCTGTGATAGTGCCACAAAACTAAAGATTACTGACATTCTAAGGAATGTGACATCTAATTAAAGTTTCAGTAAAGAATTACTTTTGATTTTTTTTTTATAAGAGGTTGTTGCTATAGGACACATGTGCCCTCTGGAGAGAGAGAGGGAGGGAAGGTGGGAGAGAGCCCGCATGACCGAAAGCAAGAAATCACCCCACAGAGGGAGGGGATGGCCACGCCACAATCTGTTCTCCTCTTGGGATCTTGGGCATTCACGCACAACGTGCCCAGTGTGAGTTTTAAGCTGCTGGGTCCGACTCCAATTGCGGTTAACTACGTTGGAGTCCAGCAACAAAACCATTAACCATCTACTGGTCCCCTAACTATTGGATTTTAATAAGTTGTAGTCAGGAAGTGCTCTTAACTATTAATGTGACAGAAATGTTTGGGACTTTCTGAATGTGAGATACGTTGGAGCACAGATACTAATAAAAACTGAATCTTTGAAAGAATTGAACAGCATTGCTAATTGTTTTTTAAAAATTTTTGTACTGGGAACCAGCAGTTAGTGTAATGGCTATGTTGCTGGACTCCCATGTAGTCGGCCGTGGTTTGTGTCCTGGACCCGGTGGCTTAAAACTCACACCGGGCGCGTGTGTGTGCGTGCGTGCGTGCCCGCCCAAGATCCCAAGAGGAGAATGGAGGAGAAGGGATTGCGACGTCACCATCCCCCCCTGGGGGGGGTGATTTTTCGCTTTCTGTCTCTATGTCTCTCTGTCTGTCAGGCCAGCGCACGTGCCCTATAGCGAAAACCTCTCCCAAAAAAAATTATTTTTGTACTATATTAAAGGCATTTTATATAGTAAGAATTGATGAATTGAGAAGAAATTAATTTCCTTACCTAATGCTTCTGATATTTATATGGTTACTTTTTCTTTAATTGGAAATGTATTTAGCAGAAAGATTATATTGAAATTATTTGAATTTCTACCAAACTTATGAGATAGTTGTAGAAGAAAGTTCTATATCTGTGAATAATGTAGTCTTTGCCAACCTGAGCATAATCAACTACAAATGCCAATCTGAAGTAAAATAATGGTCTATAGATGTTGTTTTATTGGTCCATAGGGTTATTTTTCAACTTAGGTATTACGCATTTCTTTTTTTTTTTTTTTTTTTTTTTTGGTATTACGCTTTTCTTAACAAAGGCTAGTGGTGCATATAAACTCTTTTCTCGCTTTATCTTAATCTTAAGGACTTAGCTTTGCAGTCTAGTGGAAGAGGAAGATAGAACTAATCGTCCTAGTGTGTTCGGTGATGTTAACCATGTATAACATGTGATGTTAACCATATATAACACAAGAAGGGAAAATGTTTCAAGTAATAGGATGAATATTCCAAATTGGGGAAAGAAACAAAAAAAAAGGTGCGAAACTCGAGTTAATCCCTCTAACACTACTAAGTGTGCGCTAACAACCATATTTTGGAGAAAAATAGAGATGAAACGGGATTGGTGTAAGCCCAGATCACAAGGTTCTTTGTGTACTTAAGATTTTTAATTTCATCTTAAAAGCTATAGTAGAGTTCAAGAAGTAAAGGAGTAACCTTCATATTAAGACCACTTCACCATTAGGATAAGAGTATAAATTGGAAAGGAAAGTCAGAGTACAGCAAATAGAAAGTCAAAGTTTTAAGATACTTAAGATTTGGTAACTATTGTACTTTGATACTGAGGTGATGAGAGGACGGATTGTAATATCCTAGTTAATGGTTTTGTGGTTTGTGGGGTTTACTATTGGTAGATAAGAAAAACGGGATTGAGGATATCAGGGGTTTGAGTTTGGGCATGAAATGAGATATCCAAGTACAGATATTCATAGGCATTTAAATTATATGTCCTGGAGAGAATAATCACACTACAGAGAAAATTTGACTCTGCTAAGTATATATGGGGCAGGAGTCAGAAGCAAAATGGATCTGGAGGAATGGCAACGTTTTATGCTTGCCACAGAGGAAGAGTATAGGCACTGAGACTGGTGTGGATTGATGGTAACAAAGGCAGGGTTAGAAGATTCTTGCCAGGGGGCTATAAGTTCACTGGCCAGAGAGTGGGAAACGAGAAAGCTCCCTCCTTTTGGGATTTTGGGCACTCCTACATGCATCCGATGTGTTTTTCACACTGACAAGTTGTTGGCCATTTGGGATCCAGCTGCCTTAACCACTGGTTAAGATAATTGGGGCCAGTAGATGGCGTGGTGGTTAAGGGTGCTGGGCTCTGACATGGCTGATTGCCATTGAGTCCCAGACCTAGAGGCTTGATTTCTCACTTTTACCCCTTGTTCTTGCTGTGTCCCTCTCTGGTCAAATTAAGTAAATAAAGTTAAATAAAAATTATTTTTTTAAAAAAAGATGCTGTGTCATTGGGAAAGTCATGATACATTTTTAGAAATAGAAAAACACATCATGACTTTCTCAACAACCTAATAGAAGATTTCTAAAGAAGAGATTCAGTATAGTGTTGGGATTTCTGAGCATTCATGGTAGCACGGGGCTGCATTTAATTTGTAAGAAAATTGGATATCATAGGGTCTCAATTTTTAATATGGTCATTTTGTTACCACTTAATCTTGTAATTCCGCTTGTTTTTCTTCCGTTATATAGTATACTGTTAGTGGTGATTTGTAACATTGGAATATTTTGCCTTGTAAGATTTTGTAGTTTTATCGTTTCTATTTTTTATTGTTTTGTTTTTTTAAATAAGTAAAATTAAATTTGGCTTTGCCTCATTCTCTTCAGTGAATGGCCTTTGTTCAGAAGCAGTTAGACACAGCACTTGATTATGTGAAACTTAGAATAAAAGTTTAGACTGAATTTGTGTAACTGCTTCATAAAAACTTCTTTTTAATTATTACTTATTTATTCATTTATTTTAATTTGACCAGAGAGACAGACAGATAGACAGACAGATAGAGGAAGCTGCCAGGTCTGGGACTCGAACCATGGTTGGCCATGTGGGAGTGTCCAGCACCTTAACCACCACACCTCCTGCTGGTCCCCTAGAAAAACTTTTTAATGGTTGTAATTATCCTTAAACTGTTAATTGTTCACAGTAAAAACATAACTTTTGTGTGTTTATCTAAAAGTACACACTGTTTGAAGGATCTGTTCACAGTTAAGATAGCAGTATTATTTACCAAATTTAATGTTAATCTAGTAAAGTCAGATTACATTCTGATGCCTTGTTTTGATTTTTATCTATAGTTCTGTTCCTTTGAGTCTTCATCAGTGAACTGACCTTTCTCCTTTGAACCTCCTTGTGTACCTTCATTTTTCAGTGTCTAACATTTTGTTAAATTTACATGTCTCTACCAGATTATAAACCAATTGAGATAAGAAAGTTATTCTCTGAGTTCCTTATACATACCCAATATATAGTAGGGAGTTAGATGAATAGAACTAATGTTTCCTTATTTTAGAGGGGACAGGTTAAATAGGCTAGGTTTAAAATGTCAGGCTGTGAATGTTCTGTTTCCTTGGCATCCAGAATGGGCATAGTGAAAGGCTTCCATAGCTCTATATTCAGGTCTTCTCTGTGGAGTGGAAGGAATGTTGGTTATAACCAAATTCCGTAAATTTTAAGTCTTTAGGTTGGTTTTTGGTACCTTGTGTCACTTGGGCAGTTTCATATTTTTAACTTAAAATGCTTGACTAGATCAGTATCTCTTGTCAACCCTTTTTGATTAGTATTATCTTTTTATTATCAAGAAAACTTTGAATTGTTGATCTATCATATATCATTTGTAAATGTTCGTGTTCATCCTTTTAAGTTTGATTTTATTCATCCATAAAGTAGGAACAGTATACCTGTTTCCTGGTGTTGGTTAAATTAAAATGAAAAAAATCCCTAGCAATTAGTTTCTCTCAAATGTTAGGTTTTGCTAGCATTGTGCAACATTTGCTTGCTAAGGGAGTTGTTTTTTTGTTTTGTTTTTTTGTTTTTGTTTGTTTTGAGAGGTTTTGCTATAAGGCGCGTGCGCTTGCCAGACAGAATCAGAGAGGCAGAAAGCGAGAAATCATCCCGCAATCCCTTCTCCATTCTCCTTTTGGGATCTTGAACTTGCATGCACATGAGCCTGGCGTGAGTTTTAAGCCACCGGGTCCAGGATGCGAACTGCAGTTGACTACGTGGGAGTCCAGCGACATAGCCAGTACACTAACTGCTGGTCCCAGGGAGTTCTTTTTATACTCAGGTTATAATGTGTGAACCAGCACTGGATGAAGAACGTAGCTATAGCTTTGAAAGTTTTTTTATTTTTTTCTGTTGAATTCGAGAAATGAACAGTAAATACTGCTTTCCAAATTTAGTGATCCAATGTTTAATTGACTTACCATAAAGAAAAAGAGTTTGCTTTTGAAGAGAATGTTTTTATGGTTTTAAATGAGAACTTTGAGGTTTACAAGAAAAAAATATTTTGTTTCTTTTCTTTAAGGTACTTGGTGTGTTACCTGAAATAACTAATATTTTGATTTGCCCTTGGGCAGAAGGCCTGGCAAGGTGCAAAGCCATTTAAACATAGCTGACTGTTGTTAGAAGAAATACTCTGTACATGTAAAATTTTGTTTTCAAATTGTAGTGTGACAAATACAGTTTGTATTATTTTATGCTAAGTATTTTTTTCTTTCGTGAGAATTGGGATCTAAAAGTTGAATGCATGGTTAATTTTTTTAAAACTGGTTATTTACGTAACATTGGATCTAAGTAAATTAGGGTTTATTAGTGTGTAGTTAAATTTTTATTTTTTTCCATTAATGTGAACTGAATTTTTTGAAATAGCTTAGATTCTTTGTTGCAGTCTGAACAGGTAATTTTGTTTTATGATTGGAGAAGTGTTTAGAAAATAAAAGTATTATAAATATTACTTAACAGTGACATATTAAATGCCAGCGTTAAGCGTATTTTTCTTTTCACAGAATGACAGCCCATATCAAGGCGGTGTATTCTTTTTGACAATTCATTTTCCTACAGACTACCCCTTCAAACCACCTAAGGCAAGTATTTTTCCCAAATTATGTCAGTGTATTTCAGAGGAGTTAAGCATTCTTAGCAGTTAGGGTTCTTCATATTGAGGATTAGAATAACTGTGGCTAACTGTATATTGAATTGAATTATTGATAATATAGTTGCTAGCTCCTTTTTTCTCTTTCGTTTTTCTTTTTAATAGTTGTTAACTTTAAGAGAGTTAACTTTTTGTTGTAGGGTACATGTACTCACCAAAGAGAGACAGAAAGCAAGAAATCACTCCCTGGGGATATGGGCATGCACGCACATGGGCCCAACATGAATTTTAAGCCACTGGGTCCAGGACTCTAACCACAATCAGTTACATGGGAGTCCAACATCATAACCATTAAGCCACCTGCTGGTCCCAATAGTTGCTAACTTTTTTTTTTTTAAGTATTTATTTATTTAATTCCATTTGTTGTTATTTTTTAATTTGACCAGAGAGTGAGAGAAAAAGTGAGAAAGCAAGCTGCCGGGTCCGGGCTTGAACCGTGACCGGGCCATGTGGAAATCTAGCACCTTTAACCACCACATCACCTGCCTGCCCCATTGCTAATTATTAACCTTTAGACTTGCATTTAAATTTGTAGATGGAAATAAGATTTGCCTTGTCCTTAATTTAAAAAAAAATACATTATTTTGTTTGACTTTATTTGTTTAAATTTGACCAGAGAGGGACAGAGTGAGAGAGAAAGCCTCCAGGTCCAAGATTCAGACCACGGTCGGCCACGTGGGAGTCCAATACCCTTAACCACCATGCCACCTGCTGGCCCTGATTTTTTTTTTTTTTTTTAAGTTTTTTTTTTTTTTAACTTTATTTTTATTTTGGCCAGAGTGGGGACAGAGTGAGAAGAGGGAGTGAAAGTGAAAAGCAAGCTTCCAGGTCCGGTACACGTTGGAGTCTAGCACCCTTAACCACTGCGCCTCCTGCTGGCCCCAAATGTTTTAAGACTCAAGTTCACCATGTGGAAGCTTCTTTCCTCTCCTTTATTATATAGGGTTTTATCGTTGATCCTATTGTGATAGTAGCCATCAGATGTTCAACTTCAGTATATATTTTATTCATATTGCCATAACTTATAGTATGTTTTGTAGTTTAGCTGGACTACAGTCATTTGGGTTTACATGTATCAAGGTGTGATTATATATCGAAGTTTAGAGTTGCTTATACATTGAAGACTTTTATAGGTATGGAAAGCATATGTATGATACTTTTCAGAGCCATTAACATAAATTCAACCTACATGAATTACTAAGAAAAAAAATACATGTATCTGACATTGACACCTCATACAATAATAGTTTTCAGTCTTCTTAGAGGTGCAGTATAACAGATCTTTTTTTTTTTTTTTGCTATAGGGCACATGCGCTTGCCAGACAGACAGACAGAGACATAGAGACAGAAAGCAAGAAATCACCCCCCAGGGGGGATGGTCACGCCGCAATCCCTTCTCCTCCATTCTCCTCTTGGGATCTTGGGCACGCACGCACACGTGCCTGGCGTGAGTTTTAAGCCACCGGGTCCGGGACGTGAACTGCGGTCGACTACGTGGGAGTCCAGCGACATAGCCATTACACTAAGTGCTGGTTCCAGTATAATAGATCTTTGTACACTTTTGTGATATTCACATTTGCTTTATGTACAGGAAATGTAGTTGAATACATACATACCCATGTAACATTTTTTAAAAGAATTATTTAATTTTATTCATTGTTTTATTTTTTAAAGAATTATTTAACCTTATTTATGGTTATTACTATTTTTCAGTTTGATCAGAAAGAGAGAAAGAGAGGGAAAATGAGAAGTCAAGCCACCAGGTCTGGGACTTGGGCTTATGGGAGTCCAGTTGCCTTAACGTCCATGCCACCTGCTTCCCTCACCCCTATGTAACTTTTTTTTTTTTTTTTTTTTTTTTGGGGGGGTTTTTTCTTAGGCGCACATGCGCTCGCCAGACTGAGAGAGACACAGAGACAGAAAGCGAGAAATCAGCCCCCAGTGTGAGTTTTAAGCCACTAGGTCCATATCGACTGTGGGAGTCCAGCGACATAGCCATAATGTTAACTGCTAGTCCCCCCATGTAACTTTTTAAAAGATTTTTTACCGTAGGGTATGTATGCTTACCAGACAAAGGAAAGTGAGAAAACATCCTCGGGGTGGGGATGGGCATGCACACGCAGGTGCCCTGGGTGATTTTCAAGCCGCCAGTTCTGGAACTTGAACCACAGTCAACCATGTTGCAGTCCAGTGCCTCAACCACCACGCCAAGAAGTGGCCCCATACCTTTGTAACTTAATAAAACTTAAAATGAGCTAGTCCATGAATTTTGGTAACACAGAAGTTTTCTGTGTTTTAATGAATGTGGCCAATACTCTTCAAATTGTCTTTTAATATGTGATGATATGGTTAGAGCCAAAGTGAGTAACTTACTCTATAACTTTCGACTATATCATCAGTAATAAAATTATTGCTCCAAAGTTAAATTTTCCATTTAATTAAAAGGAGGCACCCTGGGGCCGGCAGGTGACGTGGTGGTTAAGGGTGCTGGAGTCCCACGTGGCTGATCACTGTTGACTCCCAGACCTGGTAGCTTGCTTTCTCACTCTTTTTTCTTCTTTTTTTTTTTTTCTGAGAGGTTTTCGCTATAGGGCGCATGCGCTTGCCAGAGCCAGAGACCTAGAGACAGAAAGCGAGAAATCACCCCCCAGAGGGGATGATCATGCCGCAATCCCTTCACCTTCATTCTCCTCTCGGGATCTTGGGCATGCACACACACGCGCCCGGCGTGAGTTTTAAGCCACCAGGTCCAGGACGCGAACTGCGGTCGACTACATGGGAATCCAGCGACGTAGCGATTACGCTAACTGCTGGTTCCCTTCTTTTTTTTTAATGGAGAGGTTTTGCTACAGGGTATGTGCGCTCATCTGAGAGACAAGAAAGCAAGAAATCACCCCCAGAGGGTATTGCCACGCTTCAATCCCTTATCCTCCATTCTCCTCTCAGGATCTTGGACACTTATGCATGCACACATGCCCAGTGTGAGTTTAAGCCACCAGCTCCAGGACTCAAACTGCAGTCAGCTAAATGGAGTCCAGCAATATAGCCATTATGCCATCTGCTGGTCCCAGCTTTCTCACTTTCCTTCTCTCTCTCGCTCTGTTCTCCTCGGGTCAAAATAAAATTAAATAAATAAATAAATAAATAGTTACATAAATAGGAATTTTTTTCAAGGAAGCACCCTGAAGGTATTGTGATTAAAATATTAAAAAGTTTTTTATATCTTTTGTACTTTTATGTTTTAGGAATTTGATTTTTTGTAAATTGTGATTTCATATTTTAAGTCTTGCTTTGAAAATTCTTCCACTTCAGAATGCTTGTTTTTGTTTGGATAAAACACCTGAAGTTTTGTTTGTTTGTTTTAGGTTGCATTTACAACAAGAATTTATCATCCAAATATTAACAGTAATGGCAGCATTTGTCTTGATATTCTAAGATCACAGTGGTCTCCTGCTCTAACTATTTCTAAAGGTAAAATACTTTTAGTGAAATAGTCTTGAAATGTGGTTTTCTAATAGTTGAGTTTCTTTCTTGCATCTACTTATCTGAGTTTTTTTTTTAATGCCACCTTTTTGATAAGAGATGGAGGGAGGATTAAGTTATTTTTATCATTTTTTGCTATTTTAGCAGTATGGATTAAAGAGATCTTCTAGGGAAAATTTAATGCTTTAAATTGGGTATTAGGGAGAACATTATTTATGAGTTACTTTTGTCATATAAAAGGAAGGTTAATTTTTCAATCCCAAACCACATGCAAATCTCACTCGCTGCCCCCCCCCCCCCCCCCTTTAAGCAAAAATAGTATAATATACCTAAACTTAATAGAACTTGGAAATATTAAGGTTTCCACTCAAGGAAAAAAAATAGATTTTTGCTTTCTGGTGTTTCTTTTTAGAAAAATATTTAAGCAGGTGCTATATAACTGTGGTAGGTTGTTCCAACCTGATTTTAGTCTAGAATTACATTATCTTGGAAGGGTCTTTAGATAAATTTTGGTTTCCTCCTTGAGTAGCTATGTACTACTATGTGACATCTCTACCTGGTTGCTCAAGTCTCTGGGTGAATTTCCCGCAAGGAAATGGTGTTTGTATCACTGTTCTTTTTTAGTAACTCTGATAGCTTCTATGTCCCTTCACCTGACAAATAGAATGACCTATAC
Source organism: Tupaia belangeri chinensis (assembly GCF_000334495.1). Lineage (NCBI taxonomy): Eukaryota > Metazoa > Chordata > Mammalia > Scandentia > Tupaiidae > Tupaia > Tupaia belangeri. The sequence continues at coordinate 1,010,845 of NW_006159808.1, read as the reverse complement.
ACAGAACTGCTCAATGGTAGGAAAGTCTGCCTGTTAGTAATTAGCAGCTTTTGATACTGGCTTAACATTCCAATGTAAGGCTCATAGAACTTGGATTTTTTTAATTTTATTTATATTTTTAGGAGTTTTTCCTATAGGGCATATGCGCCCACCAGATAGAAAGTGAAATCACCTCCTGGGGGGGATAGCCATGCTGCCATCCCATCTCCATTCTCCTCTCAGGATCTTGGGGCATGCACACACATGGACCCAGCATGAGTTTCAAGCTGCTGTGTCTGGCCATGTGGGAGTCCAATGACCTAACCATTATAGCATCTGCTGGTCCTCAGAACTTGGTTTTTAATGTTGCTAATTATAATAGTGTTTTGTAAATAGCACCTCTCTAAGCATTCTCCTTTCTGGCTAATACTTAAATATCATTTCCTCAACAGTTTCTTGAACCAATGAGTAATAATTCACTAAGAAAATGTTTTATAATATTATGAGTTGGATAAATGTCAAATGAAAGGGGTTTTGATAAATAAAGCAAGAAAGGGATTTCTTACATGATCATAACAATGCATTTGAATCTCCCCGAGAGGCTCAATATCATTTCTCAGACTTTTATTTAATTAGAATCACTCTTTTTTTTTTTTTTTTTTGAGAGATTTTCGCTATAGGGTGTGTGCGCTCGCCAGACAGACAGAGACAGAAAGTGAGAAATCACCCCCCAGGGGGGATGGTCATGCGCAATCCCTTCTGATAGAGACCCTGCAATCCCTTCTCCTCCATCCTTTCCCCCGGGACCTTGGGCCCGCACCCACATGCACCCGCCGTGAGTTTTAAGCCACCGGGTCTGGGACGCGAACCGCTGTCGACTTCGTGGGAGTCTAGCAACATAGCCATTACGCTAACTGCTGGTTCCCAATTAGAATCACTCTTGTTGGAGAAAGAAAAATGATTTAGGCTAATACTGCCATAATTCTTTTCAAGTGTTTTTCAAATGGTAGACCTGTCTGTCTTTCTCCTCTTGGATACATTCTAATTTCTTTTCACATTATGTTCTCATACCTGAAAATAGCTTCAATTTATTTTTCTTGCCAGAGGGCGCCTGTACTTGATAGAGCAATAGGTATGTGTTCTGGGGGTTTAGAAGGCATTCCCATGGGGGGTGGTCTATCACAGTCCCTGTAAGTGCAGTTGAGTAAGTGGTTTGTTTTTGTTTCTATTTTACGTAAAGGTGTGTGTGCTCTGTCGAGCGAGAGGCAGGGAGAAAGCACCTCTGCCAGTGGGGTGTAGTCACACTTTAATTTCCTGTCCATTTCTTCATTCTATCAGGATTTTGGGGACACATGCACACATATGAACCCATTGTGTTTTTCAGACTTGTAAGGGCTGGAATTTGAGCATTTTGTGATTGGCTGGGAAGGGTCCAGTCCCCTTAATCACCAGGCCAGGGTACACCCTTGTTTTGTTTTTAAAGCAACTTCATTGGCAGCCATATTTGGCTAACTTACTAAACTAACAGTCACTACTGAAAATGCCTTATCTTTCTTTGAGTTAATAAGTAACCTCAGGTCTCCTTTATTATATAACTTCCTGTCCACCCCTCCCCCAGCACACACACACAAACCTACACACCTACACCTACATTCAGGGTTTTTTGTATGTTAAAACTGTGTTTTGTTCATTCATGATTGAGCATATCCATATGAAAAGGGAAATTGGAGAAACTCCCTTCATGTCATGATCACCTTCTTCATCCCAACCTGTTTTCAGCCAACCAGCTGGAGGACTCTAGATCTGCACTCTGGTGCACTATTGGCTGTATCCTGCATTTGGGTTTTGAAATTGTATTTGCCGCTATAAGCAGATACGTTCATCTTCTGTGACAGTACGTTCAGTCTTTTTTTTCTGAGTTTTTACACTGGAGAGGGAGACATAGCACCTCCAGTTGGGGTCATCACAGTGCAACCCACTCCAGTTTTTGTTTTTTGTGTGTGTGTGTTTTTTTTTTTTTTTTTTTTAAAAATTTTTTTTTTTATGGGTGGGG
>NW_006159808.1:994042-1008782 GCF_000334495.1 Tupaia belangeri chinensis | reverse complement strand
GCACTCGCCAGACAGAGACAGAGACAGAAAGCGAGAAATCAATCACCCCCCGGGGTGATGGCCTTGTCGTAATCCCTTCTCCATTCTCCCCTCAGGGTCTTCGGCACGCACACACACGCGCCCGGCGTGAGTTTTAAGCCACTGGGTCTGGGATGCGAACCGCGGTCGTCTACATGGGAGTCCAGCGACATAGCCATTACACTGACTGTTGGTCCCAACCTTGCATGTTTTTTAAACCTCCAGGGCCAGGATTTGAACATTGTCATCAGTCATGTGGGATTCGCCTCTCTTAACTGCTTGTGTAGTTCCCTCTCAGAGTACCAGGAAATTTCTTGTTTTTAAAATTTGTTGCTCCTTATTGATTAGAACTCCAGGGCCAATCCTCAGTATTTGTATTTTAAAATCTTACAACAATTCTTTTCGTGAAGACTGGCACATAACAAATCCTCAAAATGCATGAGACCTATGCTTGACATCTTCTAAGTTGGTGTGTTGAACAGGTTGGCGGATGAACTAGAAGTGAACTAGATAGATCTTGGCATTGTTACAAATGGGAATATGGTTTCTACCTTAACAAATTGAAGAAGGCGTACATTGAGTGGAGCAGTCGGAGAGTTTTATCTTACCTTAACCTAAGAATAATATGGCCTGGGTGTTCACTTATGTAGAGCCTTCAAAAAAGTTTATGGAAATACTTATTATGAAAAACTGCTACAAACTGTCCCCTTGAGATTAAGATATAGACTAGTGAAAATTTTTCTAAAGATAAAGGTTTATAATACATGTTTTTGAATACTCTTGACACCTGATTACCCAAACTACCTGTGTTGGATAACAGACACTTGTTTCCTTGCAGTTCTTTTATCCATTTGTTCACTGCTATGTGATCCAAACCCAGATGACCCCCTAGTGCCAGAGATTGCACGGATCTATAAAACAGACAGAGATAAGTAAGTATGGGACAGTTGAAGGGAAAAACTGTGTAAGGTGATCTTTGTATAATGAGTTAGGCTTGTGCTCTGCTTTAAGTTGTGGGAATGCCAAGAAGATTTCATTTTTATTTCTGGTAAGGTAATAGTTATAAAATGCACAGAAAGCTGATTACTGAAATGTGGTTGTTTCTTTAAAATTACTAATTTTTAGCTTATGTGACAGTGAATAGCCCCTTTAAAATATTTTTTGTTCTTTATAATGCTTTAAATACTTTGACACTTCATTCTCAAGTTTGGGAGAAGAATGCAGATTTTTCTTTACCCTCAAGTGTGTGTTTTCCCTCAAAAAAAATTACTCTGTTGTAAATACTGTTTTACGTTTCTCAAATATTAAAGTCATTCTTAATGTTTAACTTACACCATTATAACTTTCGTATGTTACAATTAATGCCAAGTGTACTTATTCAATTAGGTACAATAGGTTAGCAAGAGAGTGGACAGAGAAGTACGCTATGTTGTAGGGTAAGAGGACCTGCACTCGATGGTGCGCTTATTCATGTATTCGTGGTACTGCCAGCACTTGGGTGCTGCATGCTGTACAGCACTGCGAACTAACAAAAGGTAACGGATGTGGCCGTTTTTGGAAAAACGTACATTTTAACTGCTCGGTTTCTGTTTAATGTGAAAGTATACCTAGTAGTTATTATTGCTTGAAAATATTCTTGCATGGCAAAGCAGTTATATAGCACTAAGAAATGGAATTTAAGTAGTGTCTTTTTCAGACTACTATGGTGCATAAATATTAGCTTGAGTCTTTGTACCAACACCGTAAGGAGTTCATGGTTCAGATTTTGCCAGGAGGTAGGGATGTAAAGGGAAAACATTTCCAAACCTAAGCATCTAAGTGTTTTATACTGACAAGCATGCCTTAGTGTCAGCTCTACTTCGTGGCTCCCTGTATGCTAAATAAAGCCTTTGTTTTTAAAGTGCTGGCTTTTTGAAAAGGTATTGTTGAATGAGATTACCATGAATTGGTAGAACCTACATATATTAAAGTTGAGAAAAGTAGTTGAACCCGTATTTTAATTCTTCATTTGAAGCAAAGCTATTAATATTTTTTAAAGTTTAGACTGTCCGTTTGACATATATTTATTTCTTAAGATTATCACTATATTTTTGTTGGGGTAAGTAACCTGTGGCATGAATATAATCCACAGAATAATTGATAGTATTTTATCAATATTAGCGATTTTTACTATTTATATTATAACCTTGCTCATATGTAAATTACCTATTGATCTTTCTAAACAAAGATGTCCTGGTTGTACCTCGAGATACCTCATTCAGCCAAGACTCAGCGGGGCTTCGTAGTGCCAGTTGCCACAGGTTTTCAATATAACGTGTGGCTCTGATTAACAGCCACTCTCACTCGCTGCCTTTTGAAAATTACTCTTTTTTCACCACCTACCGCAGTGTCTTACTCTTCTGCCTCAGCTAAGTCTCAAGGTATTTTCTCTTTTAGTATACCCAGGGCCAAGTAACTTCTCATAGTTTAGGATAGAAGTACAGTTTTTAATAGCTTTTTGGTTCCAGCTCTGATGGAAAGTTCTATACATGTATAGAATGTGTATGCTGTTCTGACTTAATGTTCATGATGAACTGTAAAATAATTTTTTATGTTAAAATTTGTCAGAATGGATACTGGTTTTAGAGTTTGTAAAAGAAAATTTGCTTAGTGGTGGAGAGAAAGGGTCTTTGGTTTTTGTTAGCCTCCCACTCTCAGTGCCACTTTCTTATATTTATTGAAATAATCTTGCTTTCAAACCATAAGGCTGTCATCTTCCACATTGCTTTCAGTACCAATGCTATTTCTCCCTTAATGGCTTTTATTCTAATCATAACAAAACTTCATAATGAAGTCTGGAAGTAAAATAGAAATCTTTTCTTTCCCTTTAAAATATGAAGAATACTTTATTAACTTGTTAAATAATATCTTTATTTACAGGTACAACAGAATATCTCGGGAATGGACTCAGAAGTATGCCATGTGATGCTACCTTTAAGTCAGAATAACCTGCATTATAGCTGGAATAAACTTTAAATTACTGTTCCTTTTTTGATTTTCTTATCCGGCTGCTCCCCTATCAGACCTCATCTTTTTTAATTTTATTTTTTTGTTTACCTCCCTCCATTCAATCACATGCTCATCTGAGAAGACTTGCTCTCCCAGCTTTGGACAATAACTGCTTTTAGAAACTGTAAAGTAGTTACAAGAGAACAGTTGCCCAAGATTCAGAATTTTTTAAAAAATGGAGCATGTGTATTATGTGGCCAATGTCTTCACTCTAACTTGGTTATGAGACTAAAACCATTCCTCACTGCTCTAACATGCTGAAGAGACCATCTGAGGGGGAGGGAGATGGATGCGCAGTTGCCACATCAGAGGAAGCAGCATTATTCTAGCAGCATCCATTCTTGGTTAAGCCTTCCACTGTTAGAGATTTGAGGTTACATGATATACTTTATGCTCATAACTTATGTGGCTGGAGAATTGGTATTGAATTTATAGCATCGGCAGAACAGAAAATGTGATGTATTTTATGCATGTCAATAAAGGAATGACCTGTTCTTGTTCTACAGAGAATGGAAATTGGAAGTCAAACACCCTTTGTATTCCAAAATGGAGTCAAACATTTTGTAATTTTCATTTAAATTGTTAGGAGGCTTGGAGCTATTAGTTAATCTATCTTCCAATACACTGTTTAATATAGCACTGAGTAAATGATGCAAGTTGTCAATGGATGAGTGATCAACTAATAGCTCTGCTAGTAATTGATTTATTTTTCTTCAATAAAGTTGCATAAACCAATGAGTTAGCTGCCTGGATTAATCAGTATGGGAAACAATCTTTTGTAAATGCAAAGCTGTTTTTTTGTATATACTGTTGGGATTTGCTTCATTGTTTGACATCAAATGATGATGTAAAGTTCAAGAGTGAATATTTTGCCATGTTCAGTCAAAGTGCACAGTCTGTTACAGGTTGACACATTGCTTGACCTGATTTATGCAGAATTATAAGCTATTCAGATAGTGTAGCTTTAATATGCTGCACATGATACTGGCAGCCCTGGAGTTCAGAAATGAACTTGGGACCCAGCAGTTTTGAAACGTATATGAAGTTATAAGAAATTTATTCCAGGTGCAGTCCCGTCTAACTAAAATTTCTCTTCACCTTGTACACTCAACAGCTGAAAAAAAAAATAACATGGGAGTAATAATGGGTCAAAATTTACAAAATAAAGTACTGTTTTGGTGTGGGAGTTGTCATGAGGCTGTGTTGAAGTGACTTAACTATGTGGGATATTAAGTATCCATTGAAATGGATGTGTTCAGCCATTTGCATTAATGAGCATTTAAATGCAACAGATATCATTTCAGGTGACTCTACATGAATGAATAAAAGTCAATGCTATTGGATTATTTTTTGTTTGACAAGTGCTATCTGTGCCACTAATTTAATTTCTGCAATAACAAGGGCATTACCATTCTCACCCTTTGTAATCCTGACCCTATAGTTCTTTTTCCCAAGTTATTTCAAGTTGTCCATTGCTTTAGTTTTTAAATGTCCTGTATTCAGTTTCTAGCATATCTGTAACTTCACTTCCACAGTTATGCACTGCTTACATTATGTGCAATCCTCCTCGTCTGCACACAGATGTGGAAAGCTAGAAATAAATGTTAACGCTCAAGTTTTATGAACATTTTAATCTGTAGTTTGGACATGATTTCACTGACTGAAGGTTCTCCGAACTGGAAGTGAAGTGCATGCCTTCTAAAGATTTTCTGGCCTTGCTAATTCTGTAATACGCATTTCGTTGGGAAATATCAATCTAACTGCAATCTTCCAATGAGTGAATTTTTTCGTTTTATCTTTTGCGTAACAATGGCTCCTTCAGTGTAGATGTCATACTGTTAAAATTGGGAAGGGGGTGTCAAGATATTAGTAACATTCTTTTCTATGAGGTAAGAAATAACTGCTCTCTGTTTTCAAAATAATTATTGCTAGGACTCCTATACTCTGAAAACAACAACATAGTAGGCATATTTCTTGAAAGCCCCACAGAAAACACAGTCTTAGAAAACAATGGATCACTACTTGGCTTTCAAAATGACCTTTTTGGCATTAGACTAGGTATTTACCTTGATGACTTCCTTCAGTCATTAATGGTTAATAATGGCTTAGTGGATATGTCCAGTTCTCTCTTTGACTCGATGCTTTATACAACATTTCTTATGTCACTCCTAAGGGAATAAGCCATAGAGGCTTCTCCAGGTGTAAGAAAACGATAAAGTACCTGGAAAACCAACATTTGTGAATGTATGGACACTGGACTTGAGGTCATCCACGAGGAAACCTTCGAAAGAAGCTAAGATTGTGCCCACCTTCCCCAACTCCACCCGGTAACCTGATGTCGCTAGTGCCGTGTGTAGGACCGAAGTGAATATTAGATTCAATTTGGACTACTCTGTGTTTCCTATAAACTTAAGTTTCAAAGTTTCTCTTAGTCTAAAAGAATGAGTCCAGTTGACTTGATACTGATAAATTTACATTTAAAAATTACATTTTAAGTGACTCCAATTTTTCTGGGCAAGTTTGCAATGAGATAATCAGATTTTTACTTTAAAACAGATTAGTTTGCTTTCTTGTGTGGGTGTGCTCACATTTTAAAAGTATGAACCACAGTTACCTAGTGGTCTCAGGGGTAGTGAAACACTCACCTTTTTTTATGGCATAGTTGAAGTATACTTAAGATATTGATCATGCTTGTGTTAGTGATTTTTGGGGAGGGGGGACTCAAATCAGCCATGTTTTGTGTTGGCTTAACAAAACTGTTAAAATGATTGTTGGTTACACTTTTAAGTGAATTTGTCTTCTATTTTATGAGGAACCCAGTGCAAGTCACTAAATATTGTCTAATAGTGACATCTGCATAAGACTTGTAATAGCTAAAGTTAATTGAGCTTAAAGGAATTGTTACCATTAAAGTATGTGTTTAAAGACACTTTCGTCTTACTCAGTAATTCCAGTCAACCCATGAAATCCACACTTCAACTTAATACTGTGAGAGCTCGATTTTAAACTTTAAAACAGCAGTTAAAAAATATTGTCTGAGGGACCAGCAGTTAGCATAATGGCTGTGTCGCTGGACTCCCATGTAGTCGACCGCGGTTTGAGTCCGGGACCTGGTGGCTTAAACTCACATGGGGCGCATATGGGTGCGTGCCCTAGATCCCAAGAGGAGAATGGAGAAGGGATTGTGGCGTGGCCATCCCCCCTGGGGGGTGATTTCTCTCTGTCTGTCTCTGTCTCTGCCTGGCGACTGCACGCTCCCTATAACAGATAACCTCTTCCCCCCCCAAAAAAAAATACTGAGAAGTAAGGATTACAATTTTCAAAAATGACCCTAAGATGAACAGTATCAGCAGCATTTTGGAAATTCCTTAGAATTCTAATCGGGGCCCATTTCAGTCATCTTAACAGGTGAAGCCAAGTAACCTGTGTTCAAAAGCCCTCCAAATGGTTCTGATCCATCTTTGAGAGTATTCCTGGGACTTCCCTTTAACAGAATTTATCAGTAATCTTTTGACCCAGTAATTGTTCTGTAATTTGCTTATGTGTGGCTATTGGAAACTGGTTTGCATGCCTCAATACTGAATTTCTAGTGCCTGACAAACTCATAGTACTCCCAACTGTAATACTACAGGAAGGTAGATTTTATACTAAACATTTGGAATGTTAATGGAATATTTATTAGTACCCTACAATCAAAACTGAATAATTAGCCAACAACATTCACTTTTTAATGATAGTGCCACATCATTTGCAGAATGTGTAAATTGGCCCTGGGTCCAGTATGAAGAACAGCCAGTCTCCGAGAACCACACGCTTAGTGGTGTGCTGAATGGCTGAACGACGCTTGGAACCCAGACCACATTCTCCACTGCGCAACTTTTTCCTCTAGTGAAGACATTGTTAAAGGTGTTTGTAGTGTTTGAATTTAAGTGTACTGTAAGGTAGATGAGAACTTTTTGTCCCAATGTAATGGAAAATAAATGGAGAAAGTATCTGAAAAGATCTGACAACAAAAAGATGTTATGGGGAACCATGTTAAAACCTCCAATAAAGAATTTTTTAGAAAGGGTAGGGCAATTCAATTGAAGTTGTTCGTCAAGTGTCCTACAAGTCCCATTGCTACTATTTTGCACTATTTCCTACTACCCTATAAAGTACTTGTCCCACTCTGGCCTTGTTTCAAAAGAGTGATCCTTACGTGACTTGGAGTATGTTTTAAGATCCCATTGTCAGTTCTCTTCCTAAGCTGTGTTCTGTTTTTATTTTATTGAGTTCACCCATTCTTTCATCAGAGAAGACAAGCACCATGTTTCGATCTTTTCCCGCACTGGGAGCGTGATTTCTTTCTTTCCCTCTCACTGTGTCTGTCTCTCTCCTGCAAGTGCACCCACCCTAGGGCGAAAACCTCTAAATAAATACATGCATACATACATAAACTTGTATACTTATTTTATGTTTATATTATTAACCTACTTTACAGAAAGGGAAACCTAGAGAAAAGTGGTTAAGCAACACAAATTAGTTATCTCTTCATAACAGGAGGTTGGGATTTAAATCTCGATAATCAGGTTCTGGAGTCTTACTACAACCACTATGGTAGACCTAGGCAGTTTAAAACATGAGCCAGTAGGTGACATGGTGGTTAAGGCACTAGATTCCCATATTGTTGACCATAGTTCAAGTTCTGGACCCAGCAGCCTGAAAGTCATACCGGGCATGTGTGCGTACATGCCCCAAGTCCCAAGGGTACAATGGAGAAGGGATTGTGACATTGCCATCCACTTTCAGGGGTGGTTTCTCACTTTCCTCTCTGTCTCTCTTCTCTCACTGGTGAGAGCATGTGCTCTATGGCAAAATTTAAAAAGGGAAAAAAAACCCACGACCATATTGGGGTATGTTTTATCTCAAAAGGTTTCCAAATTTATAAAGAAATGTCAATTTGTAGAAAATAAACTCATGCATTTTTTTAAAGAGCGTTTGTCAAAATTTTCAGAGGAAGAAGTTAATTTATATCATAAAGAGAGAATGTTCTAGCTATGTTAGGTCAAAAGTGTAAATTTGGGCTGGCCCGGTAGTCTGTGGTTAAGGAAGCCATTCAAATCCTGGCCCTGGAAACTTGACAAATGCAGGTGTGTATGTGCACTCACAGTCCCCACAGATTGGGGAAGTAATGGAGAGGGAACTGTGGCATGCCCATGCCCTACTGGGGATGTGCTAACTCTGCCCTTGTCTCTGTCTCTGCAGTGAATGCATGAGTCCTCTGGCAATGAAGAAAAAAGACAAATTTATTAGCATCTTAAAATGTTACTTGTGAGGGAACCAGCAGTTAGCGTAATGGCTATGTCGCTGGACTCGCACTTAGTCGACCACGGTTCGTGTCCCGGACCTGGTGGCTTAAAACTCACGCCGGGCGCGTGTGCGTGCGTGCCCAAGATCCCGAGAGGAGAATGGAGGAGAAGGGATTGCGGCGTGACCGTCCCCCCTGGGGGGTGATTTCTCGCTTTCTGTCTCTATGTCTCTCTCTGTCTGGCGAGCACACGCACCCTACAGTGAAAAATCTCTCTCAAAAAAAAATGTTACTTGTGATACCCTTATTGCTTCATTGCCATGCATGATAGATATCAAAAATATTTGTGCCCAATTTTCTAAAGCAAATTAGAAGTTTCATGGATAGATTTACTGAAATTATTCAGTGTAGGGGTCAGCAGTTACCACAGTGGTTAAAGTGCCGGACTCCCACATGGTTGACAGCAGTTTGAGTCCCAGATCTGGCAGCTTGCTTTCTCACTTTTCCTCTCTCTCCTTCTCTGGGTTTTCTGGTGAGCAAATGAAAAATAATAATAATAAGTAAAAAATTAAAATTTTCTGTAAAATTATTCAGTATAAACATGCAAATTCTGTGAATCATTGCCAGTTTATGAAACCAGTGAAAGGAATACAAGACAATCAATTTAATGAGTGATCTTTGTCAACAATCATTGGTTGAGTTATGGAAGATCTTTATAGACATCATAAAGTTACACAAATATTCCGTGATGAAAAATATAGCAGTGTGATTTATGCTTTTTCACAGATATCATAGTACATGTGAGCAAATTAAATCAAAGCTCCAAGGAAAGGAAGAGCTTACTCATGACCTATTTGGACAGGTACAACATTTCTGCTGAAATTGAAATTTTGGGTAATACAAATCAACAATTGTATGCATTTTTGAAAGTGTTTTACAAATTTTCTAGCATGAAATCAGTATACAGATTTTAATTAAAATATATGTTGGCAGAAACTACAAGAAAAATTTGAACACTAGATATCAAATTTCATGTTGCTTTTCAGTTGAGCAGTACTCTTAATTCATTGTTAATACCACCGAATCAACATAAGAATAAGTGAATTTACCTAACTTGGATAGTTTTGAAGCTGCTATGCTTTTTTCTCAGAATTAAATCAATATTTTCCATATATATGTGCCAGTTTTTAATATATATATATATATATGGCTGGATGACCACGCCGCAATTCCTTCTCCATTTTCCTCTTGGGATCTTGGATATGCAGGTACACATGCCAGGCGTGAGTTTAAGACACAGGGTCCAGGACTTGAACCATAGTCAACTACATGGGAGTCCAGCAACATAGCCGTTTCGCCAACTGCTGGTCCCATTCATTTATTATAATTTAACCAGAGAGAGACACAGAAAGGGGGAAAGTGAGAAAGCAAGCCACAAGGTCAAGAACTTGAAACATTGTGGGCCATGTGGGAGTGTCCAGCACCTTAACCACCATGCCACCTGCTGGCCCTCCAGTGTTTTTGATGTAGTTGTGAATATAAAAGAAAAGTCAGGGCCAGATGGTGTGTGCTTGTTAAGGCAGCTGGATCCCATGTGGCCAGCAGCACCACTGGAACCTGGCACCTGCTTGCTTGAGAAACATGTTGGGCAGTGTGTGGTGGTGCCCAAATGCGGAAAGGAGGGAGAGAGGGAGAAGGGATTGCCCTGCGCCCATTCCCCAAGGGAACTGGTTTCCCCCTTTTTGGTGAGTATGGACACCCTCTGGAAACATTATTAAAAACTTTGTTTCTAGTCACTGAAAAACGAGTAGTGTCTCAAGAACTGTAACAGGTCTAGGATGGTACCCACCAATCTTCCAGGTACACCAATGCAAGTAGTCACAGAAAGCCGGGGTCTAGACAAAGGCGTTTCTTAATTACAGCACTAGCAATAGTCAGAGAGTTAGGATTTCTCTGAACCCATTCCTGCAGAAGAGGACTTCAAGGGGACCTGCAGGTGGCGTGGTGATTAAGGCGTTGGGCACTCCCATATGGCCGATGATGGTCCGAGTCCTGCACCTGGTGGGTTAGCTTTCTCATTTCCTCTCTCTCTCGTCAAATTAAAATAAATTAATGAATAAATAGAATTAAATAAATAATGTTTTAAAGAAAAAAGGAAGACTTCAAGAGGTTGGTGGAAGAATCAAATTGAAATACGAGTTTATTTTGGTGCAGAAATTTTGAAACGTGTGCATAGTGTTTTCGTAATTCGCATTGTCCGTCAACTTTGGTTGACGCCCGCATGTACTCTCAGGCCAGGGGGGAATTAAACTAGAAATCAGCCCCAGAATGGTCGCTGGGAATCCCCCATCCTTGCAGATAAAAGTGCACACTTCCAAATAACAGTCACCAACGAAGTGGTGAAGCGCGAGCCCTGCCGCCAATGTGCAGGTGCCAGCACGGATGACCAGCCCAGCTGGGAACCACGGAGCCGGCGGGAGGAAGATCTGGGCCCAGACGGACCCCCAGGGCGTCTGCAGGCGGCCGGGAGTGGAGCAGACAGCGATGATATCAACGCCGCGGACCACAGGGAGAAGCCCCAGGAGACGGGGCTGACCCCGCAGCCTGGAGCAGGCGGCTGGGCGAGCCCTGTCTGCACCACCGGGACCCGCCCAGACCAGCGGGTCGCGCAGATCAGCGCTGAAAGTCGCAGTGGCCATGCCACACCCGGAGGCCTTGAGCTGCAGCTCAGAGGCGCCCTCCTGGAGGACTGGGACGAGGACGCCATGCGCCCAGCGTGTGACCACCGAGGCCACCACTTGTTCGACACCAGCCCTTCCACCCGGCCTCGAGGACCTGTCACGCGTCCAGCCAGGCTCCTTCGTGGTGGTGGCCAGACAGACGGCCACCTGGGGACTGACTCCGCAATGTCTGGGGAGGTGGCAGGGAACATCGTTCTATGGTCAGAGGTTGGCCACTCGTCCTGGCAGCCCTGGGCCTGGGGTGGGGTGTGGAGAAGAGCAGGGTTTTCTCCCAAGGAGGGTGGGACAGAGATTTGTTTTTTCTATAGAGAGCGTGAGTTCACCAGAAAGACAGAGACAGAAAGCTTGAAATCACCTCCCAGAGGGGATGGCCATGCTGCAATCCCTCCTCCATTCTCCTCTGGGATTTGGGGCCCACATGCACATGTGGCCAGTCTGAATTTTAAGCCACAGGGTCAGGGACTTGAACCACAGTTGGTTCATATGGGAGTCCAGCTACATAACCATTATGACATCACTGGTCCCTAACTGGGGGGCATGTTTAATTCCCACTCCTTACGCCTCAGAGTATCCCCTTCCACAGACCCCTGGGCCTTGCCTGGAACTCCCACCCGTCGCTGCTGGAGTCGTGGCTGGAGCCAAGGGACCTCAGGGAGGCCTCATCCGAATAGTCCTTGAATGCCAAATGTCCCCCACCCCCCAAGTCATGGTCTCCTTAAGGTGGACAAGCAGGTGGTTCACCCCACCTGGCCCTGCACCACTAATTCTGGTTTTCCTGCTTCCTCCATGGAAAGTGGCTTCCTCCCACAGTGCCTCCAGGAGGTTTCAACACAGGAAGCCGGACAGGCTGGTGCACCTCTCACCCCAGATCCCATGAGGCCTGTGTTCCTCTGGGCAGAGATGGAACCCGAGGGCCTAGCAGGCCTCTCAGGGCCTTGGATCCAGTTAGGTGGCAAGCCAGGCCACTGCGGAAAATAGAATGTAACTACAGATGCCGTTGGGAAGTTATCAGTAAAAGGACTCCTACTAACAGGGGAAAACAGGATAACAACTTCCGTAATTATCTCGTGGGCTTGAACCTCCCTGGCCTTGGTGGTGGCAGGATCCTGACCTCCTACATCATTTCAGCCCTTGGAGCACTATTTGTCTCTGGCCAGGAGCTATCACTTGTTAGAAATAATTCAAATTTTGGAAAGCATCAACTGAGATGATTGAAATGGAGTTCCTGCAATGTAAGGTTACAGATAGTCGTGAATATTTTAAAAATTGTATCTGGTATCATGATGTTTTTTAACAAATTATTTTATTTCAACTTTATGTATTTATTTATTTTAATTTGACCAGAGTGAGAGAGAGAAAGTGAAGAAGCAAGCCGCCAGGTCTGGAACTCAAATCGCAGTCGGCCATGGGGGAGCCCAGTGCCCTTAAACACCACACCACCTGCTGGCCCCTGGTATCATGACTTCTTTATGCCAACTGCTGGATACACAGCAAAATGAAAACATCATGTCATCAGTGTCAACCTCAATTTTCGGAAGATCGCTGATAACAGCCGTGGTTCTTTTTGCTGTCATTAGATGCTCTCTGATTTTTGTTGTTTTTAATTTTGTTCATTATCATTATTCTTCAATTTTGACCGAGAGAGACAGACAGAGAGGGAGGGAGAGTGAAAGAGCAAGCCACCAGGTCCAGGACTTGAACGTGATTGAGCATGAGGGAGTCCAGCGCCTCAGCTACCACGCCACCTGTCCGTCCCACTTTCTGATTTTTTTTCTATATTCATTTTTACTTTTGCACAAATCAATGGTTATATTTTGTTGCATCTTCAAACATCAAACAAGTGTCAAAAATAGGGAACGCTTCACGAATTTGCGTGTCATCCTTGCGCAGGGGCCAATCTTCTCTGTATCATTCCAATTTTAGTATACGTGCTGCCAAAGCGAGCACCCCACTTTCTGATCTTAAACTGAAGTAATTTTTTTTTTTTTGGCGTTCTCTAGAGAGACAGAGAGACAGAAAGTGAGAAATCACCTCTCAGGGGAATGGCCAAACCACAATCCCTTCTCCTCCATTCTCCCCTTGGGATTTTGGGCACACACGCACATGTCCCTAGGGTGTTTTAAGCTGCCAGGTCAAGGACTCGAACCACAGTGGACTATGTGGGAGTCCAGCGACATAATCATTATACCATCGACTGGTCTCAAACTGAAGTAATCTGTTGTCATGCTTGTGTACTGGAATGAAAGGGGGAATGATAACTTTCTATTTTGTCCCCCAAATTATTCCTTTCAAGTATTTCTTTCTAGAACAAGAAGATATATCCACACCTATCGGTTATGATGAATTTTCCTTTGACTTGGCATAATGGGGTCTCTGGGTTTCTGGAAAAACTCCTTTGCTACTCTCACTGACAGGAAGCTCCTTATAGGCATTGCTCAGACCACAGCTGCCACTTCAAGCCATGACTTACGGCACACCATAGGGCTTGAGAGGTTTGTTTCTGTCCTAAGAATGCCCCAGGAGTGAGGAAGGCTTGGACCAGCTAGAGGCTTTCCACTGTAATGGTAGTGGGGCTCTGCTGAAAGAGGGGTGGGAGCCAGCAGTGGAGGGTTTGGATCCCGCCTGCCACTCACTATACGACCATCTATGACAGCCAAGTCGCTGACTTCTTTCAGTCCAGTTCCCTCAGCTGTAAAGGTAAGTGCACTGGCTTGATGCTCCATCATGTGTCTAAAGCCATGCCCCCCCCCCCCAATATTTAATTATTGTCTGTGCTTACAGATCCAGGCAATCCCAGGGCCACTATAACGCAAAAAGAAGCTCGAATTCGATGGGACCAGAACACCTTTCCAGACTTCCGCCTAGACGTGCACACAAGGCAGGTAACCAGCACAGAAGCAGCAGCGTACTTCACGCTGAAATCCCCTCTGGCTCCAGGATCACTGTTGCA
Organism: Tupaia belangeri chinensis; assembly: GCF_000334495.1. Taxonomy (NCBI): domain Eukaryota; kingdom Metazoa; phylum Chordata; class Mammalia; order Scandentia; family Tupaiidae; genus Tupaia; species Tupaia belangeri. Next base: position 994,738 of record NW_006159808.1, on the reverse strand, counting down.
TTCTGTTGCCAAAGGGGGCCTGACTCCAGGGTGGGCCATGTGACTCCAAGACCTGAAATAACTGTGCTATTTCGGGGCGGTGCCATGGGAACTCGTCCTGTGCGTCTAACAACCTGGAGAAGGAGGAAGTGTCCACGTGTTAGAGTTCAGGAAACTCTGGGGCCCAAACTCTGCGCCACGCCCAGGCCCGCAGGCAGCGAGCACCGCACCGCGGCTCCCAGGAACTCCGCGGCGGCGGCGCTTTACGGAAGATCAGCACGTAGCGCGCTAGCAAGGACGGAAGGCCGGCCCTGGGTTACTCGCAGATGCGCCTTCTCAGTCTTCAGTTCCTGTTTACTCTTCGCAGGGCGGGACCCTGGCAGAGCCGGCGGGCAGAGCGGCAGGGGGGGGGGGGGGCCCCTGGAAGGCCGCCGCTGGCTGAGCAGGGTCTGTGCGCGTTTTGGCGACGGGAAGTGGCGGGTCGTCTGGGCGGCTCAGTGTGCCGAGGCATCACCAGCTGGCACCCGGACTACAGGTCAGGTCCCGACCTCCCGGGGCTCCGTGCCGCTCGGCGCCCAGGGGTCTGGGCGTCACAATTACCGTGCAAGGTTCTCGCCTCCCGCTGTGCCCACCCGAGCCGGGAAAGAACCGCCAAGGGACGGCGCGGGCACAGGCGCGGGGACCCGGCCCGCAGCGTGACGGCCCAGCCGGCGGGCC
>NW_006159808.1:993300-993621 GCF_000334495.1 Tupaia belangeri chinensis | reverse complement strand
CGCGGGTGCGCAGGCGGCCCGCCGCGGCGACTCGGACCGGCCGCCCCGCGCGGGGACCGCAGAAGCGGAGCTGGGGCGGGCTTAGCGCTACCTGGGGGTCTCTCACTGGCGCGCGACCGCAGCCGTGGGCCTGGCGTCCCCGAGGGAAGCAGGCAAGTTAGTTTAACTTCGGAAACGTCAGGTATGTTACAGGTCAGCCGGGCCAGAGCAGGGGCTGGGAGCCCTCAGTCAGGTTTATTAGCGATAATTTTTAAAATATCTGTATATTTAGTAGTTATAATTATAACTCGGACTTTTAAAAAAAGATTATTTTATTTAGCT
>NW_006159808.1:989299-993007 GCF_000334495.1 Tupaia belangeri chinensis | reverse complement strand
CCAAAAAAAAAAAAAAAAAAGAAGAAGAAGAAAAGAGAAATTTGACCAGAGAGGGAGAGAGAGAGAGAGAGAGAACTCGAGGAAGCAAGCCACCAGGTCCTGGACTTGAACCACAGTTGGCCATGTGGGAGTCTAGTACCCTTAACCACTGCGCCACCTGCTGGCACCCCTAGGGTTTCTTTTTAAAAATCATCGTATTTAGTTAATTATTAGGACTTTTTGTTGTCATCGTTTTTGTTTTTGCTATAATGCATGTGCCTTGGGTAGGGGAAGGAGGAGGTGAGAAATAATGGGGGGGGTGCATAGCAATCCCTTCTCCCACAGTCTCCTGGGAGGACGTTGGGCACACACGCGGGCTCGCACACATGCCTGCACATGTGTCCAGCACGTTTTCAGGCCTGTGGGTCTGGGACTCCAACCCATTGGCCGTGTAGGATCCAGCACCTTGACCTCCATGCCACCTGCTGGCCCTGTTGCTTTCCTAAGAAGGGTTACCTCTGTGGAGCCCTGGCTCAGCCTGTCCCTCTGTGCTTCAGGCCGAGTCAGATTTGGGACTGACTCTGAGCCCAAGCTGAGGAGAATGAGACACGTGGGAGCAGCGTGGGTTGCCAGCGCTAGCGTAAAGATTAAGTCACTATTCAAAAGTTTATTTTTATGTATTTGTTCCACGGTTGAGAGACAGAGTGAAACAGTGAGACGTACACAGCAGCCCTCACCCTGTTGGCCCCCATTCAGCCAGCCCGGGATGGTGGGTGTTCAAGTCCCAGCACACTCGGGGAGGGCTCCGGACGTGAACCTGGCGCCTTCCCGTGCAGGTGGGCCTGGCAGAGTGCTGGGGGTGGCTGTGCCCGGGTTATGAGGACAGGCTGTTTCCTGTTAGGATAAGTGGGTTGTGCACACGTGCATGCACACCCCAGTGGATTCTCCAGTTGCAGACCTCAGGTGGGCGAGCCTTTCCTCTCTGGCCGCCATGCATCCTGTCTGTGGGCGGACTTGCCCTGTCCTCCTTGCCTTTGCGGCTTTCTGGGCTGCCCCTGCTGTCTCGCATGCCTTGGGACAAGATGTCCTTGTACGGGACACACTGCGGGGAGCACCCCTTGTCCCTGGCCTGTCAGGTGTGCTTACCAGAAAAGTCAGAGAAGTAGGGCATGAGCCCGAGTGTACAGCAGCCACGTGGGCAGAAGTGGGGTTCTAGCCCTGGGTTCTATGCTGTGCTCGCCTTGGGTTTGTGTGCTTGTTTGTTTAAATAAGACTGTTGCAGGACTGTAATTGACTATGAGAAGTGTACTTGGTCTACTTCAACGACAGGGCACTCAACTGGGAACTAGGGTTATGCAAAATTTCTGATCTGGTCCTCTTTTTTTTTTTTTTCTGCTGAAGATGTATATCAGGAAGGAAAGGAACTTTGTGTCCCCTGACCGCTGCCCAACGTATTTTTTAAGTAAATCATTCTTTTTGTTGTTGTTGTTAAAGAATTATTTATTTTTTTGAGAGATTTTTGCTATAGGGCACGTGCACTCACCAGAAAGACAGAGAGAGACAGAGAGACAGAAAGTGAGAAATCAACCTCCCCCCCCCGGGGGGGGGATGGCCATGCTGCAATCCCTTCTCCTCCATTCTCCTCTCGGGATCTTGGGCATGCATGCACACGTGCCTGGCGTAAGTTTAAGCCACCGGGTCTGGAACTCGAACTGCAGTTGACCACATGGGAGTCCAGCAACATAGCCATTATGCCAACTGCTGGTTCTTATTATTTATTTATTTTTAACTTAATATAGTCATCAGAGGGGGCAGGGAGTAAGCCACCGGGTCCGGGACTCCAACCACGGCCGACCATGTGACAGTCTAGTTAGTACCTTAACCATCACTCCACCTGCTGGCTCCAAGGAAATCATTCTTTTTTTTTTTTTTTTTTTTTTGAGAGGTTTTTGCTATAGTGCGCGTGCTCTCGCCAGACAGACAGAGAGAGATAGAGAGATAGAAAGCAGGAAATCACCCCCCAGCGGGGATGGCCATGCTGCAATCCTTTCTCCTCCATTCTCCTCTCGGGATCTTGGGCATGCACACACATGCGCCTGGCATGAGTTTAAGCCACCGGGTCCGGGACTCAAACCGCAGTCAACCACGTGGGAGTCCAGCGACATAGCCATTATACTAACTGCTGGTCCCCAAGGAAATCATTCTTAAAGACTTTCTTGTAACTTAACAAACCACTTGAGAATTAGACCACTGCGGACGTTGGTGCCCTGAGACTTCACTCTCTCCCGTGTGGAGAATGCCTGTACTTATATTGCAGGGTCTCGCCGTGCCTCACTTTATTGAGAAAATGAAACAGATGGACAAGACCGGCTTTGGCAGATCAGACTACTGGCCCGTCTTACAGGGCTGCATGTCCAGAGAGGAGGTTTGGTTACTACTTAAGGAGAAAGGGGTGGCTCACACTGTGAGATAAAATTAACTTTCTTCCTGGGAGTAATTAACAATGTCTGCTAAACCTCTTCATGGATTCCTAGGAACACTTTGTTTCAATAAGATGTATTTGGGTCTTAAATGCTGGTGGGGTGAGAGATAGGGGAGGCTTTTTGGGGACCTCACCGTTACTGAGCTATGTCATGTTTCCCATCTGCCTCACGGTCACTTCCCTCTCTGGGGCTGCCCTCAGGAAATATCCATTGTTTAGAGAAGACAGCGGTGGTGCCTACTTCTCTAGGCTTCTGGGTCAGCTCTCCCTTGGGATTTTATTCTGCAAGTGATGGGAAGCTATGGGGCTTTTGAGCTTGGAGCGGCAGGCCTAGGGTTGCCTTTGAAGAGGTCATTCTGGCTGTCTTGGAAAGACGGAGAACGGGAGTACAGGGACCAGCTGGGGGCTGTTGCTTTCAGGGTTGGCTAGGCTACTGGCAGTGAGCAGTTGAGAATAGTTGTGTAAACGCATTTTATCTATTTCTTTATTTATTTCTAGAGAGATTTTTTTGCTATAGGGTGTGTGTGCTTACCAGATGGACAGAGAGACAGAAGGCAAAAAATCACCCCCCAGGGGTGATGGCCACGCCGCAATCCCTTCTTCTCCATTCTCTGGTCAGGATCTTGGGCATGCATGCACATGCGTCCGGTGTGAATTTTAAGCTGCCAGGTCCAGGACTCGAACTGTGGTCAACTACATGGGAGTCCAGTGCCGTACCCATTACGCCACCTGCCGTTCTCACAAACACATTTGAATGTAGAACCTACAGGATGAATTCAGCTGGCTTTGTTTGCAGATTGGATGTGAGAGGTGAGGAGTGAAGGAAAACGCCAGGATTCTTGTCTGAGCTGTTGGTTTAATGGAGTTTGCTCTTACTGAGAGGCTCCATGGTGGCCGTGGCTGGGTTGTTTTTTTTTTTTTTTTTTTTTTTTTTTTTTTTAAAAAAAAAAAGTCTCCTTGTGTCACTATCTACCTTAGCATCCCACCTGGGACCATAGGTGTATACCACCTGCTTGGCTCTACTTTAGACAGAGGCTTAGTATGTTTCCCAGACCAGTCTCCACCTTGGAATTCTTCTGCCTCAGCCTCCTGAATCACTGAGATTACAGGTGCATCCAATGGAGTCTGGCCTTTATGTTGAACCAGAAATTGAACCCAGGCCTTGCATCTGATCCCAGCCTGTGGAGCAGTGTCTTAGCAGCATGCATTACCATGGCTGGGTCTTATATTTAATTTCAATCTTCTTC
>NW_006159808.1:966626-989133 GCF_000334495.1 Tupaia belangeri chinensis | reverse complement strand
GGACCACGAACCGCAGTCGACTACGTGGGGGTCCAGCGACATAGCCATTACGCTAACTGCTGGTTCCCGGCCGTGGCTGTTTTGCAGGTGAGCAACCTTTGTGTCATACGCAAAATCCAAACCTTTTGTGACCGGGACAGCATTTGTACTTCCTGCGTTCAATCTGCTGTCTCACCACTAGCTATAAAAAGCATTAGGAATTAAAAACAAGTAAACTTTGGGACCAGCAGTTAGCATAATGGCTATGTCACTGGACTCCCATGTAATCGACCGCAGTTTGAGTCCTGGACCCGGTGGCTTAAACTCACGCCAGGCGCGTGTGCATGCATGTCCAAGATCCCGAGAGGAGAGTAGAGGAGAAGGGATTGCGGTGTGGCCATCCCCCCTGGGGGGTGATTTCTCACTTTCTGTCTCTGTGTCTCTCTATGTCTTTCTTGCAAGTGCATGTGCCCTATAGGAAAAAACCTCTACAAAAACGAACAAACAAACAAACAAAAATCGAGTAAGGTTTGAGTTCCTACTTTAACGCTCACATTTAATGAGGCAGCAAACCTAATTAATACTATATGCATTGTTAAGTGGACCGATAAGGGAACTCTGTTTAGGAATGGTCTCAGCTTTTTTGTGCAATTTCTCTATGGTGTAAGTTTTAAGACGTTGCTTCTTTTTTTTTTTTTAAGTGAAGGATGGATTTTTTTTTTTCATAATTATTTTAGTTATTTTTATTTTCCAGTTTGATCAGACAGAGACAGAGAGAGAGAGAAAGAGGAAAAGTGAGAAAGCAAGCCACTCGAACCACAGTCGGCCATGTGGGAGTTCAGCACCCTTAACCACCACACCACCTGCTGGCCCTACTTGTTACTTTTTTATTTCTAAAGGTATTTTCGGTGTGCCAAAATGAGAAGATACAGATAGTCAGGAGAAGAAAATCTGGAAACCTGGCTTACAGAGAGAGTCATTATTCAAACTTTAAAATATCATATATCTATTCAGTATTCCCTATGCATATGTTTATAAATATTTTAAAAATATTAATTTAATTTATTATTATCTTTAAGAATTACTTTATTTAACTTTATGTATTCATTTACTTAATTTTTAATTTGACCAAAGAGGAGCAGAGTAAGAGATGGGTGGGGGGAGTCAGAAAGCAAGCCGCTAGGTCCAGGACTCAAACTGCAGTCGGCCATGTGGGAGTCCAGTGCCATTAACCACCACACCATCTGCCAGCCCTTTATTATTACTATTTTTAAAAATTTGCGATATGGCACATGTACTCACTAGAGAGAGACAGAGATAAAGCAGTCACCAGGTCTGGGACTTGAACCACGGTCAGCCATGTGGAAATCCAGTGCTTCAACCAGCACACCACCTGCTGGCCCCTGCAAGTATTTAAATATACAATTTAATAACCTGTTAATAATGAATATGGCATGATGCTCTGACACATATTTCCACAGACCGTGTTCTGCGATTTGTCTTTTTTCCCACTGTACATAGTCACCTTTACCTGTAATCAGTTACTTATTAGTGGATAGCTAGATCTAATTTTTTTATTTTCTTAATTTTTTGTTTTTAGAGGTTTTTGTCTTAGGGCGTGTGTGCTTGCTGGAGAGAGACAGACAGACACAGGGAGAGGGAAAGTGAGTCCTCACCTCTCGGTAGGATGGCCATACTGCAATCCCTTCTCCTCCATTCTCCTCCTGGGATCTTGGGCATGCGTGCTCACACTCCCAGCCTGATTTTGAAGCCACTGGATCCGAGATTCAAACCATAGTCGGCCATGTGGGAGTCCAGTGATGTAACTGCTATGCCATCTACTGGTTCCTTTCCTAATTTTTTTCTTAAGCATTATTTTATTTAACTTTATTTGTTTTAATTTGACCAGAGAGGGACAGAGTGAGAGAGAGAGCAAGAGTGAGAGAGAGAGAGGGCCACCAGGTCTGGGACTCGAACCGTGGTCGGCCATATGGGAGTCAAACACCCTTTACCACAAGCCACCTGCTGTCTCCCCTTTCCTAATTTTTGATGACGGTCCTTTTAAAGAAATGTTAGCATACATTTTTATTTTCTTAGACAAATTCTATTTTTTGACATGTACCACAAAAAGCATCCTACCCTATTTGCTAAAAGTTTTCAGTAAGTGGAAGCATTTCCCCAGGGTCAATCTACACATCCCGTCTCTCTCTTCTCTGTCTCTGCTCTTCAGCCACCCCTTCCGTGCCCACATTGCTCAACTGCGTGTCTCTAACTGCCATCGTTGTCCTGATTTCCAGCGGGACGTTCTCCACATTCTTAGCTGACTGTTGCCGTGGTGTATGAAACGCTGTGTCGATCTCTCTTCTCTAGGTCCTCCCTGTCCTTCTTTTCTCGTATTCGTTTCTAATGAAAGCGTGAGTATTGCCCCAGGGAGCCAGGCCTGGAGTCTTGGTGCCATTTTTCTTCTTCCTTCTTATCGGGTACGGGATGTTGGAGGTGCCACCTGCAGCATCTTCTGCGCATTCCCTCCGAGTCATTTCTACTGCTCTCCAGTTAACCTACTGTCTTATTAGGTTAATTTTTTAAAAGATTTATTTATTTAGTTTTTATTTGTTATTATTATTTATCTTTTTAAAAAAGATTTATTTATTTATTCATTCATTCCTTCATTTTAATTTGACCAGAGAGAGACAGAGAGAGAGAGAGAGAGAGAGAGAGAGGAAAGTGAGAAAGCAAGCCACCAGGTCCAGGACTTGAACCGTGGTTGACCATGTGGGAGTGTCCAGCGCCTTAACCACTATGCCACCTGCTGGTCTCATTATTATTTATCTTTTAATTTATAGTTTTTGCTATAGAGCACATGTGCTTGCCAGAAAGAGATGGGGGGGGGGGAGGAGAAAGAGAGAGAGGAAGTGAGAAGTCACTTCCTGGAGGGATAGCCACTCCACAATCCCTTCTCCATTCTCCTCTCGGGATTTTGGGCATGAATGCATGTGTGCCCACCATGTGTTTCAAGCCGGGTCCTAGACTCGAACCACACAGTCGGTTATGTGGATTCCAGCTGCCTTAACTTCTGTGCCACCTGCTGGCTGAGAGAAGGTTTTAGTAGACTGAAAGCAGAGCTCCCGTGTACCTCCCAGCGTCAGCACCCCACACGCTGGTGTATTTGTTACAGTTGACGGGCCGACGTGGGCACAGTGTACCCAGCCCCACACTTTGCCACAGGGCTCACTGTTGGTTGTACGTTCTGTGGATTTGGACAAATTTATAATAATATGTCCACTGTTGTAGATCACCGAGAGTCATTTCACCCTGAGAAATCCTCTGTGCTCCACCTGGTCATCGCTCCTGCCCCTCAGCCCCTCGGAACCACTCATCCTCGTACTGTCGCCATAGATTGGCCCTCCTTTTTTTTTAAGTTAATTTTTTTTTTTTGATTAGATGATACATACACTCTCTGGGGAGAAAGAGAAAAGTGCAACAGCACCCCAGTGGGGCATGGTCAGTCCACAAACCGTCCTCCATCTCTCCTCCTCCCTGGATTTTGGGCATGCATGCACATGTGCCCAGCAGGCTTCTCAAACCACTGGGGCCGGGACTCGAACTGCACCTGGCCATGTGGGATCCAGCCCCCGTAACCACCGTGCTGCTAGCTAGCCCTAGGTCTGTCCTTTCTATGTCAAAAGACAAAATGACAACACACTCAGTTAAAGATCTAATTGTTACAATTCATGAGTCTGGACAGCCTCCAGCTCTCAAGGGCAGTGGCCACACGGTGGCTCTGGGAGGGTGAGAACTGAGAGAAACAGCCCAGTGGAGAGGAAGCTAACTTGCATCGGCTGCTTCGGGTTGCCTTTCCCGGAAGGGTTAGAGCAGAGAACCCTCTTCATGATGTGGAGTCTCCGGTTCTCAGGGAAACGGGTCTGCCTGGGGGTCTTCCTGCTTCTGCAAAGCCTCCATTGACAAACTGGGACTTGGCACAAGAGACTTCATTTCGTTGTGGGCTGGCCGCCGGGGCCCGGCAGGCACCCTGTACACCACCCAGGTGTGCAGTGGTCTGGGTTGAACACCCAGAATGCCACGGAGCTCGAATCACTCAGCATGGCTCCGCTCCTCTTTGGCTTCTTTCGAATGGAAGAACTTCAACTTGTAAATTTGATTTGTGTATAAAAAAGCTATTTACATCTGGAAGACTGCCCTCTCTCCTTTGTGTGCCACTCTTCCAAGGAGCAGGGAGGTGGGGAGCGCAGGCCCTGCCCAGAGGTCCTCAGCCACCTGGCCTTGGCATGTCCCCGTCTGTGCTCAGTCGCTCCCACCTTCTGTCTCATGGGATTTTTAACCGCCCTGGAGGAGGGCCACCGTGCAGTTATAAATAGGTGGGTGGGGAGCGTGGCCAGGCCAGTAAGAGGTGCCCCTTCAAACCCGGTCCTTAAGTTTCAGTTTCGCATTGCTTCTTGGTGAGTCCGAGTCCCCCTGGGGCAGGTGCAGAGAAGGATGCCGGCTGGCTGAGCCCGGTGCACCCAGTTAGCAGTGCACACCTTCCTTGGCCAGCCTGGAGGTTGTCTGTGGTCTTCAGTCTCAGCGACCACTCCCTCTCTTGGTCACTTACTGAGACACTTCTCCAATCAGGACGGTTTTGGACAGATACGACCTGGACCTTGACGCCTGGAGGCAGGGCGATGGCGTGGCTTACAGCCCAGTGCCCTGGGCAGCTGCCCCGCTGGTTGCTGCCAGGCTGCACGTGGTCAGGCAGCTCCTGCCGCTGTGGGATGCAAAGCTGGCTTCGCTTCTCCGTCTGGAGTGCCAGTCCCAAAGGAAGTAAGCCCTGGGCCCGACCCTGGCACGACAGGAGAGGAAGCCCTTTGTTCCTGCACTTCCGACCCCCGTGTGGCCATGGTGCTGTTCACAGAGGAACCGCAGAGCCTCATCTACGACTCTGTCCTGCTTCCTGTCTGGGAGCCGGCCTCCTGAGAGAAAGCGGGGACGTGGGGAGGGTTACAGACGGGGAGTCTTGGCGCTTCGGTGAACACCTTGGAGGCCCGTTGTCTAGGGCAGGGCCAGCACACGTTTCAGTGATGAGCTAGACGCTAAACATGAGAGGTCCTCAGAAAGGCTGTGGGAGTGGATCTGGAGATTGGCATCATGGTCATGTTGCTGGACTCCGATGCGGCCAGCTGATGTTCGAGTCCTAGACTCGGCAGCTTAGAACTCATGCTGGGAGCATGTGCACCCAGGATCCTGAGAAGAGAATGGAGAAGGGATTGCGACCCTGCGATCCCCCACACCCCCGGGGAGATTTCCCACTTTCTGTCTCTGGTGAGCACATGTGGTATAGCCAACAAACATCTCTCAAAGAAAAAAAAAGTTGTGGGAAATGTGTATTATGGAAAAACTATGCCAGGATTTCAAAATCATTTTTTTCCAAAATAAATCTGTACTTAATTTTTGGTTTTTAAATGATTTTTCTTTTGAATTTGCTATATGGCACGTACGCACGAGAGAGAGCGAGAGCGAGCACCTCGGGGAGGGAGGGTATGCCACGCCACAGTCCCTTCTCCTCTGGATTTTGGGCATGCACGCACATGTACCTGGCATGTTTTTCAAGTCACCAGGTCCGGGACTCGGATCGCAGAATTGCCCATGTGGGTTCCAGTCGCTTTAACCACTATGCCACCTACCTGACCCTGATTCCAGTTTTTTCACGAGCCTTTAGACGTCCCCTTGTGTTTTGGACTTTGTGGCAGTGCTTCATTAGAACTTTATGTATGGGCACCTGTCTGCCTGTTTAGCTCGCTGGCCACACAGGAACAGGAGTGAGCTATAGTCAGCCCGGGAGTGCAGTCAGCCTGGGGGTGCAGTCAGCCTGTTGGCGCAGTCAGCCCGGGGGTGCAGTCAGCCCCGGGGGCGCAGCTGGGGGGGGGCGCAGTCAGCTTGAAGGCGCAGTTTGCTGGCCTGATCTTGGCTGCACAGGAAGCCCGAAGCCTGTAAGTGTGCTGCCTGTGTGTTCTCGGTAGAGATTCTTTCTGTGCTCACTTGGTAAAGCTCAGTGGCAGATAACTCTGGCAATGCCAAATGAACGCAAAGGATGGGAGCTTTGCAGGCCTTTGGGCAGTGGAGAGCCGTGTCTCGCTGCAGGCCGGCTGGGACAGTGGCAGCAGTCAGCAGAGACCTGCCGGGCAATGAGACTTGCTTCACGCCTGCCCACGCCTTGCAGGTCCGTGATGGGTTTAACAAGGAGAGCCAGTTTTAATCTCCACACACGTTCTTTGATATTGAAACTACATATTTTGGGACCAGCAGATGGCGTAATGGTTACGTTGCTTGACTCTCACATAGTCGACCATGGTTTGAGTCCTGGACCCAGCGGCTTAAAACTCATGCCAGGTGCGTGTGCATGCATGCCCAAAATCCCAAGAGGAGAATGGAAGGGAAGGGATTGCGGTGTGGCCATCCCCCCAGGGGATGATTTCTCATTTTCTGTCTCTCTCTCCAGCGAGCACATGTGCCTGATAGCAAAAAATCTTTCTAAAAAAAGAAAAGAAACTATATACTTGTATCTCAGGGTGCACTCACTGCAGGAAAGTGTTGGAATGTTCCCTCACAATTTTTTCTCTTTTTTTGGAGAGGTTTTTGCTATAGGGCGCGTGCCGCAGTTCACCAGAAAGATAGAGAGACAGAGAGACAGAAAGCGAGAAATCACCCCCCGGGGGGATGGCCACACTGCAGTCCCTTCTCCTCCATTCTCCTCTCGAGATCTTGCGCATGCATGCACACACACCTGGTGTGAGTGTAAGCCACCGGGTCCTGGACTTGAACCGTGGTCAACTACATGAGAGTCCAGCAACATAGCCATTACACTAACTGCTGGTCCCTCCCCCACATTTTTCAGTGTTAATGATCTGACTTCTATGTCCTCCTAGGCCAAAGTTCATTGATTTTAGGTGACAAATAGCCGTTGTTAATAGTTTATTTCATATTTTGCTCTATTTTTGCATATTTAACCATCTGCCATGGTTGTTTACCTTGTACCAACAGGACCCTTACTATGGATTTAATGATGTTAACTACAGATGGATCTCCTTGGATAACTGGATCTATCGCAAGGAGTTTAAAATCCCCTTTGATATTAGGTATGTGTTTGTGTGTATCTATTATCTGAGCTTCGCTTCTTTTTCTGTCTAATAAGCTTTTGTTCAGCTTGTTTTGCATATCAGAAAGTTAAGTCAGATTAAAGCTGTGGACTATGAGAAGTGACATACGACTTTTGTATAAAAGGATAGTGCTTCTGATTGTCAGTCAGAAAACTGTCGGTATTATTATTTTTTAAAGGTTTTTGCCAGTGGGCGCATACACTCACTAGAGCGAGACAGTAAGAGGGAAAGTGAGAAATCACCCCCTGGGGGGATGGCCACACCACCCTTTTCCTCCATTCTCCTCTCGGGATTTTGGGCACATATGCATGTGCGTCCAGCAGGATTTTCAAGCTGCCAGGTCCAGGATTCAAACCGTGGTCAGCCATCTTAGAGTCCAAAGACATAACCACCGCACCACCTGCTGGTCCTTATTATTATTTTTTTAAAATTTGCTATAGGGCATGCACATGCATCAGAGAGAGAGAGAGAGAGAAAGTGAGAAAGCAAGCTGCCATGTTCAGGACTTGGCCCTTGGTCAGCCACATGGGAGTCCGGCATCCTAACCAGCACGCCACCTGCCAGCCCCTCTGCCTATTTTGTTTTTAAATAACACAGTTACCAAGCTATAATTTGCATACCACACACTAAAGTCACTACAATCTGAAATTCAGGGGCGTCTAGTATGCTCACGGAGTTGTGCCGCCATCCCTGTGGTCATTCATCAAATGCTTTTCTCACCCCAAGAGAAAGCCAGACCCGTTAGTAGGTCCTGCCTGGACCCGAGGCACCACTCTCACCACTCATTGACTGTCCAGATCTGCTGGCTCCAGAAACCACACAGAGTTCTAATCATCTAGAGTGTGGGCCTTCGTGCCTGGCGTCTTCCCCTTGGCATAGCAGTTTTCAAAGCTCATCTACGCCGAAGCTTGCATCAGTACGCCGTCCCTCTTTTTACCGCTGAATGGTATTTTATGTATGGATAATACTGCATCTGATTTATTCTCTGAGTTCTCGCTGCATTCTTGATGTTTTTGTTCTGAGATAAACTCCGATAGCACCTGCAGTTGTCTGACAAGTGCTCCCATACCACTTAGACCACAAGTTTCTGTGTTCTGTCATTTGGGCTTCAATGCCAACCAGATTGCAGATGCCTGGAATTCAGATGGTTAGTTTCCCATAAGGCTTAGCAGAGCTGGCCACATAATTCGTATATGCTCAAAGATACTATTGTCTGTGTATCTAATGTCATTGATCGTAGTATCTACGAGTGGATATGTTAGTTGGTTAATGTGTTTCTTAGATAGTGTCAATAAGTATATCATTTGTGAGGATTTTTATATCTGTTATCTAACTTAGTTCCCCTAAAAACTTTGTGAATAACTGGAAAAGAAAATCCGTGGATTTGGAAATTATAGATTGTGCTCTTAATTTTATGGTCCTTGCTTTATTATGGAAAAAGATAAACAGGGCCACTCGAAGGACATAGACATGTATTACATGCATACTTCTACATATGTCACTGCAGGCTGCCTGTTAAGGATGCTTATTTTCTGTGACATAATTATTCCTTTAGTTCTTATCAAGTAAAAAAATATACTTAGTCTAGGTTAATGTTTTATGTATCTTGTTTTTAAATTCTTTTCTTTTGTTAGTAAATGGCAAAAAGTAAATCTGGTTTTTGAGGGAGTCGACACAGTTACAGAAGTCCTACTCAACAATGTCATTATTGGGAAAACAGACAACATGTTCCGCAGCTATGTGAGTACATGAGTGCGTATACTCGTCAGTTAAGAGCAGTGCGTGCGTGCCTGTGGCAGTTGTTTTTACGAGTGAGAAAGGTAAATGAGAGTTGGCTATTTGACATCGCCAGGCTCTGTGAAGCACTGGGTAAGCCCCTGTAATTCTCAGTCGCCACATTGGTAGAATAATGGAAGCACTACCCCCCGGGGTTATGTGGGGATTTAATTAGCTGATTATGTAAAGTCGTTGGCAAGCCCTGGGCACATGGAAGTGGTCACCAAATGCTATTCCCCTGTGTGTTGTTTAGTGATCCAGAGTTCCATGGAAAATGTTAACAAATGACTTTAAAAGAATGATTTTCTCTCTGGAAAAATTACAGTAAGAGATCATGTCCGGATGGCCCTTTTCTTTCAACGGTAGGCTTTTCAGAAACAAAAATAACTTATGACTTGGAAATGCATGCCACTCATGCCGGAGAGTCGGATTGTCCAGAGGCGTCTAGGAAACCCTCAGTGTCCAAGGCCACGGGGAGAGAGCCCCGGAGCAGACATTCCGACGCTAAAGATCTTCTCAGTTCTGCTTCCCTGGGGCCATCATCCTGTCAGTAAAAGCAGAAGGCAGATGCGAGCTGTTGCACTGGGGCTGGAGAATAGCTTGGTTGTATGCTCTTGTGGGCAGTGCAGGGGTCCTGTTCCAGAGAAGGGCTCCTTCCTGGAAGGAGGATAAGCCTGAAGACTTGAATTACTTTATGCAGCTTCCCCACATTCTGCCCGTTTCAGAACTTTGCACACAAGACTGTTTCGTGGGTCTGTTCTCTCATTTTAATCCAGAGCTTCGATGTTACCGACCTGGTCAGAGACTCGAACTCACTGGAGCTGCGATTCCGCTCCGCAGTGCGGTACGCGGCAGGGCAGAGCCGAGCGCACTCTCGCTACCAGGTGCCCCCGAACTGCCCGCCCGCAGTGCAAAATGGGGAGTGCCACGTCAACTTTGTCCGCAAGGTAATGACCCCTGAGTGGCTGCGACTTTGGCTCTGAGGATGGGGTGTGCTAGCATTGATAAGGCTGGTTTGACAACTTCAGTGGCATTTCATAAATTGGCTCTCTTCCCGACCCCTTAGTGGGATTTGAAAATGTGAAATAAGAACCAAAAGATCAGTTGGATTTTTGTGGAGTGCTGATCTGCCTAGGTTTCCATCCCGAGGCTGCTTCAGGACGCAGGACGACACCCCACTGTCTTCTAGAGGGGCGTACACAGGGAGGAGTAGCAGAAGTGACAGCTGGCCGTAGTAGAGGCTGTGTGTGGTGGAGTCGTGCCCCCCAAATTCCTGTGTTGAGGTCCTAAGCCCCCGTACCTCGGAAGGTGCTGTGTTTGATAAAAGGTTGTCTATCAGGGTGGACCTTCATCCAGAGCAGCGGGTGTCCTCATAGGAGGAAATCTAGCCAACAGCGACGGGGTGCTCAGGGATGGAAAAAGGCGGAGGACACAGAGAGGGTGACCACCTGTGCGCCAAGGAGTGGGCTCAGGGGAGGGCGAACCTGGCACCTTCGTCTGGGACTTCCGGCCTCTGAAACGGAGCATCGCTCCTGTCCTTGAAGCCACCCAGCCCAAGATTCTTTGTAACTAGCTCTGGCAAAGTGACATACGTGCACGTGATGACTTAAAGGGGCTTGTGTTTGCTCGTGTTTCAATGTCGTGGTTATCAGAACATGCCTTTGTTCCTCTTGAAATGACAGGCGCAGTGTTCCTTTAGTTGGGACTGGGGGCCTTCCTTTCCCACCCAGGGGATCTGGAAAGATGTTCGAATCGAAGCCTATAATATTTGTCATCTGAATTACTTCACATTTTCCCCAGTTTACGGTAAGTTAAGAGATGTGATTTCTTTTTCTTTCATTTTGAGTCTCCTTGTTAAAAAATTTGGTTTATAATTTGACCCATAGGTGTATTTTTCAAAGACTTAGTTTTTTAAAGCTTCGTGGCACATTTAATTTTTGAAAGTGAACAATACTGTCTCATTGAGAGACTCATGACATTTTTCTATACAAAAATGCATCAGGGCTTTCCTGATGACTCAGTAGGTACAAACTCATTTGTCACAAAAAGGCACAGTGTGAATGAAGCAGGCAGGTAGGTAGGTACTTTTTAGCATGATTTGTGGGGGCAAAAAGCAAGAAAGGAACTTAAAGAGTAGTGCCAAAGCTTCCTGAGCTAAGTGCTGTCTGTGAGAAGATTTACTCACCAGGTTGGACTTGTTAAAAAATGTCCCAGAAGGCATGTGTGCTTGCCAGAGAAACAGACAGAGGAGAGAGAAGTGAGAAATTGCCACCCGTGGGGCATGCTGCAGTCCCTTCTCCATCTCCGCCTACTTTCCGGATTTAGGGCACACATGCACACGTGCCCAGCACGGGCTCAAGCCACCAGTGAGGGGAAACAGCTGTCGTAACCAACGCGAGCCTGTGTCTGTGGCTAATGCCGCTGTTAGCCTCGGAAAAGCAGCTGTTCACATCTGTTCTATAGTTCTAGGAGAAATACAGGAAAATCTTTTTTCCCTTTTTAAAATTTGTTGTCGGCCACATGGGTTCACCAGAGAGAGAGAGGGAGAGAGGGAAATGAGAAAGCAACCCCTGTGGGGCATGGTCCCACCAATATCCCTTCTCTTCCATTTCCCCCTCCTTTTGGAATGTCGGGGATCCATGCACACATGCCTGGCATGTTTTCTAGGCCACTGGGCCTGCAACTTGAACTGCACACTCAGTCATGTGGGATCTAGCTGCCTTAGCTAACACTCTGCCATGGGCTGGCCCAGGAAAATATCTTCTATTTGAAAAGTTTTTTTAAATTAAAAATATATATTTATTTGTTGTGATTTTCAAGCCATCCCGACTGGGACTTGAACTGTGATCAACCATATGGGAATACAGCACCTTAACCACCATGGTCCCTACTAGCCCCTCTTCTGTTTGAATTTACACCTCCCGTGGCTTGGGCATTTCAGTCTCCTTTTTTTTTTTTTTTGAAGAGGTTTTTGCTATAGGGTATGTGGGCTCTCCAGAAAGACAGAGACAGAGAGACAGAAAGCAAGAAATCACCCCCTGGGGGAATGGCCATGCTGCAGTCTCTCCTCCTTCATTCTGATCGTGGGCACGCATGCACATGTGCCCGGCGTGAGTTTAAGCCACCAGGTCTGGGACTGGGACTGTGGTTGGCTACATGGGAGTCCAGCGCTGTAGCCATTATGCCAACTGCTGGTCCACTTCAGCCTGATCCCCTGCCCTGCCGTCTGACTCCTCCCATGTCCTGTATTCTTTTTTTTTTTTTTGAGAGGTATTTGCTATAGGGCATGTGTGCTTGCCAGAAAGAGAGACAGAGAGACAGAAAGAGAGAAGTCACCTCCTAGGGGGATGACCATACCGCCTGAGAATGGCAGCCTGACGATCACGCTGGGGGTATGTGTGTGCATGTCCAAAATCCCGAGAGGAGAACAGAAGAGAAGGGATTGCAGCATGGCCATCCTCCCTGGGGGTTGATTTCTCTCTCTCTCTCTGTCTCTCTGTCTCTCTAGTGATCACATGAACCCTATAGCAAAAATGACAGGTATATTTTTTAAGAAAATAGTAATGTTAGGAGAAATAGGACAGGAAGCTATATTCTAGAAGTAAGCCTTAATTTACAAGGTGGAACTCTCCTTAACTAGAAACCATAGATTCTTAAATTAGTGAGAAGTGATCAAGCATTATCAGGAAAATTCCTGGTTATTTAAGACGTCATCCTTGGTGAACCTAAACACTGACATTTTCATGGGCTACCACAGGAAGGGAGCCACTCCCAGAGGCGGGGCGGACGTGTGGGCGCAGCGTGTGGTGGTGACATGATAGGCCCACCATCCTTCGTGACAGGTTTTAATTCACAGCCCTTGTTTTTCACGTTGTGGTGCCCAAGAGAATTAACAGGTTGTGCTCCAGAAACTTCCATGTTCAAAGCAAGAGAAACTGGGGCATTTTGCAGTGACTTTGGGGACTGCACCACTTGTCTTCTGCCGGAGACTGTTACTAACAGCTGCTTCTCCGACCAAGGAGGAAGTGACAGGAAGTAGCAAGGAGAGAGCTTTGGTTGGCAGAAGGTGGTCGAAGGCCCAATGAAATGTTTAGGTGAAAGGTTCGGAAGTGGATTTCAGATCAATGTAAAGAAGGACTGTGTAACAGCCAAGGCTAGCAAAATTGAGATGGTTATGTTGTGAAGCAGAGGTTTCTTTTTTCAGAGGTTTTTGCCGTAGTACTCATACACTTGCCAGAGAAAAACAAAGAGAGGGAAGGTGAGAAATCACCCTCCAGGGAGGATGGCCATGCCACAATTCCTTTTCCTTTCTTCTTGGGATTTGGGGATGAGCACGTGTGCGCCCAGTGTGACTGTCAGGCTGCCAAGTCCGGGACTTGGAACTTAGTCAAGCATGTGGGAGTCTAGTCTTCACCACCATGCTACCTGCTGACCCCTGGACTGGACGTTTGGGGGAAGTATTCTAGAACAGGCGTCAGCAAACACTTTCTGTAAAAAGGTGGGCAGTACGTAGTATAGACTCGGGCACCTCGTGGGAGCTCTGTGTTACGGTGCAAGGCCAGCACAGCCCTTGGTAGATGGAGTGTGGCGGGTCCATCAGTCCCCTCGGGCCGTTCTAACAAAGTGCCACAGACAGGGTGGTTTAAATGACAGAAATGTATTTCTCACAGTTCTGGAGGCTGGGAAGTCCAAGATCAAGTGCTGGTTGATTTGGTTTCTGATGAGGGTTCTCTTCCTGGCTGGCAGACAGCTGCTTTTTGGCTGTGTCCTCACAGGGGGGAGAGAGAGAGAGAAATTTGTCTCTTCCTCCTTGTCCTCCTCCTCTTCTTCTCTTTTCTTTTTTCTTTTCATTGCCAGAGGGCATGTGTGCTCACCAGAGAGAGAGAGACAGAGAGGGAGACTTGGGCACCTCATGAAAGGAGAGCACTCCCTGGTAGAGCGTGGCTGTGCTGCAACCCCTTCTCCATCCTGTTAGGACTTTGTGCGTGCAAACACATGAGACTGGCATGGCTTTAGTCTCCAGACCCAGATATGAGCCGTGACTGACCGTGTAGGATCTGACTCCCTTAACAAGTAGGCTACGGAGTCGGCACTTTTTCTTCTTACAAGGCCAGTCCTCTTGGCTTATCAGCCCACTCTTATGACTTCACTTAACCTTAATGACCTCCCTTTACAGGAGCTTCAACCTATGAATTTTTGTATGTGCATTGAAGACACAGCAGCTGTGTTCCAATCAAATTTTATTTATGGGGCTGGCAAGTGGTGTGGTGGTTAAGGTGTTGTACTCCCACATGGCATACCACGGTTCCAGTCCCAGACCTGGTGGCTTGCTTTCTCACTCTGCCCCACCCTCTTTCTCTGGCCAAATTTGAAAATAACAATAATAAATAAAAAGAATTATTTTCTTTTCTTTATTATTATTATCATTCAGTTTGACCAGGGAGAGAGAGAGAGAGAGAGAAAGCAAGCTGCCAGGTCCAGGACTCAAACCATGGTCAGCCATGTGGAAGTCCAGTGCCCTAACTAACCACCATGCCACTGCCAGCCCCAATAAAATAATTCTAAAAAAAAAAAGAAAAACACCTTTATTTCTAATAAACAGCTTGCCAATCTTTTGTATAGAAGGAACCAACCGATTATATATATATAATATATATATATATATATATTATCTATCTATCTATCTATCTATTCTTTTTCTTGTTATGTTTTAGATAATGGTGCCCAAGAGTGGAATATTGAAATAAAGACTTCTTTTGATGTTGTCAGCTCAAAGCCAGTTGGTGGTCACGTAATAGTAGCTATTCCTAAATTGCAAACGCAGCACACATACAGCGTTGGACTTCAACCTGGGGAAAGGATTGTTGAGCTACTTGTGAAAATTAACAAGGTAAATGACTTCCTGAGAAGCACCAGATGAAAAGCAATACGTGTTGAAAAGAGATGGTAGAAAAAAGGGACTGATAAGAAAGCAAAAAACCTTTCTTCATTTTTTAATTTTTAAAAAAAATTTTCTCCTTTATTTTTATTTATTTATTTGTTTCCAAGAGAGATTTTTGCTATAAGGCATATGTACTTGCTGGAGACACAGAGAGAGCCAGAGAGACAGAAAATGAGAAATCGCCTCCTGGAGGGATGGCCACACCACAATCCCTTCTCCCTTCTCCTCTTGGGATCTTGGGCATGCATGCACATGCGCCTGGCACGAGGTTTAAGCTACCAGGTCTGGGACTTGAACCATGAATGACTATGTGGGAGTCCAGCACCATAACCATTACACCATATGCTGGTCCCACATTTTCTCATTTATTTATTTATTTTTAAAGAATTATTTATTTAATTTTATTTATTCATTAATTTATTTTATTTCAATTTGACCAGAGCAAGACAGAGAAAGAGAGAGAGTGAGAAAGCAAGCCACCAGGTCTGGGACTCAAACCGTGGTTGGCCATATGGGAGTGTCCAGCACCTTAACCACCATGCCACCTGCTGGTCCCTTCTCTTTTATTTTTAACCTTTCATATATTTTGTGTGAATACAGGCTAAGGAATACTTTCCCCAAATTTTGCAGTAAAGAAAATTGAGAATATGTGATTAATTTTGCAAATATTCTTCTTAAGAGCTGAGTTATATTTTATTTTTTTTGTGCAATATTTGCAATGCCCTAAATCGAAAATATACTCGAGACATAAATAGCAGTGATTACTTTTGGTACCTCTAATTAAAAAAAAAATTCTTTATTTAATTTTATTTGTTATTATTATTTATTTTTTAATTTGACCAAAGAGACAGAGAGAGAGTGAGTGAGAGAAGGGGAAAATGAGAAAGCAAGCCACCGGGTCCGAGACTTGAACTGTGGTCAGCCACATGAAAGCCCAGCACCTTAACCACCACACCACCTGCCGGCATCACCTCTCATTTGTTTTGAATATTGGTGCTTATTTTACATGTAGAATTCTAATTCCAAACTCAGGATCTTTCATAAAAGGTAGGGTAGATTTTACCTTCCCTGACTCCTTTTTCTATTCCTCTGATTGATAATTGTGACGTGAAAAGGAAAGTGCAAGAACATTCAGTAACTGTTCAGATGAATATCTCAAAATGATTTCTAGTTCCTGGCTTAGAAAAAGAGTCAACTTCAAAGTCCAATCTCAAGTGTTAAGTACACAGAGTAAGTGTAAATGCCAGTGTCAGAGGAAGAGCTGGTTTTCTTTCCTTTTTCCTGAAGACTTATTTATTTATCATTTTTTATTATGTTTTCATTTGCTACAGGGTACATGCGCTCACCAGAGAGAGACAGAGAAGGTTGGGGGGTGGGGGGAGTGAGAAAGCAAGCCACCAGGTCCAGGATTCCAATCGTAGCTGGTCATGTGGGAGTCCAGTGCTTTAGCCATTAAGCCACCTGCTGGCCCAGGTGGGCCTGTTTGTACATTAATTCATGCTAAACTCCTAGAATATTGATTTTAAAATATCAATGGATTGTTATGATTTGGTATAATATAGGTGGATATTTATAGTTTCAGAACCTAGAGTTCCTATGCTTGACTATATGAGAAGTTGATATAATGCTCTGAGTCATATTATTTGCTGAAAAGAAGCCGTATTACTTAAACTGACTCATCTTACTTCTTAACAGAACATTACTGTGGAAACTTGGTGGCCTCATGGTCATGGAAACCAGACTGGGTACAACATGACTGTCCTTTTTGAACTGAGTGGAGGCGTAAGGATTGAAAAGTCAGCTAAGGTGAGTAAATATTTTAAGATTTTTTTAAATTAAAAAATGATATTTCTTGTTAAAATAGCAATGTAGATCTTTGTAGGAAAAAAAGAAATCTCTTATAATCCCACCGTTTCCATTTTGCTAAAATCTTCACACGTATTCAGTCTACTGTCATCTCGAAAATATATCCAGGCAAGACTGTAGAACTCTTCAACATTGAAGGAGACGGTGGAGACATGATAACTGGGTGTCGGATGTGGCCTTTTGTTAGAAACGATGCTATCTGGGCGATTATCAAAACTCGGATGGGGTCTCTGCATGAAGGGCATCCAGGAGTTCTTCGCAGTGCTGTTGCGGCTTTCTGTAAGTGTGAATGGTTTCAGCATAGAAAAGGACAGCATTATGACAGTGAAAGGTAACAACAGCAAGATCCTGATGGGAAGGGGGTCTGCCCAGAGGGAAAGACTGGAAAGGATTCGAAAGGACGGAGGCAGCTGGGAGGGTGAGGTCTCTGATAGGGCAGGGAGATGCATGCACCTCACGTATGGCGGGTGGGTTCGCTCGCGATGAGGGGCTGTGATGAGGGGAAAAAATAAAGAAATGCGGGTAAAAAGTAAAGCAACGAATGCAGGAGAAAGGGGCAGCTTGAGGAGGGAGGCAAATTTCATGGCCTCTGAGACCATGTTTTCTTTCTGTGGGACTTGAACACTCTTCTCTCAGTGGAGTTTTAATAGGAACAAGTTTAGAAAGTCTGGCCAGATAATTTATTTGCCCTTGGGAATCAGGGGCAAGTTGGAAATTTGAGGTAAGTGAAGACCTGAGACAGTTGTTCTAGAAAACGGGCGAGAAAGGGCTTAGGCATCGCGTTAGGACTGTTAGACAGCCTCGGGGGTCCGCTGAGGTTGAAGACTGAATTTCTAAGTTGAGGGTCAAAATCCCTTTACTCTGAAAGAGTATGAATTTCTGACTCTGACTTGCTTGGCTGGCTGGGAAGTGGCGTTTTACAAGGGGCTGGAGACATGAGGCATGGCTGAAAACCGTTTTCTGGGCCTTCTGCCCACAGTGCTTGCACACACGCTAACGAAACCATCCATGTTGGAGCGGTGCTTTGCAGTTTGGGTCAGGCTTGGGTAGACACTAGGGCTCTGTGGTATCCTTCTGTTGGGTCGTTGGGAAAATCATGATGTACTTTGCTCTCTTTCTATTCTATGCAAAAATGCCTCACGACTTTTTCAACAATCCAATACCTTATTTGCTTCTAGATTTGTGATTTATTTACTTATTTATTTTTGCCATAGGACACATGACACATGCACTCACTGGGGAGAGACAGAGAGAGAAGAGGAGGGAAAGTGAGAAATCACACCCCCCGGAGTGGGATGACCATTGCAATGCCTTCTCTTCTTGGGATTTTGGGCATGCATGCACCCATGCCTGGCATCTTTCAACCCACCAGGTCCGGGCTCCAACCATGTGGGAGTCCAGTGCCTTAACCACCATGCCACCTGCTAGCCCCTCTAGATTTGTGAATTTCATGATACAGTTTTTTGATTAAATTCCTTATGACTTTTTCTTTCTCTTTTTTTATTTTTATTTTTTGGAGAGGTTTTTGCTATAGGGTGCATGCGCTCACCAGAAAGAGAGAGACAGAAAGCGAGAAATCATCCCCTGGGGGAATGACCATGCCGCAATCCCTTCTCCTCCATTCTGCTCTTGGGATCTTGGGCATGCACGCACATGCGCCTGGCGTAGTTTAAGCCACTGGGTCTGGAACTTGAACCGTGGTCGACTACATGGGAGTACAGCGACGTACTATTATGCCATCTGCTGGTCCCTCCTTAGGACTTTTTAGAAGTTTCTGTATTTCTTTCTTCCATGAGAAAACAAGACAGAGAAAGGAAGTGGGGAAGGCATCCCCACCAGAGTCTTCATGTCACTCCCATCCAGCCTTGTTGGGCCCAGCTTATGATGCAGATACATAGGAGGCCTTGGGACCTGAACCCTGGACCTTCCTATGTGGATCCAGCATCACAGAGTGCTGTGATGTTGTTGCGCCACTGACTGGTCTTCTTCTTCTTATTATTATTTTTAATCTTTTGTGTGTGTGTGTGTGTGTGTGTGTGTAAGAGAGAGAGGGAGAGAGAGAGAGAGAGAGAGAGAGAAAGGAAAAGACAGAGAGAGGAAGAGAGGCAGGCACCCTCCGCAGGATTTCCTCATGCTGTGATCCCTCCCCTCCCAGCTGTCCAACCAGTCAGGGTCTCAGGCACATGTGGACACCCCAGCATGGTTCAGGCCGACGCAGGATTTAAACTGTGGGTTTTCATTACCACACCAGTTGCAGAGCAGCACCCACTGCCCACACCATTGCAACTGACCTAATGCTGCAGTGAGTTCCAAAATGAGTAAGAACAAAATTCTGTAGTGTGTAGAGGTCTTAGGGTATGATTTCATTTAGCTTTCATTTTTCCCCCCATTACCAGGAGTATTTGTACTCATGAGAGAGAGAGAGAGAGACAGAGAGAGACAGAGAGAAAGGGAGAGGGAGAAAGCACCCTCAGTAGGGTGTGGTCATGCTGCAATTCCTCCTCGTCCATTTCTCTATCCTGTCAAAATTTTGGGCATGCACGCACATGAACCTGGAATGGATTTCAAGCCACTGGTTGGCCATGTGGGGTCCAACCTCCTTACCCAGCAGGCCAAAGTGCCAGCCTTCATTTATCCTGTTAAAACCTTGTTAAAACATTTTAATCAGGTTTGTATTTTGCTCCTTAGAAGGTTCAGAAGAGAGCTGTGAAGTGATTAAAAGAACAAAGGATAAAGGAGTAAGATCGTTGAACTCGAAGAGCTAAGGGCATGTTTGCTAATTCTTTGACTTGTTCTGTGCGATGTTTTAGTTTACCTACCACAGAACAGGAGTGGAAGAGGAAGTGGGTTTCAAGTGGAGCATGTGGGTTGACCTGAACGCCCCAGGTGCAGCTGTGCATGCCTGTGGTCCTGGCTGGGGGAAGGTTGGGCTGGGTGAATTGTGGCATAAAGACCTTGTCAAGGAATCTCTCCCTTTCTCTCTGTCTCATTCAAGAGAGAGAAAGAAGAAGGCAAGCAGCCATATGGAGAGCAAAGGTGTGACTTGGGCTGGCAAGTGGCATGGTGGTTAGGGCACTGGACTCCCACGTAGCTGACCACAGTTGGAGTCCTGTTCCCGGTGGCTTGCTTTCTCACTTTCCCTTTCTTTGGTCTGATTAAAAAAACAATAATGATGAA
This sequence comes from Tupaia belangeri chinensis, assembly GCF_000334495.1. Taxonomy (NCBI): domain Eukaryota; kingdom Metazoa; phylum Chordata; class Mammalia; order Scandentia; family Tupaiidae; genus Tupaia; species Tupaia belangeri. Next base: position 969,243 of record NW_006159808.1, on the reverse strand, counting down.
TAAAATGAAGTAAAATAATTCTTTTTAAAAAAACGTGTGACTTGGTCATATAGATCCATAGCAGGTGGTATAGCTGAAATGCAGATGTTGTTCTTGCATTTCTGGGAAGACTGCTGGTGAGCTCGGAAGATACTTACTCATCTGAATCATCATTTTAAAAACTTCTGCCACAGTCCAGGATAAAAGCTGCATATAAGACCAATAATCAGTGTGGAGTTCGTGAAAATCACAGAAATCAGTGAAATTAATCCCAGATTTTATTTCTGTTTCCTGGAAGTCATTCTGTTAACCTTGTGGAATTTATTCTTTTGGAAATGTTTCTACGAGTGCAATGTTTTCAGAACTTTGGAAAAATTTTATTCGTTCTTTTCCATCTCACCTCATCAGTGAAAAAGCTGCAGGTCTTCCCTAGACACAGTGGAATGTTCATTACGAAGCTGGAGCTCAGCAGAGGCCAATTTTGAAAAGTTAATTTCGACTTTGAAGTCTTGTGTAATCCGAAGGCAACACCCAAAACTCAGCTCAGATTTTGCTCTCTGCTGTGTGTGGTGGTTCTCTTTGGAGTTATATTTTCTTCCTGGCATAGTTTTAGATGAGGGTAATTATATACAAACTTATTTGCAAAGAGCTGTAGTCACTTTGGAACAATACATAGTGAAATACCAAGCTTTACAATTCTTCTTTGAAGGTAGGTGAGCTGGATCCCACATGGTTGACTGAGGTTTGAATCCCAGCCTTGGTGACTTACAACATGCTGGGCACATGTGCGTGTGTGCCCCAAATCCCAACAGGATGGAGAAATGGGGGAGAAAAGATTGTGGTGTGAACATGCCCTACTGGGGGGTGCTTTCTCTATCTCTCCCTCTCTCTCTCTCTCTTTCTCTGGTGAATGCACATACAATCTGGCAAATAGAATACAGTGCTAGATATTTGGGTAAAGGATATTTAGTCTGTAACATTAATAGACTATAAGAAATAAATGAGTTCTCTTTTCTGCATTAGTGAAGCTCACATTCTTGGGACTCAGAACTGCTTTACACACACACACAAATTACTGAGGATCCCAGCATGCTCTTTCTCATAGGTGTTACATGAACCAATATTTACCATGTTAAATATTAAAACTAGATACCATCAAATGTCCAAACATCTGGATAATTGGTATTCCAGAAGGTGAAGAGACTGATAAGGGCATTGAAAATCTATTCCATGAAATCCTGCAAGAAAACTTTTCAAACCTAGAGAGGCACTCAAAGATCCAGTCCGAAGAAATAGAAAAGACCCCAAATAGAATCAACCCAAGAAGATCTTCTCCAAGACACATTATAGCCAGATTGACCAAAACCACAGACAAAGACAAGATACAAAGACTGGCAAGAGAGAAACGGCAAGTTACCTACAAAGGATATCCCATCAGGCTAACAGCATCGGAAACAATGCAAGTGAGGAAAGAATGGGAAAATATATTCAAAGCGTTAAAGGAAAAGCAATTTCAACCAAGAATACTATACCCAGCAAGATTATCCTTCATATGGGAAGAGAAGACAAGAACATTTTTAGATAAACAAAACCTGAAAGAATTTACCAACACCAGACCACATCTCCAAGTAGTTCTCATGGGAGTGCTATGGAAAATTAAATGCAAACACACAGAAATAAGAATTCAAAAATGAAGAAAAGGACCAATGTAATTGTAGGGTCAAGTCTGGAGTTGAATATTATATCCCAGAATTTAATCAGGAAGATTCAGCCACAACAGAAGATAGATTAAGTACATGAGACTGAACTGGTGAGATAGCATTTTATGACTCTTGACTAAAACATTGCTGATTTTCTTCTAGGCTTTGTTTTCTGGTTTTAAGGCTTTCTGTCCTGTCTTGAGCTGCTGATAGGTTCAGATACTTACTATTCGAACAGAATCCTAAACTGTTTCCTGGCTTTAAGTTTTAAGCAAAGTTCCTTAGCATTTCTTTGATTTATTAAAGCTAAAACTGCTTCTCTTGAAATTAAAAAATATATTAAAAAAATACCTATTTAATGACCATAGTGATCTATATACTATCAGCTAGGTGCTATTTTATAGTATATTCATTCTTCTACTCAGAGTTTCACACCTAAAGTCAGACATGTGTTCACAGATATGTATATACCAGCTGAACTTGCTATTGAAAGTAGTTAGATTATTTAAGAAATTTTGTGAATTGGGACCAGTAGTTAGTGTAAGGGCTATGTTGCTGGACTCCCATGTAGTCGACCATGGTTTGAGCCCTGGACCCGGTGGCTTAAACTCATGCCAGGCACATGTGCATGCGTGCCCAAGATCCCGAGAAGAGAAAGGAGGAGAAGGAATTGCAGCCTGACCATCCTCCACCCCGGGGGTGATTTCTCGCTTTTTGTCTGTCTGTCTCTGTCGTCCTGGTGAGTGCATGTGCCCTATAGCAAAAACCTCTCAAAAAAATTTTTTTTGTGAAATGATAAAATGTGGAGAAAAATGGGAATGGGAAACAACTGTAGGCACCTGAGATAGTGTGGGAGGAGGGTGGAGAATACCAGAGGGTAAAAAATAGGGGTAAAACACACACACACACATATATATATATATATATATATATATATA
>NW_006159808.1:954682-966309 GCF_000334495.1 Tupaia belangeri chinensis | reverse complement strand
GGTGTGGTGAAAAGGAGAACTCTCTTACACTGCTGGTGGGAATGTAAATTGGTCCAGCCACTGTGGAGAACAATTTGGAGATTCCTCAAAAATCTTCAAATAGAACTGTCATATGATCCAGCAATCCCACTCCTTGGTGTCTACTCAAAGGGCAGAAGAATTCTTTATTGGAAAAGTGCTTGCACATTCATGTTATTGCGGCACTGTTCATGCCCCCGTACAGATGAATGGTTTGAAGAACTGTGGCACATATATTCTATGGAATACTATTCAGCCATAAAAACCAACAAAACCCTGGCTTTTGACAGAAAGTGGAAGAATATGGAAGATTTACTGCTGAGTGAAGCAAGCCAGGCTATGAAGGAGAGACATTGTATGTCCCCAGTTAATATATACCGAGTGTTCACACTCTATGACTGAAACTGATTGACTAAAAGATGTACAAACAAAGAGGTGGGTGTGAATGCCAGATGTGGTGTGTGTGGAGGAGTGGGACCTGGGAAGGACATTGGAGGAGGGATACAGAGACAGAGCATTGACAGGATGGGGACGTGTGGTGTTATCTGTTGAAGATGTTTTGCTCAACTGGACTGGGGAGAAATGTTCTCATATTGAAATGTTCACTTCGTAAACTAAACAACGTGATTGAATAAGTATATAAAAAATAAGTAAATAAAAAAGTTACAGAAAAGAAATAAATAAAAACAAAAAATATATATATAATGCTAAAAAAACCCCACAAACTTTCAACTCCTCTTTCTTTCTTTTTTTAAAGGTTTTTACCGTAGGGTGCATGCGCTCAGTGGAAGTCAGACAAAGAGGGAAAGTGAGAGATCACCATCTTGGGGGCATGACCTCGCCCCAATGTCTTCTCCTCCATTTTTAATTTGTTGTTCAGTATTTAATTCTGTCCATGGCAGGTTTATTTCAGGACAGTGGAACTCGTAGAAGAGCCCATCAGAGGGTCTCCGGGTCTGAGTTTCTACTTCAAAATCAATGGATATCCCATATTTCTGAAAGGCTCGAACTGGATCCCAGCAGATTCTTTCCAGGACCGAGTAACTCCTGACTTGTAAGTGATGGCCTTTCTCGGTCCTCTCTTTAGTTAACAATTCCACAAAGCATTGTAATTACTCAGTTTTCCTTTTCTTCTCCTAGTCCCAGGAGAAGAACCTGCAGGTAGAATAGAATTCTTATTTTTAAATAATCATGTATTTAATGTTACTTATTATTATTTAATTTGCTGTAGAGCACATGCGCTCGCCAGAGAGAGACAGAGAGCACGAGTGAGAGTGAAAGAGAGAGGGAAAGTGAGAAAGAAGCCACCAGGTCTGGGATTTGAACCATGCTCAGCCATGTGGGAGTCAGCGTCTTATACACCACACCACTTACTGGCCCTAGATTAGAATTCTAAGATGATGGAAACTGAGAGTGGACAGGAATTTTACATCATGTACGCCACTCCATTCTCTCAAGTTAGAGGTTATGTATCCATTCTGGTGTCTTGGTCTATTGTGTTCCTGTAACACCCACATAGCCGACTGTGGTTCAAGTCCCAGATCTGACATCTTGCTTTCTTACTTTCTCTCTGTCTCTCTGCAGTAAAATGAAAAATAATAGCAAAGTTAAGTAAAATAAATAAATCTTAAAAAAAATTAAAATCCTAAAAAAATTTACATCTAGAAAAAAATTTTTTTTTTTAAGTTTTATTTTCTGGAGGTTTGAGAATGGAAATTTAGAAAAAAATAAATTTTTTAAAATTGAGTATGTAAACTGCTCTCTGTGCTAGTGAAAATAAGTTTTGCTAAGTGAAAATAAACACAGTGTTCACCTATCTGTTATTTAGCTTAAGTAACATTTAAGCCTATTTACAAATATATCAGTATGCGTTCGGTACTGATACGGTGTTTGATGTTTAGAATATAAATGTGGTTAGGAACTAAACTCGAATTTTGCCAACAGTGGCAGTCATTTCCTTTTACTTCAAAGAGTGTGCATTATTTTAGATTTCAGTAGAAAATGAAATTCTTCTCCAGACAGAGACAGAGACATAGGATATTTTGCTCCACCTGGTTTTTTGGTTATTAGTTTTTATTTTTCCCTAAATGCATGTCCCCTCCTGGCTGGTTAGGCTGTGGCTGTTGGGCTGTTCCACACCTGGGCTCTGCCCGGTGCTGGTGCTGGGAGCACGGGGCTGGGAGCCCAGCCAGCCTGTTTTTGTCTTCCTAATTCATTCCTGGGCAGTGTTCTGTGGAGGGAAGGAGGGGATATGCCTCAGGCTGGCTGTGAATTTCTCAGTTTTCTTGAGAGTAATGTGGGTGGGATTTGGAAAAAGTATATTAAGAAAAAATTATGCATATAGGGTCAGCAGGTGGCATGGTGGTTAAGGGTGCTGGACAACCAAATGGTCGACTGTGGTTCGAGTCTCGAATCTGTTGGCTTGTTTCTCACTTTCCTTCTCTCTCTTACTCTGTCCCTCTCTGGTCAAATTAAAATAAATAAATAAATAAATAAATAAATAAATAAATAAATAAAGTTAAATAAAACAATTCTTAAAAAGAAAAGAAAAAATTATGCATAGGTTGTAAAATTTCTTTTGCACTTCAGGCCAGCAGGTGGCATGGTGGTTGAGGTGCTGGACTCCCACATAGCTGATTGCAGTTCAAGTCCTGGACCCAGTGACTTGCTTTCCCACTTTCCCTCTCTCTCTCTCTCTTGTTGATCAAATTTAAAATAATAATAATGATAACAAATACAATTAAGTAATTTTTTTAGAGAATTATTTGTTTCCGTTTGTTATTATTAATTTTGAACTTAACCAGAGAGAGACAGAGAGAAAGGGAAAGCAGAAAGCAAGCTTCTAGTTCTGGGACTCAAACCATGGTTGGCCATGTAGGATTCAGCACATTTAACCACACACCACCTGCTGGCCCCAAATAAGTAATTCTTCAAAAAAAAAAAAATCTTTTGCACCAAAATAAACTAGTACTTTAACTCAATTTTTCTGCAAACTTTTCGAAGTCCCTGCATACCAACTTTATGTCATTTTGTTTCATTAGCATATGTCCAAACTATCCTGATTTCCATGTTTAAGTTTATTAAGTTTTATCTTCCATGAGTACAAAAGACAGAGAGAGGCAGCGAGATGGCACCTCCAAACAGGGTCCTGATATTGCAATCCCCCCACCTTAGTCACCCTGAGATTACCGGCACACATGTGTCCCCCTGTGCTTGGGGTCCTCTGGATGCAACTCTGGGACTTTTCTGCATGGATCAGCCTCCCAGAGTGCCCCCATGCAACCCCCAAAGTGTGTTTTTCTAACAGATTTGACTTCCGTTTATTTGCCAGGATATGCTTTTACTTGTTTTCTTTTGGCATTCCAAAGTTTCCAAATTAGCATTTATTTTTGAAATTGCCTCTGTAGGTTACGGCTCCTGTTGCAGTCTGTCGTGGACGCTAACATGAATGCTCTTCGCGTCTGGGGAGGAGGGATTTACGAGCAGGATGAGTTCTATGAACTCTGTGATGAACTTGGGATAATGGTGAGTAGCCGACAGCACTTTCTATATCAGCAGGTATCTGTACCCTCAGTGAGACCTCTGCTGTTCTGAGGAGGGCATGGTTCCTGCTTTCCTCAGCCCGCAATGATGCTCCGGTGTTTGCTAAAGGAATGAGCAGCATCCTGTAAACCTTGAGCCGGAGTTGACAGTGAATATCATAATTATGAAATTATTTTCAAATGATAAACATTCTATATGTTAGTTAGATCTAATTATGTCTGTCTACATTTTCTTTGTAATTTTCTGTCTAATATGTAGGTATACATAAAAGAGAAAAAATAATAAAATTTTTTGGCTGGCAGTTCATGGTGGTTAAGGGCACTGGACTCCCACATGGCCGACCACGGTTCAAATCCTAGACCTGGCAGCTTGTTTTCTCACTTTCCCTCTCTCTCCTTCTCTCTCCCTCTCATTCTGTCCTTCTCTGGTTAAATTAAAAAGAAAAAAAGAAGGGAAGGAAGGAAGGGAGGAAGGAAGGAAGGAAGAAAGAAAGTTTAAAAATTCTAAAAAAATTTAAAAATTTAACTTTAAGAAGTTCTAACATAACCTAGAGAGAGGAAAAATAAAATGAAAAAAAGTGTACTTAATGTTAAGAACTCTCAACCTATTTTGTAATGGTGCAGATTAAGCAAAGGAAATATATGCATATATTTTTTATTATTTTTTTAGAGAGATTTTTGCTATAGAGAGACAGAGACAGAAAGCGAGAAATTACCCCCCAGGAGGATGGCCACGCCGCAATTCCTTCTTCTCTTGGGATTTTGGGCATGCACACACACACATACCTGGCATGAGTTTTAAGCCACTGGGTCCAGGGCTTAAACTCTAGTAGACTACATGGGAGTCCAGCAATGTAACCATTATGCCATCTGCTGGACCCGGTAGTATATGTATTTTTAGTTTGCTATAAGGTGCGTGAACTCACCAGAAAGAGACAGAGAAAGAGAGAGTGAGGGAGTGAGTAATCACCACTCCACATGGGTGATGGCCACACTGCAGTCCCTTCTCCGTTCTTCTCTTGGGAGTTTGGGCAGACACCTACACATGCGTGGCTTGTTTTCCACGCTGCTGGGTTCGGGACTTGAACTACACTACCTGCTAGCTCAGGAAGTACATTCTTTTAGTTCTAACGTCACAAGTCTAAAGTAGGAGGCGCACCACAGAAGAATAGGAATTACGATGATTCTAAAGTGGTGTCGTGAGTACGATGGCGAGGTCCCGGACCTCATCGTACCCAGCCACGTCCGTGTTCTACGCGTATTAGTTGTAGGTTATCTTTGTGCCCTTCCTCATCGACAGGTAAGGAAGCTGACACCGGAGGGGTTACGTAACTTGCCCAAACCCACACAGCCCGTTTGGTGGAATCTGGGGTGACTCAGGCGGGCTGCTTCTGGGCTGCGCTCCTGACCTCCCGGCGTTCAGGCTCCCGAGGGAGCGGTACCCATAGTGTGGTTTCTAAGATGAGCACGAGGTGGGCCTTTTGGCCATAGAAAGTGATTCCTTTATCAATGAAGCAGGATTCCTTTATTTTTTTTTTAAACTTATTATATTTAATTAAATTAATTAATTTATTTTTATTTGACCAGAGAGGGAGAGAGAGAGAGAGAGAGAGAGGAGAGGGCAAGTGAGAAAGCAAGCCGCCAAATCCAGGACTCAAACCGTGGTTGGCCATATGAGAGTCCAGTGCCCTTAGCCACCATGCCACTGCTGGTCCCCCAAGGCAGGATTCTTAACAGTTTGACACAACTGTCAATACCGCCTGGCTGGTGAAGGAATTAGGGGGGCCATGGGAGAGAAGCTTCCTGTTCCCTTCAGCATATTCACTATTTCCTTTGTGAATTCCCTTTCCCCCCTTTCTTTTATGCATACGTAGCATCTCTCTGCTTGTTTCCTGCAGTTTTGTGCAATTCTGTGAAGTTCCAGGTCTGTAGCAATTTTTCCGGGCCTTCATGCATTGTCGCCCAGCTGACCACCAGCATCAGGCTAACTTAGTTTTCCACTTGTGCAGTGGATAATCCCCAAGCTTCAGAGGGAAGACTTTTTATTTTTTAAGATTTTTGTTTGTTTGTTTTGCCATAGGTTGTGAGTACTCGCTTCAGAGAGACAGTGAGAGGGCAAGTGGGAAATTACCCCTCCTGGGGCGGGGGATGGCCATGCAGCAGTCCCTTCTCCTCCATTCTCCTCCTGGGACTTTGGGCATGCACGCACGTGTGTCTGGCATGATTTTCAAGCCACGGGGTAGACTGCATTGGCCAGGTGAGAGTATGACGCCGTAACCACCCCGCCACCTGCTGGCCTCCAGAGGGAAGACTTTCTTTCCCTGTATGGTAATAAAAGTTGCGCAGGTGCTTTATCACCTTTTTTTGCTTTGATAGGTATGGCAGGATTTTATGTTTGCCTGTGCCCTTTACCCAACGGATCCTGGCTTCCTGGAGTCAGTGAGAGTGGAAGTTGCTCACCAGGTATGTCCCACCCTTCCGAGAGGAAGAAAGTGCAGATGTTCTATTACAGTTCGGCCTTTTATAAACTTTCTCCTTGTTGATTTTGGTTGTTTCCTAAATCCCATGAAAATGTTTACAACCAGGTAATTCATATGGCCAGGTAACCACATGGCCGGGTAATCCACACGGCTGGGTAACCACACAGTTGGGTAACCACGTGGCCGGGTAACCACACAGCTGGGTAATCCACACGGCTGGGTAACCATGCGGCCGGGTAACCACACAGCCGGGAACCACAGCCAGGTAATCCACACGGCCGGGTTATCCACGCGGGCCGGGTAACCACGCAGCCAGGTAACTACGCGGCCAGGGAGCCACACGGCTGGGGAGCCACACAGCCAGGACCATCTCTGGACGATTGTGCCCAGCCCGTGGCTCCAGTTCCACCTGTTTACTGATGACCCAGCTTCATCCCCAGTCCCGACGTCTTACTGGAATTCTCAGTGTCCACCTGTGGCATGGTGCCACTGCTCGGAGGTCTAGCAGGCGTCTCAGATAAAACCATACTTCCCTTCCAAGCCCAGTCTGGCCTCTCCTGCAGCTTTCCACATCTTAGAATGGCAGGAATCGCTCAGGACAGAAATTTAAAGTGATTCTTGACACCTTGATCTCTTCCATTCCACATCTACACTCGTATTTATTTTTATACGTCTGTAAGTGCAGGCAAGTGATTAGATACCGTTTCTGCCCACTGAAAGGCCTAGAAACAACGGTCAAGCTGGTAGGACTGAGAACCCTTGTACTGAAACAATCTTTCCCTTTAAGGGAACAGCTTCTTAGATAAGTGGCTATTCCAGGTCTAGGGCAGGACATATACTAGGTAATCCTGGAGTATCTTTTTAAAAAATAACAGTAATATATTATTACCGTCAGTTATATTATCGTCCAGTGGTGATTCAGCCACAGGCCTGAGACGTGTCAGCTGTGGGGTGAATATCTTTTCCTCACAGCAAGGTCTGTCGGTGGGAGTGTGCTTTAAGACACGATGGTTTGACATTAGCCTCCGGCAGAGCTGAGGGGTTTGGTGTGGATTCTCTCTCTCTCTCTCTTTTTTTTTTTTCTTTGTCGGTAGACTTTTTTGCCTTAGGGCACATGTGCTCCCCAGAGGGAAAGACAGAGACAGTGAGATGGAAAGTTAGAAATCACCCCCTAGGGGGGATGGCCACACCACAGTCCTTCCTCCTCCATTCGCCTCCTGGTATCTTGGGCACTCACGCACATGTACCTGGCATGATTTTGAAGCCACCGAGTCTGGGACTTGAACCGTGGTCATCCATGTGGGAGTCTAGCAACATAACTGCTATGCTATCTGCTGGTCCCAACAAACTTTCAATAACTGTTTGATGTGTTCACCAGAGAGACAGAGAGACAGAAAGCGAGAAATCACCCCAGGGGGGATGTCCACGCCGCAGTCCCTTCTCCTCCATTCTCCTCTCGGGATCCTAGGCATGTACGCACACACACCTGGCGTGAGTTTAAGCCACGAGGTTCGGGACTTGAACCACGGTCGACTACATGGGAGTCCAGTGACATAGCCATTACGCTAACTGCTGGTCCCTGGTGTGCATTCTCACATGGCAGCAGAGTGGCATTCTTGGCAAGGTGGGGACACTCCGAGTCATGTGCTGCCAAAATACAGCTTAGGGACCAGCGTGTGCAAAGGAACCCTGGCAGAACACTGCTGGGGCATTCACGGGAGCGTGCACCAAGAGCCCTTTAGAAATGATCGCCAGGCCGAGAGTTCATTCCCCACTTCCTTGAGTGTGCAGACCGTGCAGGCAGAGGGAGTCACTTCCAGTGTTGCAGAGGGGAGCGGTTGGTGGCTCCGTCTCATCTTTGCACCCGCTGTGTGGACTACTCCTGACTCTCGCAGGCGTTTGCCACGCCCCCTTGTCTGCTAGACTCTAATGGGAATGTTCAGAGAAAGAAGAGTCGGTTTCTTCTTGAATGGAGGAGCGCTGCCTCAGGCCGGATATGATGCCAGGGTGCAGGGCTGCTCATCTGGGGCATCTGAAATCCGGTTCAAGCCGCCAGCATGAAGAGGTGAGACTTAGTGGATGAGACAAGAACTCAGTGAGGCCAGCACTGGGGAGGGTGTGAACTGAGTCCACACTGTCTCCGCGGTACTGGACAGAACGCAAGACCTACCGGGGGAGAGGGTGTCTGAAACCGGGGGAGCTATTCCCTGTCTCAGGGGAGAATGCACAGGGGGTCTGGTCATTGTCTTTGGCAGGATTACGGGACCTGACAGCACTGAGGTGATCCCTGCGTGGGGGCAGGTTCCCTTCTGGGCACACAGGGCAGGGCAGAATGTCGGGTTTCCATTCTCGATAAGGGGCTTAAAGATAAGCAGTGATAACAAGGCAGTGGAAGCAAATTGAGTCGGTCAGGACCACTCTCGGGTCCTGGTTCATGTGGCTCGCCATGTTTGAGCTGATCAAGTCTTCATCATGTGGAGGGATGGTGGCTTCTCCCCCTCCCAATGTCTCCACAGTCAGCCATCTGCAGAGACCCGCAAGGTTACTGTTAACTCACATCAGTTAAGCCTCAGGCTCCCCTCTACTGTGACGGAGGTCAAAGATTAGGTTCTGTAAGACTCACGGTGAAGCAAAAGATAGAAGTTAAGAACTATTTCCCTGGGATCAGCAGATGGTGTGATGGTTACATCGCTGGACTCCCACGTAGTCAACCGCGATTTGAGTCCCAGACCCGGTGACTTCAAACTCGTGCCAGGCACATGTGCACGCATGCCCAAGATCCCGAGAGGAGAATGGAAGAGAAGGGATTGTGGCGTGGCCATCCCCCCTGGGGGGTGATTTTTCGCTTTCTGTCTCTGTCTGTCTCTGTCTTTAGAGGGCGTTGGCCCTATAGCAAAAACCTCTCAAAAAAAAAAAAAAAAGAAAAAGAAATTCTGTGAATCAATAAAATGAGGGGCAAAAAGGGAATATAAAACAACTGTAGACACCTCAGATAGTGTAGGAGGAGGGTGGGGAATGGCAGAGGGTGAGAAATAAGGATATATATACATGAGGGGCTGGCAGGTGGCTTGGTGGTTAAAGGTGCTGGATTCCCACATGGCCAACCGTGGTTCAAGTCCTGGACCTGGCGGCTTGCTTTCTCACTTTCTCTCTCTCTCTCTCTCACTCTGTCCCTCTCTGGTCAAATTTAAATAAATAAATGAATAAAAAATAAAGTTAAATAAAATAATTTTTTTAAAAAGGATATATATACATGAAACTAGAAATGGGAAATGACTGACGATAGCATGCACGATGAGGCCACTGGATGGGAAATCCCATTCCGTGTGCTGTGATGATGCTCGGGGCATCTCTCGCTCTCAAAAAAAAGATGTGCTGGGAACCAGCAGTTAGCGTAATAGCTATGTCGCTGGACTCCCACGTGGTCGACCGCGGTTCGTGTCCCGGACCTGGTGGCTTAAAACTCACGCCGGGCGCGTGTGCGTGCGTGGCCAAGATCCCGAGAGGAGAATGGAGGAGAAGGGATTGCGGCGTGACCATCCCCCCTGGGGGGTGATTTCTCGCTTTCTGTCTCTATGTCTCTCTCTGTCTGGCGAGCGCACACGCCCTACAGTGAAAAATCTCTCCAAAAAAAAAGACGTGCTGGTGGGTGCTGAGTGGAAAAGGAGGTAAAGGTTTGATTAGTTTTCTTTCAGCTACTTGGCATTGATGGGACTTGATAATATACATTTTTTAAAAATGATTTTATTGAACTTTATTCATTCATTCATTCATTCATTCATTTTAATTTGATCAGAGAGACAGAGAAAGAAAGTGAGAAGGCAAGCTGCCAGGTCTGAGACTTGAACCAAGGTCAGCCATGTGGGAGTCCAGTACCCTTAACCACCATGCCACCTGCTGGCCCTACATTTTTTTTTTTTTTGAGAGGTTTTTGCTATAGAGCGCATCCTCAGTGGAGAGACAGAAAGAGACAGAAAGCGAGAAATCACCCCTGGGGGGATGGCCACACCACAGTCCCTTCTCCTCCATTCTCCTCTCAGGATCTTGGGCACGCACGCACACACATGCCCAACATGAGGTTTAAACCACCAGGTTCACGCCTCGAACTGCAGTTGCCTACATGGGAGTGCAGTGATGTACTCATTATGCCACTGTGGGTCCCTCATACTTTTTTGTTTTATCTGTGGTCCAGTTTAAAAGGAAAGGTTTGAAAGCACAAATTAAATTTTTCCCTTGCCGAAAGCCCCCTGGAGGCTTCCCGTTGTGTTTAGGATGAAGTTGAAGATGCTCCCTGCAGGCTGCTGCCTCTCCCTCCCAGCTCCCTGGCACCCCCTCCCCAGCCCTCTGTGCCCTGCACCCACCCTCCACTCCCCCTGGGGACCACCTCGCTCTTCTCCTCTGACCCTCTTACCGTGACCCCTCTTTATCTTTTCTCTGGGGAAAACCGTCCTGTATTTTTCCAGAACTCGGTCACTTTTTGTGTGTGCATTGTGGCGCGTGAGCACACACACACACACACACACACACACACACACACACACACGCTTTGTAATGGTCACTGAGCGCCTCACGCCCCTGAGAGACTGTCATCTCCTGAGGCCCAGGGCCCGCTCCCCTTGGGGTTCCCACTCCCTGGCTGTATGAGCTGTGGCGGGAAGGGATTAAGGACTGAGGCTGAATAACTTAAAATGCTAATGAGAGTTACACAGTTTGCAAGCATTACGATTTTATTTCAAATTTTCTTTTATACAAATAATTAAAAGATAACATCTATGTCCCTTTAATTCTTTTATGTGTTACTGAAAAAGAAGAGAACCGTTTTATACAGTTTGTTAACATTTTCAAGTAAAGCTTACCATAAAACTCAAAGTCGGCTTTTTAATTAATTAATGAATTTTAAAAGTACAGCACGGATCCTTTTTTATTCATTTACTTCTCATTATTTTAAATCCTTAAGGGTAGAGCGTCACACGGATTCTGTGTGCAATGGCCCTAGCAGGGAGGTGGCTTTGGAATCTGGCTCAGGCGATGCCAGTGTTTCCATGGGCAGGGGTGACCGTTCCCCACTTTACCCTGGTTTTATCTGCTTGCCACCAGGAGTCCCTGTGTGGTGTTTCACTGTGCACACATAAGCACACCTCTTGCCTAAATGGAATCCTGTTTCGTCTCGGGCATAAACATCTTCAGTTTTTTTTTTTTTTCTGAGGTTTTTTTTTTTTTATCATAATCTTCTTTATATTACATTGGATTACATATAACTTTACATTGACTTCCATTGCTTTTTCAAAAGGGAATGCCATGCATGTCAGTCAATACAGAGGCATCGATCTCCCCGCTTTATCATTCAAAGTCTTTTCCATGCATTTCCCAATAATTATTATTATTATAATTTTTTAAAACAGTCAATCACTATTTCTCATTTTGCTTGTTAAAAGACTTCACCCATCATGAAATACTTCCCAGACCAGTCCAGTTGAGAATACTATACACGTCATCTTCAACAGATAATAAACCATATCTGTTTCTCACTAACATCCCCTCTATTGTTCACTTGCTATCTTTCTCTATCCTCTTCTCTTTTTTTTTT
>NW_006159808.1:941835-953632 GCF_000334495.1 Tupaia belangeri chinensis | reverse complement strand
GGGGAGGGGCCCCCCCCCCCCCAGTGGAGGGGCTCCGGCCAGGCCGCTCCCGGCACGCGGCTCTAAACATCTTCAGTTTTAAGAAGAGCTGTGTTCCCTTTGGTTCCTGAGACCCCGCTTACAGCCAGCAAAACTGGCCTTGGACACAGCCTTCCAGATAGAGCTGCCTTTTAGAAGTTCTGTTCCCAGCAGGTCTCGGTTATTTGTCACCAAAGTTCAGCAGCAGGGTCCTCCCGAAGTCGACTTTTTCATGGAGCGTGGTTAGGCTGCACTCCTGTCTCCATTTTTCCATCCTTTTGGGATTCTTGACACACGCGCTTGGTGTGTTTTTCAGGACTCCAGGGCTGGTATTTGAATCCCGGATGGCCTTGTCAGATCTTTCTTAACCAGTAGGCTACAGGTGGGCCCCGTTTGTTTCCTCATGCGAAAAGTCCAGCTTGCTCTTGAGAACCATCCCCTGTAACCTACTGTTCCCTGCTTTCTGCATTTCTTGAAAACTTTTTATGGCAATTCAGAAATTTCTCCAAGTAAGTTTTATTTATTATTTTTTCTAAATGGATTATTTTTTTCTCTGGTTTATATGCAGCAGAGAAGAGGAATCCTGTCTTATTGGTATTTATAAAGCCTAGAAAAAAAGAGTCTCAGAGATTGCTTAAAATGTTATTCTCCCAGGACCAGCAGTTGGTGTAATGGCTATGTCACTGGATTCCCATGTAGTCAACTGCGGTTTGAATCCTACACCTGGTGGCTTAAACTCATGCTTGGCGCGTGTGCATGCCCAAGATCCGAGAGGAGAATGGAGAAGGGATTGTGGTGTGGCCATCCCCCCTGGGGAGGTGATTTCTCGCTTTCTGTCTCTCCTTCTCTCTCTTTCTGGCTAGCGCATGCACCCTATATCAAAAACCTCTCCTTGGGGCCAGCGGGTGGCATGGTGGTTAAGGCGTTGGACACTCCCACATGGCTGACCATGGTTTGAGTCCTGAACCTGGGGGCTTGACATCTCACTTTTCCCCTCTCTGTCTCTGTCTCTCTCTGGTCAAATTAAAATAAATAAAATTAAATAATTCTTAAAAAAATATTAAAAAAAAAAAACACCTCTCCTTTAAAAAAATGTTTTTCTCCCACCTAACATTACTAATAATTTTCTAACTTCTCTGGCAGGGATGAGTTTATATGCTAGGACACAATGGCTGTGATTTTATGAGTAATTATAGCTCTGAGCTTTTTACCTTTACTATTTCAAAATTATTTGAAGTGTTCGTCAATTGCAGATCAGAAGACTGAAACCTCATCCCTCTGTGATCATATGGAGTGGCAATAATGAAAACGAAGCAGCTCTGATGACGAACTGGTACGCTATAGACCCCAGGGACCTGCAGACCTACATCGATGACTATGTGACGCTCTATGTGAAAAACATCAGAGAGGCTGTCTTGGCAGTAAGTCAGACTTTTTGACATAAGAGAAGTTCAGAAGATGTGTTTTTTTTTTTAAAAAGAGTTACTTATTTAATTTTATATGTTATTATTATTATTAAATTTGACCAGAGAGGGAGAGGGCAAGTGAGAAAGCAAGCTGCTGGTTCAGGACTTGAGCTGTCATCGGGCAAGAGGGAGTCTAACACCTTAACCTTTGCAGGCCCCTTGAAATAGGTTTTTAAACTGGATGTTTGAATACTGACGTAGTGTATGTTATGTCCTCTTTGAAGGTAATCTTCAACAGTATCGTTCAACCGTATTGTACTCATTGTAATGCCACGGCGCAGGAGAGGACTCACAGGCGTGGACTCTGAGGGTTGGCTCCTCCATGGTCCCCCACCCCCCACAGGACATGCTGACAATTTACCTTCTCCTTGGAGTCTGTCTGCGGGTCCCCAGAGGTTTAGAATCTCTGGATCAGTTGATTCGATATGCCACATCTGCAGTTCTGTCATTGCAAATGCTAACCTGGGATTTGTACATGGATGTCATCTGTGAACCTGCTGGTGTGAGCGGAATGGGGCTGAGGGGCAGCGAAGGCTGCTCCCCCCAGCGTGGGGCCCATCCCCTGAGGTGGTTCTGTGCACCTGTTTGCCTAGTAGGCATATTAAACAGGCACCCATTCATATAAATTGGCCGGGGCCTGCAGGTAGCGTAGTGGTTAAAGGGGCTGAACTCCCACATGGCCGACAACAGCTTGAGTCCTGGACCCAGGGGCTTGAAACTGACGCCAGGTACATACGTGCGCATGCCCAAAATCCTAAGAGGAGAATGGAGAAGAGATTGCAGTGTGACCATTATCCCAGAGGGTAATTTCTTGACTTCTGTCTCTGTCTCTCCAACCAGTGCATGCACCCTATCTAAAAAAACCCTAATATGTGTGTGTGTGTGTGTGTGTGTTATCTATTTTCATTAATGACTTCAAAAGATTAAACTTTTTAAAAAATCTTACTATTTAACATGTAATATAATCACTTGCTTGTCTTTATAATTATGTATCTATAATTAGGTTTTATTTTATTTTGTTTTATTTTATTTTGAGAGGATTTTGCTATAGGGTGTGTGCCCTTGCTGGAGAGACAGAAAGTGAGAAGTCACCCCCCCAGGGAGGATGACCACGCTGCAATCCCTTCCCTCCATTCTCCTCTTGGGATTTTGGGCACGCATGCACATGTGCCCGATGTGAGTTTGAAGCCATTGGGTCTGGGACTCGAACCTCGGTCGACTAGGGGAGTCCTGTGACATAACCATTACGCCATTTGCTCATCCCTATAATTATGTGTTTTAAATACCTGGGAACAGCTTGAAGCAATCTGAAAAGGGACATATATTTTAGAGTAGTATGTGACAGGATCCCTAAATATTTCCAGCTGATGGTGCTAATCTGTCAGGATGGCTCATGAGAACACCGATCTGCACTGATGGCTTACTTGATATTCTGTGTCATGAAGATTGTTCTAGTCACAAAAATGTGACAGGATAGCTTTAATTAATGTTTGCAGGACTCTGTTTTGTAATCTTTTTACTCACAGTATTGCTATTAAGAAATAGATTTCAGTATCTGAAGATTTTCATTTTGCAGCATAGTGCTTAGGAATGAAAATCCAGAAGGTGCGGGACCACGTACTGTCTATATAATCCTGGGCAGGTTTCTTAATCTCCACCTTCGTGTCTATAAAATTGGCTTAAGAAGGAGGACTAACTCTTACGAGTTGTTTTGTGGACTGAGGTGATGGAAGGAAGGTGCATAACACACACCCTGGCGCTTGGTGACCTTTCAGTCAGTGCTCGGCGTCATCGTCCTTAGTATCAGTCAACAGATAATTACAGCTTAAGCTCTATTTTTTTTTTTTTTAACGTTTTTGCCATACAGTACATGCACTCACTGGAGAGAGAAAGAGAGGGAAAGAGAGATCATCCCGTCAGGGGGAATGGCCATGCCACAATCCCTTCTCCATTCTCCTCTCTGAATTTTGAGCATACATGCACACGTGCCCAGCGTGATTTTCAAGCCACTGGTGCCAGGACCAGAACTCTGGTTGGCCATTTGGGATGCTAGCACCTTAACCACCATGCCACCTGCTGGGCTGTTTAATCTCTAATTTTAATAATACATCCTTGAATTTAAAACATGTAGCCTCTGTGTGCTGCTTCTCTGTCTCTGAAATGGAAGGTGACTCCTTTCTCACACGGGACATATTTATCTGAAGGGGCATTATGAGCAATAATTGATGTCTCAGAGTTCCCGAAGGCGGACAGGACTGAGTGCCACGTAATCATTCCTGTTGCTGTTTCTAACAAGAATACCGAGTTTAAGGAAGGGCACCATCAAGCGCCACAAATTACAATGATGAGCGACCTCTGGCATTTCCTGCTTTCTTATTGCGGCCATTTCTTGCTTCATCTTATGGTATCTCTTGGTCCAGATAAACACTTAAGGTCATGACCTAGGAAGAGATTATCTGTGAGAATCATAACAAAAACCCAGGCCTCACAAATAAATGGCTTATAAACAGAAGAAAATGTAACATCAAAGTGGACCTTTTTAGGCAGAGACTCATTACTGACTGGCTTAGCTTACCAAAATGCTCAGAAATCCAAAGTAATGGAAGAACGCACACATGCCCAGCGTGAAGTTTAAGCCGTGGGTCTGGTACTCCAGCTGTAGTTGACTACGTGGGAGTCCAGCAATGTAACCATTGCCCCATCTGCTGCTGGTCCCAGGACTTGATAATATTTTTAAAGAAGTAAATGATTCAGGGGCCAACAGGTGGCATGGAGGTTAAGGCACTGGATTGCACATGGCTCACTTTGTAGTTCAAGCCCCAGACTGGCAGCTGGAACATCGTCTAAGCGGATGTGTGGATGCCTGAGAGGGGACTGGAGGAGAAGGGACTGTGGCATGGTCATCTCCCTGGGGGGGTTTATAAGGGATTGATTTGGGGCCAGCACTATAGCCTAGTGGTTCAGGGAGCCAGATCCCAACTACAATTTGAATCTCAGCTCTGGTGGCTTGAAAAATACACTGTGCACATGTGTGTGGGTGCCCCAAATCCTGACAGGATGGACAGAGGAGAAGGGATTGCAGCAGGACCACACCTCGTTGCGGGGATGCTTGGCCTCCTCCCTCGCTCTCTGTCTCTAGTGAGCACACATGCCCTCTGGCAAAATGCAGATAAATAAATAAGTGACCTATTCTTTAGTGGATGACAATTATCCTTTAAATCATGGTGTTTCTGGACTCAGGGAGACAAGAGTCGTCCTTTTATTACATCCAGTCCTACCAACGGGGTCGAGAGCATCGCAGAAGGCTGGGTCTCTACTAACCCGTACAGTACACATTTTGGAGATGTGCATTTCTATGACTATGCCAGTGACTGCTGGGATTGGAGAATCTTCCCTAAAGCTCGATTCATATCTGAATATGGATACCAGTCCTGGCCTTCCTTCAGTACGTTAGAACAGGTAAGCCGTCATTTGATTTTCCAGGGCTTGACAGTGGAAACCGTGGGCCTTGGGTCGAGTGGTTTAGAAAGTGGATGAAATCTGCTTGTCCAAGTGAACGTTTAAAAAGAAAACGAGAAAAGAGGACTTCTCTTATTCTTTAGCTTTTGGGGAGCTGAATTCTTATAATCATTTCGGAGATTAGAACTTTCATATATTGCTTTTAATTATGTGCCTTTGGGAACATATAAAAGTTAAATAGAAAACGACATCTTATCACACGTGAAAATGACTCTGAGCTCGCTGCTCTCGTACATCCGGCCACTGTCGTGCTTCGTCATTTACGGACACTTACATAATAGGACTGAGTTTTCACACAGGAAGAGGTGAAGGCGGTAAGCCAGCCTTTGTCTGATCTTATCGTGTCTCTTCTCCTCTTCCTTCTTCCGTTTCTCCTCCTCTTCCTTTCTCTGCACATTGGTGGATTTGATTTTCTCTTCGGGTTTCCACTGTCCTCGTTCCTAAAGCTTCAGTGTCAAAGTTAGGTGTGCTCTTTTTACACAGCTTTGCTGAGATAGAATTCCCTTACTGTATGTGAACCCATTAAGTGTGTATGCGCGACTCAGTGGTCGTCACCAGATTCAGAGTCGTGTGACCATGAGGCAAACGAATCTGAGGACATTTTCATCCCTTAAAAGGAACCCTGAACCTCTCAGTGCCACAATCTGCTCCCCGCTTACCTTAGCCCTGGGCACCACGAACCCACTTCACGTGTCTGTAGAGTGCCTGTTGTGCATTTCCTGTGTTTGGAATCACACAGTATGTGGTCTTTTGAGACTTTCATAAAAGGTGATTTATTTATTTCTTTGCATGCGGAGGAGAGAGACAGAGAAAGACCCGGAGGGGCAGGCGTCCCCAATGGCGTCTTCCTGCTGCAGTCCATTCTGGATCAGGGACACACGCATGCCTGTGCATAGGGAGGTCCCTGGGCGCAAATCCAGGACCTTCCCACGTGGGTCAGCGTATCCCCACTTCGCCACCACCTGGTCCCAGACTGGCTTCTGCGACAGCGGACAGCGTTGAAGGGCCACGCTGCTGCTCCTGCATCTGTGTGCCATTCCTGGCTGGTGCAGCTGTTCTGTCCATGTCCCACTTCCCAGATCCACCGACCAGGTGACGGGTGTTTGTGTTCTCTTTGTGGCTATTATGAGTAATGCTGCCCTGAACATTCCTGTGCACGTTTTTGTCAGAGCACAGGGTTTCGATCCTGCTGGGTCTGTGCGGGAGCAGGGAGGTCAAAAGATGTGCTTCCGACTTTAAAAGGAGGAGGCGCGGACGGAGGCTCTTGGGGAAGTGTGCCCCAGCACGTGTGCACAAGGGCTGCAAGTGCAAATACTCCTGCCGTACAGAGAAGACAGGCGTAATTCATGTTCTCAAGGTGATTCTGGGGGTGGCAATTTGGAAAAATAGATATAATTGGGAAACACTTCCAAATTAAACATGGCTCACGGTCATTTCTCATATTTTGGTATGAATCGGTATCCACAGAATAACTTTGACCTTTTGAAGTGAGTGGCCCGTGTGTTGCATGATTACCGGGAATTATCAGTCATCCTTTATGGACGATAATGAAACTTTCGAATTTTCAGGGTTTTGGGTAGGGGGCAGGGTATGTGTTTTCAAAGCCTCTGTGTAACTTGCATGAAAACTCTGTACTTTCAGAGGTAGCCAGCAATTGTTGCGTCTTTCTCAAATGCTAACAGTGCATTAAATTACAGGCCTACGAGCCAGAATTGATGCTTTTTTTTTTTTCCTGAAAAAGACAACACGCGTAAGGTATTTGTTTTTGTCTTTTTTGTTTGTTTGTTTTTTGCTTTGAACAGATGATAAAAGAAAGCTTCTATAAATTAGGATATAAAACATAAATTAAAGAGTCTATATAATTTGTGCTTGGCTTAAAAAAAGACAAATTCTTAGAGAAGAGTATCATTATTTGATTTTTGTCTTCACCGAGATCAAAATTAAACACGTGTTTATCAGTTCTGTTTAGTAACCCCTGAGAAACAGTGGAGCAGTATGACCGAGCTCTGAAATGTTTGCCATTGCGATAGTGGTATTTTACTCCGATTTAAGAATGCCAGCAGTGGCAACGAGATGTTGATTGCAGTCTGCTCAGGCCTCACAAGTTACAAGTAGATAAAATGCTATTTCAAAATGCAAGTGGGGCCAGGTGCAGCTGGACCCACGTGGGAACCATCTGGGTTCAGGTCCTGGGACCTCCCGCAGTGTGACAAGGATGCACGTATGTGCCCTGATCTGGGCTGGCTGAGACGGGTGGGTTGTGGTGTGAAGACCCGATGGGGCTGCCTGATTCCCTGTCTTTCTGTCTCTGTCTCTATCTCTATCTCTTTCTCTCATGGAAGAAATAAATCTGTAAACTTAAAACAAATGCAAATGATAAAAATGCTTCAAAAATCAGGAATAT
Organism: Tupaia belangeri chinensis; assembly: GCF_000334495.1. Classification (NCBI taxonomy): domain Eukaryota; kingdom Metazoa; phylum Chordata; class Mammalia; order Scandentia; family Tupaiidae; genus Tupaia; species Tupaia belangeri. Next base: position 946,225 of record NW_006159808.1, on the reverse strand, counting down.
GTTTGATAAGGTCAAACTTCAGAGAGAAACACCAGCTTTCTCGGATTGAATTGGGGAGGCTCTAGACGCCAAGGCTAGTCTTAGCACAAGGCTAGTCTTTCACCAATAATAAAAACGATGCAAAAACACTTGTGAAATGAGAGCCACCGAAATAACCCTGAGCTTTTTTCCGGTGTGTAGAGTGCTTTTCAGATTTATCAGGAGCTTACAGAAAAGAGAATTTCTCAATTTATGACTGACTCTTTATTTAAAAGGTCTCGTCTAAAAATGACTGGTCTTACGACAGCAACTTTTCACTTCATCGACAACATCATTCAGGGGGAAACAGTGAAATGCTTCATCAGGCCCAGCTTCATTTCAAACTCCCCCAAAGCCCAGACCCAGTGCGTGCCTTTAAGGATACGATCTACCTTACGCAGGTAAGCTGTGTTCGTTTTGGAGCTGAACGGGTTCCTGCAGCTAGCATAGAAGGCTGTGCATGTTTTATGCACCTCTTCATGTATTCTGGATACTAGGTTCCTATCAGATATATGATTAGTAAATTTCTTCTTTCATTCTGAGGATTCTCTTTTCACTTCGATAATGTTTTTTGCTATACGGACGTTTTTGATTCCGATGGTGTACAATTTCTCTGTTTTTCCCTTGGTTACTTGTCCTGTAGGTGTCAGATTAACAACTAAATATGCATTAATTTTAAAAAGTCTACTATTTCTTTCGTGAAAGAGAGGAAGAGAGAAAGAGAGGAAGAGAGAAAGAGAGAGAGAGACAGGGATCCCCAGTGGGGTCTTGTCACTCTGCGATCTCCCCTCTAGATTTCTAGCCAGCCAGGATCACAGGCTGTCTGGGTTGGCCCAGGGACTGAACCTAGGGCCTTCCCTGGGCTTCCAGTTCTGTGCAGCAGCACCCTACCACCCGTGCCACTGTGGCTGGCCCCAAAACACATCAGTTTTTATCCAAACTCATGCTCCCTCTCAGCACTTTTGTCCTGTCTGAAAACGCAAACCCCTGGAGAGAAGCCGAAGCAGAAAACTAAGACAACTTTTAGAAGGAGGTGAAACAATTACGGGAGTTTTCCTGTCTTAAACATAATCTTGTACATTAGGGCTCGGTGTATAAATCACGAATTTACCAGAACGCAAGGTTAAAGGTAATGTTGACGTCTGTGCTTTTAAAAGTGTTGGAGTCCATCTTTAAGATTTTCCTAACCAATGTTCTATTACATGCTTAGATATGCGGAGCAGGGCGATTCTCATTTGTGTGTGTGTGTGAGTGTGCACGTGTGGGAGTGCATGTGTACCTTTTCTTTCTTTAATAATTCTTTTAAAAATATCTATTTAATTCCATGTGTTATTATTATATTTTTAAATTTGACCAGAGAGAGACGAAGAGAGAAAAGGAAAGTGAGAAAACAAGCTGTCGGGGCCAGGACTCGAACTGCAGTCGGCCATGTGGGAATCCAGCACCTTTAGCCACCTCGCCACCTGCCAGCCCCCGCGTGTGTACCTTTTCAGCTGTTGTTCATGCTGACTTTCCTTCTCCAGCTATTTCCTTTGCGACTTATTTTATACATTCTCCTCAAAAATCACCATTAGAGAAGTGGCAGAAACAGTCCCTTTCTGAGCACAGTGGCGTCTGAGGTGCACAGTTAGGAGGTGTGTGTCCAGGAGGAATTACGCAAGGCCTGTTTTTGCTGATGCCAGCTCTTGTCTTGGAGAGCAGCACCGAGGTCCCATCAGGCTTCCCCCCAGAATTGGGCTTGTCCAGATGCAGTGTGTCCTGTCTGCCCTGACGCTTTTAATTCCACTAGAGAATGTGTGTTCTTGTGGGGAGAGAGAGAGAGAGAGAAAATGAGAGAAAGTGAGAAAGCACCCCCATGGGGAAGAGTCGTGCCACAGAACAACTGGAATACCCACATGCAAAAGACGAAACTTACACCAGCACTTCATATCATATCTCTTCTCCATTTCTCCCTCCTTTTCGGATTTTGGGATTTGGGACACATACACACACATCAGCATGTTTCTCAAGCCACAGGGCCCGAGACTCGAACCGGGCAGTTGGCCATATGGGGTCCAGCCGCCCTGACCGCCACACAACCTGTTGGCTCTGCCCTGGCACTTTCTGTGCATGATATTGTAGATGGGGTTTGTAATGAGAGAAATAGAATTGTGACTTTTTGTTTTGTTTTTAGTGGCAGATTTTCTGACCATGGTATGGATAGGAAATGTTATAGGGTAAGAGTCGTTTACGCCGCATTTCCTTCTCTTCCATCCCTCTCCTGTTGTGTTGGGATTTGGGGCATGCACACACACACTTCTAGCATGTTCCACAAGCTGCTGAGGCTGGGACTCGAACTGCTTTTTGCCATTTGGGATCTTACTCCTGTATCCACCAGGTCATGGGGCCAACCCATAATTCTATTTTTTATTTCTAACCTCTGTACTGTTTCCCATAATGGCTATACTAATTTACATTTCTAATGGTTAAGATAATAAAATGGGGGGAGGGGATAATGTTTTCAACAAACAGAACTGGAATACCCACATGCAAAAGAAGAAACTTACACCAGCACTTCATATCATATACGAAAATTAACTCAAGATGAATCCAAGATCTAACTGGAAGAGCGAAAACAAACTCTTAGAAGAAAACATAGGTATAAATCTTTATGACTTTTGATTAAGTAGCAGTTAGATTTGACACCTACAGGACAAGCAACTGGGACCAGCAGGTGGCATAGTGCCTAAGGTGCTCAACTTGCACATGGCTGACTGTGGTTCGAGTCCTAGACCTGGTGTGTAGAGTATTTCTCAGATTTGTCAGGAGCTTACAGAAAAGTGAATTTCTGTAAGGCCTGGTGGCTTGCTTTCTCACTTTCCCTCTCTCAGGTAAATTAAAAAAATTTTTAAAAAAATAACATCAAATAAAGTAAAATAGTTCTTAAAAAAAGATAAGCAACCAAGAGAAAAATAAATTATACATCATCAGAATTAAAAACTCTTCTATCATAAAACACATTGTCAAGAAAGTGAAGAAATAATTTTCAGAATGAGAGAAAAAAATTTACTGATCATCTATCTGATAGGCACCTAGGATCCAGAATACACAAAGAGCTCTTAGAATTCAGTAATAAAAAGGACAAATCCTAACCAATTTTTGGTACAAAATGTAATTAGCAAAATTCTTATGCTAGTGATTTAAAATAGCATTTAAAAATCATTAAAAAAATCATGTAAAGGTCTTAAATAGGCATTTCTTTAAAGAAAATGGCCAATCAACACATGAAAAAATATTCAATATCACCAGTTGCTAGAGAAATACAAATAAAAACCACAGTATGATATCGCTTACATCTATAGGATAGCTAAAATTTAAAAATAAAGAGGAAAATAGTAAGTATTGACAAGGTTGTAGGAAAATTGAAACCATATGTTATGAGCGGGAATGTGAAGTGGTTTAGCTGCTATGGAGAACGGCTTGTTGGTTCCTCAAAGTCAGACGTGTGGTTACCACATGACTCAGCACTTCTCAAGAAAAGTGAAATATATGTTGGTACAAGAAACCTGTGCACGGGTGTTCATGGCGGATTTCTCAGAGTGGCCAAGAAGTGGGAATGACGGGCTGGTTCCGTGGCCTGGTAGGTACGGCAGCCAGATCCCACATGGCCGAAGGCATGGTTTGATTTCTCAAATCCGGTGACTTGAGAAACGTGTGTGTGTGTGTGTGTGTGTGTGCATGTGTGTGTGTGTGTGCTCACACACATGCATGCACGCCCCCAGAATTCCTAACAGAGTGAGAGCTGGAGAAGGCTCACTGCGTGCTTGTGCCCCCAGGGTGCTCGCTCCTCTCCTCTCCTCTCTCCGCCTCTTGCTGTTGGATGCACATGTCCAGATGAACCTTGGAAAACTGCCGAGTGAGGAGCCGGGCACAAGGGCACACACATGGTTCCCTGTACATGGATGTCGGAGTAGGCAGATAGGTGGACACGGGAAGATGAGGGGCTTTTGGAAGGGGGAGCAGAGAGGACGGGGAGTAGCTGCTGCTAATTTGGAGTTTCTTTGTGGGTAGGATGACAAAGATACTCTGGAAAGAGACAGTGGAAAGGGTTGCACAACTCCCAGACTGTATTAAAACCGGTGAATGATAAGTTCTAAAGTATGACTTGTTTGGTATGCAAATTAGATCTCAGTTTAAAAAGTGGCCTCAGTGGCAGGTTCTTATTGTCAGGATAATTTGAGTAAATAAAGATGCACACATTGGGAGAACTTCATCCCAGGGCTGGTCCTGATCCCGGGGTGGGTAAGCTTCTGGGAAACGTCCCTACGGCTCCATCCCTCTGGAGGAGGGTTTAACAGGCAGCCAGCCACCCCGCCCCGGCAGCTGGCCACCC
>NW_006159808.1:939728-940889 GCF_000334495.1 Tupaia belangeri chinensis | reverse complement strand
TCACGGCACCGGCCACCCCATCATGGCACCGGCCACCCCGTCACGGCACTAGCCACCCCGTCACGGCAGCGAGCTGAGTCGGACGGTGGTGTCCTGGTCTGCTTTCCTTTCACCACGCCATCTGTCCTTCTAAGGAGACTGGTTTCCTAAGGGTAATCAAGCAAGCTGCTTAAAATAGGCATATTTTTAAAACTAAAATAAGAGTTGTCTGCCAGCAGTGGGGCTGAGTAACCTAGGACGTGACTAAGCATGTACCCTCTCCTACGGAAAGATGCCCTTTTTCGGAAAGGGTGTGTGGGTGCGGAGATGTAAGTATAAATTTTAAAGAGAAAGGGGTAGTTTAAGAGATTTTCCTGGGAGTGAGGATTTTATAACAGCCCGTTAGCAAGCGTAGTGGGACCAGATGGTGGCACAGTGAAGTGTGATGCTCCGCGGAGCAGATCCACATGGGAAGGTTGTCAGTTCAAGTCCAGGGGCCTCCCTGATTGTGCCCATGAGGCTGGTGGAAGCTGGAGCAGATTACTGTGCTGTCTCTCCTCTGGGGTGCTGCCTCTCTCTCTCTCTCTCTCTCTTTCTGTCTTTCTCACTCATGGAATAGATAAATGAACTTTAGAAAAAGGGCCAGACGATGGCACAATGGTAAAACTCTATGCTCTAAGGCAATCCCATAATTTGAGTGATTATTCAAATTATGATCTCACTGCATCATCATTGAAAGCACAAAGATATACAGAAAGTGTTGAAATACGGAGATGGGAAAATCAGGTCAGAGTAGCCTATTTAGGCCAAGGCACACGCACAGTAGACACGTATACAGATAATGTATGTTAGCAAACACTGGGACAATTTAGCACAATGTCAATACTTGGGTGTTCATCAGATATTTTCCCCCTGAAAAGTACCTTAAACTCGCCATGAAAAAGAAATGCAGGTTCCATCTGCTGAGGCCACCGATAAAACATGCAGTTGTCTTGAATTATCAATAGACCCAATTAAGCATGAGCATTTGGAGAGAGTATGGCATTGTCCTACATGTTTTCATTTTTGCCTGGAAGAAGTGACCTCACTCCTACCCCGGCCTATGCCGATGCTTGGTTCCCACACCAGGATTCTGCGTTTTATTCTCCTCTTCACCCTCCTCCTAAGTCTGGTCCCAAGATC
>NW_006159808.1:913549-939442 GCF_000334495.1 Tupaia belangeri chinensis | reverse complement strand
CTTCCTCCACGCGCCTTTGGAGTCAAGGCTGAGCCTCGTCTGGGCGAGTCCGTAAGGGGTACTGTTAGAGTGCTGTGTGGTTGTTGGCCTCTGCCATACTAGGACTGGCTCGGTGTCTGGGGACACCCTGGGTCCTGGGAGTTCTAGAAACGTCAGCAGGCATCCCAGCTGGGGTGTCCACCGGGGTTGCATCCGTGGTCCGAGCAGGGCCTGTTGGGCTGGGCCAGTGCGTCCGCAGTGGTGGGGCCAGGCCTCGTCTCTTTTGTACTCACAGTAATGCAGACTTGAGCCTTTCTTGTCCAGCAGTCCCCTCACTCCAGTCCGTAACGCAATAGCGGACTTTTCAGGACTCTCAGGATGAGGGCAGAGGCTTCTGGTCATGCAGGGCCTGGCGTGTGTGAGCCGCAGTGACGGGCTGTCGGGCTTCATTTTGTGCCTGTCGACCCTGTGAGCTTGTTTGATGGTGGGTCAGGCTGATTTACATGAGTTCCGGTATTGTCAGATCTTTAACACAAATGTCTGGTTCATTTTCCATGCCGCTGTGAAGTAAGAACCTTTGGAGGGCATAGATGAATGAGCAGTGTAGCCCCAGACCTGTCTCCACCGAGATTTTACTTCTCGGCTCCCTTATCTTCTCTGAACTTTCTAGAAGGTCAATAAACAAGCGAATGCTTCATTCCTTTGCTCCTAGCTATCTAGGCCTAGAAGTAGATGAATCTCTTTCTTTCGTTGAGTTCAGACAGAACTGATGTTTTTACAGGGAACTTGGTTAGATATTCCAAGTCTAACTGCATCTCTTGCCTGGAAGATTTTTATTATTCATTCATTCATTCATTTTGAAGGGTGTGAGCAATCGCCAGAGAGGAACGGAGACAGGGAGAGGGAGAAAGCACCCCCATGGGGTGCACTCATGCTGCAGCCCTTCTTCCACTTCTCCATCCGTTAGATTTTGAGCATTTTCAAGCTGCTGGAGCAGAGACTCAATCCCATAGGTGGCCTTTTGGGATCTGGCTCCCTTAACCCTAGATCATGGGCCCGCCCTTGCTGGAAGGTTTTAATCGCCTTCTAAATGGTGCCGTAGGCCCCTTGCCATCTCTTCTCTACTCAGCAGCAGTCACCTTTCAGCATTGCTGATCTGATCATGTCACCCTCTAGCATAAACATTTTCTCTGACTTTCTTCCTGACCTACTGCGTTTTCCTCTCACTACAGTGCCCTCTCTGGCTGGAAGGTTCTGCCTTCTCTCTTTTTTCCTTCCTTCTTCTCTTAGGCCCAAACTCACTCCTCAACCAGGTGCGTGACCTTACTGCCTCGCTCATACCATTGGGTACCTTTCCTTCTGAGTACTTATTACTGTTTTGTTGTTAATGTTGATTTCTTTATGCTCTGAGTGGGAGAGAGAGAGAGACATACAATGCACCCCCAGCCAGGTTCTGACGCTGTGGTCTGCCCCAGCCTCGGTGAGCCCAGAACATGGGCACGTTCATTCTGTGGTATACCCAGAAGGCCCCTGGATTCGAACCAGTAACCTTCTCATGTGAATCTGCCTTGCAGAGCAAGGTTCATTCTGTGCCACCATCCGGCCCCCTGTTTATTACTGTTAAAAGTTTATACCTATTTATGTGATTCTTTGCTTAAGGCCTGTCTTCCATACACACTGATAAGCCCCAGGAAGGTGGGCTCTATCTGTTTTGCTGAGAGAGGTGCTTCCCGTTCCAGCCCGTAGCACATACTGTAGGTGGTTAGGACATTTACTATTGACTGAATGACCAGTTTCTTCTTGCTTCATCCTTCTAGACCTTTACGGCGCTGGCTCTTCTGAGTCATAACCTTATCGATGACGTCCTCACTAGCCAGCCTACCTATAGGAAAGGTCTCACCTTTATCCGAACATTTCCAGTTTTATAGGACGGCATCGGGCATAGTCTTCTCGTGGCCACATATACGCCGACCTTTTCCTCCTCTGTGAAAGTTCAGACCACGCTCCAAGGCCTCGCTGTTCTTTGACAAGCCCTTGCGGCTCTGACCACCTGCCCGGGTTCCCTTTGACAGCCCTTCACGGGCCTCCTCTGTGGCTCAGGCGTCCGAACAGCAGTGTTAAGGCTGCCTTCCCACGCGATCGCAGTCATAGGGTCTGGAGTCAGCCTGAAGTCGTGTCGCGTCTCTTCAACAAGAACCAAATTCACTCGTTGCTGTGTTTTTTTCTCCGTTGTGTTGGAGTGAAGGGACTGCTTTTGTAAGAGACCTTACGTTATCCGAAAATCATGATGGAAAAGCCATTTGGGCCAGCACTGTCGCTTAATGGGGCCAGATCTCATGTGGCCGACCACTGTTTGAATCCCGGCCCCAGAGGTTGAAAAACCCATCAGGCGTATGTGTGTGTGTGTGTGTGTGTGTGTGTGTGTGTGTGTGTGTGTGCGTGTTCACAGTTCCAATAGGACGGAGAAATGGAGGAGAAGGGGTTGCAGAGAGGCCACACCCCCTGGCAGGATGCTTTCTCTCTCTCTGCCTCTGTTCCTCTGTCTCTCTCTGGTGAGCACACATGCCCTTTGGCAATTAAAAAAATTAAAAAGAAAAACAGGAACAAAAAAAGGAATTAAATTATATTGGACTTATCATAACAAGGTTATTTTTCCTATAGAATTTAAAGTAATTTTTTTCTTAAAAAAAATAGCATAATGGTTATGTCTCTGGACTCCCACATGACCAACTGTGGTTTGAGTCCTGGACCCGGAGGCTGGAAACCCATGCTGGGCATGTGTGCATGTGTGCCAAAGATCCCCAGAGGAGACTGGAGGCGCAGGGACTGTGGCGTGGCCATCCCCTAGGGGGTGGACTGTGGCGTGGCCATCCCCTAGGGGGTGATTTCTCACTTTCTGTCTGTCTCTTGAGCGAGCACACATGCCCTATAGCAAAAATATCTCTAAAAAATGCCAATGCTGAATTAGCAAAATCCATCATTGAAAAAACATGTATGTGACTACATATGTATTTGCTCTGCAGAAATCATCTTTGTTTCCCTTATTGCCCTCACTGTCATTTGCGAAGAGCCCTTTACACGAGCCTGTGTCCTTAGCCACACGTCGTTTTGACAACCGTGGTGCCAGGCCTCCCAGACACACTCGCCCTTAGACAGCAGCTCCTCTCGTGCTCTGGGGCGAGTTTCAGGTCTAGGATAATTACGGCATTCCCGATGCTAACCAGATTCCCAAATTGATCTAATTAAAAAATAATCAAATTTGACATAGACAGCCTACATCAAACAGTGACCCCTGTGCGTGGGCGTTTCCCTGGATCAGGTGATGCAGGCCCAGTGCGTCAAAACCGAAACCGAGTTCTACCGCCGCAGCCGCAGCGAGATCGTGCGAGGCGAGGGCCACACCATGGGGGCCCTTTACTGGCAGCTGAATGACATCTGGCAGGCCCCCTCCTGGGCCTCCCTGGGTAAGTATTGTGTGTCCCTTGTGTGAGTAAGAGAAAGCGCAGACATCCCGGAGCCCGCGGGATTGGAGCAGAACCACGGCTCTCCTCCAGCTGGTCCACGCACGACAGCACCACGTGCGTCCACGGCCTGCCGTGAGCCCTCGAGGCAGCTGACTGCCCCGTCTGGGTTGTGTGAGGTCAGGACAGCAGGTATGGAGGGGCGGGCTCATGTGCAGAGGTCTCGGCCACGTGTCGTATCGTTATCGTGCACAATTTTGAGTTTACTTGAGTGGGCTTTCCAGGGCCAGAGGAGCATGGATGAAGGCCCCCTTTCTTCTTCTGGTGGAGGAGTGGCCCCATGAAGTGCTGAAGTGGCCTTTCTTGGACTCCCCGGCAGTCCAAAAGGTCATCCTTGTTGTGCCTTGTTTATCTCTTGGGAAAAGAGTGTGGATTCTGAAGTCCAAACAGGAGGGGTCACTGTAACCACGGATGCAGCCCGACTGGCAGTGAGGCCGTGTGGACTTTGCAGTTTGAACGGGCCATCTAGTTTAGCTCATTAAGAAAACGTAAGGGACGATAGTGAGTCTTTGGCCTCCACTAGAGGTGATCTGAAACAAAGTTTAGTTAATGAACAATAGGGGCCAGCATGTGGTTGGGGCACTGGACTCTCACATGGTTGACTGAGGTTCGAGTCCCAGACCCGGTAGCTTGCTAATTAAAAAAAATGTGAACAATAGTTTCAGGTCAAAAATAAGGCAAGGTTATAAAGTAAAAAGGTTCTTAAATGGGCTGTGACCGCAAGTCTGAGAGTTTATCCCACATGTAGTTCCTTAGTGCCAGGTGGGGATTCTGCCAGGGAATTGGGTTTTTGAGCAAGTTTCCCTGATCAAACTATTTTTTTTTTTTTGAGAGATTTTCACTGTAGGGCGCGTGCGCTCGCCAGACAGACAGACAGAGACAGAGAGACAGAAAGCGAGAAATCACCCCCCAGGGGGGATGGTCATGCCGCAATCCCTTCTCCTCCATTCTCCTCTCGGGATCTTGGGCACGCACGCACATGTGCCCGGCGTGAGTTTTAAGCCACCGGGTCCGGGACACGAACCACGGTCGACTACGTGGGAGTCCAGCGACATAGCCATTACGCTAACTGCTGATTCCCCCTGATCAAACTATTGACACCGGCTAGATAAAAGAACCCAGAGTGTGAGTGGGGTAGACCATGGGGGCGGCCTTCTGGGGTGCTGAAAAAGTGGATGGGGAGATTTTGCAGAGATGGGGACGCCGACCTGCTTCCTGTCTCTGGACGAGGCTGGATATTGCTGAAGCCGAGTTTGCGTGAAGAAACTACCTCAATGTTTGTACATCTTCCATAAAGGAAGTGGTTATGCAGGTGGTGGTCTTCAGGAAGGGTAGGTGACCGCTCACAGAGAGAATGGTCGCAAAGCAGACGCTGGCTGTTTTCCCAGCCCTGGCTGCATCCCGGCACTTGTTAGAGAAAACAGGTGGCAGGGAGCAGCCGTGACAGGGCATGCCGTACCTGCTCCTGCCCTGGGCAGCCGTGGAGCCCGTGTTTAACTAGTTGGTGGCTCTGTGAACCCACTGCTTATCCTCGTGTCCATGGGGAGGTGTGAGTCTTCTCTTGTCACCTGACATCTGATATTTGGAAGGGACCAATGAGTACTTAGAGTCTGTACGTTTTAACATATATTTGGGGCCAGCAGATGGCATAGTGGTTATGTCACTGGACTCCCATATAGTTGACTACAGTTCAAGTCATGGACTCTGTGGCCTAAAACTCATGCTGGGCACGAGTGTGTGCGTGTCCAAGATCCTGAGAGGAGAATGGAGGAGAAGGGATTGCAGCATGGCCATCTCCCTGGGGGGTGATTTCTTGCTTTCTATCTCTCTGTTTCTGTCTCTCCAACGAGCGCACACGCCCTATAGCAAAATAATTCTCTAAAATAAATAAATGAATACATTGTATTTGTTTTTCAGTTAGTCTAACTTAGAGTTATAACTTTGCAAATATAAAAATCCACCTGGGCATTTTTCGCGGTTCATAGACATCAACCGTTGCAAGCTTCCAGCAGAGCAGAAGGAGCGAGCACTTTCCGCCCATCAGGCGCTGTCATGTCGGTTCCCAGACCCTGTTACTGACCAGCCACAGAGGCTGTGGGTCAGTGAGACTGGTCGCCTCAATTTCTTGATCTCTGGAACCACACGTTTCAGGTCCTTCCCCTTTAATGGCTGCCACGGGTGAGCGTGCGTAGGGCACCTTGGACCCGAGCCACCTTCCCTGACGAGAAAACCCTCCAAATACGACTTCTCGCTCACTCCATGTGGCCCCAGCAGGAAAGGCCTGGCCACAGCACCTGCTCACCCGGTACTGTCCCAAGGGCGGGGAGAGCAGTGCCGAGAGTTGAGATTTTGCAGAACTCGAAAGAAATGGGTTTTATCTGAACGTCAAGACCGTATTCCTCCATCCTGACATTCGTCCTGCGTATCCTGGCCGCGCGCTGGCTTGCTCAGGTCTCGGGTTCAGAAGTGCTTCCTGGGGAAGGGTCTTTCTTGGGAAATTGAGGAATGTTGAAAAAAGGAAGACGCTGAAAGAATTTTAAGTTTGTGGATGCAGGCATCAAGGACAGTGACTTCTAATCGTATCTGTGGAACTGTCAGGAATTGGTTTGGACGTTTTCCTCCGCCCGGCTCTGCCAGCCGTATTTGTGTAGTGGTTACTGGGTTTGCTCAGAGGGTTTCTTACCCAGGAGACTTTCAATTCCAAGCAACTCTTTTTTGTTGTTTAATTATTCATTTCTTCCATGAACAAGAGAGACACACAGACAGACATCAGGCCTCCCACGGGGTCCTGATGTCGTGGGCCTGCCCACATGCCCACCCTGCCCTGGGTCGGGGATGTATGTGCTGGAGGGCTCAGGGAGGCCTCCAAGTGTGAACCCAGAACCTTCCCTGGAGGGACAGCCTGCGCTTTCCTGCTGTGCCAGCCCCTGTCCAAGTGTGGCTTGTCACTGAGCTCCCTGTCCATGCTGCCGTTCTCCTGCACGTGTGGTGACAGGCCCCCCAGGGTGCTGAGTCCTGGAATCAGGACTGCGTGTGGGAGGTGGCAGTGAGGGGGTGTGGGTCTGGGCTCCGCGCAGCCTTGAATCGCCCGATGGAGCCTCCATTTCCTCCTGTGACCAAGTGACCTGGTGTAACAGCCCAAATGCTGCAAGGCCTGAGCACACCTGGGCACCCCTCGCGTGGACTCTGCCTCACACTCGCTCCCTGGAGTTGGGGCAGGCGTGTGGACAGCTGCCCCGCCTAGCTGCTAACTCTCTTCCTGTCCCCAGAGTACGGAGGGAAGTGGAAAATGCTCCATTACTTCGCGCGACGTTTCTTCGCTCCGCTGTTGCCGGTCGGCTTCGAGGATCAGAATGTGTTCTACGTCTCGGGCGTGTCGGACCTCCACTCGGACTGCAGGGTGACGCTCACGGTGAGTCGCTTGGACTTTTTGGGGGAGATTTGTAGGGTTTTTTTAGGTGTTTGGTTATATTTGGGGGAAGGAATCAAAGACTAATGAATTTGTATCAAAGTGGCTTTAGTTCCTGGAGCAGAAAAAGGGCTCTCTTTGGAGTCAGCGTACACATACCCGATTCAGTTTAAAACGCTGACATTTATTACAAGACCCCAACCCAAACCCAATGTCTGAGACTCAACTTACATATGCGTAAAATGATGCCAGCCTGTCTTCCTAAAGGATTTCTGTGAGTGATGATTAACATAAAAGCTAATTGCATAAACTGTAAGTGCCATTTCAATGTTTGGTTGGTTGTAACCGTGAGAAACTGGAAATAGCCCAAGCATTACAAAAAGAAATGGTCAAACAATGGTATGGTAGTAAGTCAGCAGAGCTGTGCAGGAAGGTATTTGGAAAAATAAACTTGTTTTTAAAACAAGTTCATGTGAAAAGAAGGTAGAAAGGGGCTGGCAGGTGGCGTGGTGGATAAAGGTGCTGGACTTCCCATGGCTGACCACGGTTTGAGTCCTGGACCTGGCGGCTTGCTTTCTCACTTTCTCTCTCTGTGTGTGTCTCACTCTGGTCAAATTACAAATAACAATAATGGTAAATAGAATAAAGGAATAATTCTAAAAGAAGGAAGGTAGAAGCTCAGTGTCTCGGTGGCTTTGGGGGCCGGTCATGACACGGCAGTAGGTCATGATTCAGGATGATCTCGGCGATCCAGGCTCGCTTTCTGACTTCTCACGGCAGCCTGCGATGGCTATGCTGTTGTGGCCATCGCTGCGTGAGGACAAGGAGACAGGAGGGCGAGTAACTTGGTCACATAGCTAGTACTTAGTGGGGCTGGCGTTGAAACTCAGGTCTGAGTCTCAGCCAGTCCGCAGTTCTGACCTTCAGCTACGGTTACCATTACTCTCTGAGAAAACATCCACTGACGGGGCCAGCAGAGGGCAGAGCAGTGTCAAAGCTGGACTCCCACATGGACGACTACAGTTCAAGTCTCAGACACGGTGGCTTTAAACTCTCACCAGGCGCATGTGCGTGCGTGCCCAAGATCCCGAGAGGAGAATGGAAGAGAAGGGATTGTAGCGTGGCCAACCCCCTGGGGGTGATTTCTCGCTGTCTCTGTCTCTCCAGCCTGTAGCAAAAAAAAAAAAAGACACAAACAAAACAAATCAAACCTCTCAGAAAACACCCACTGAGACACTGGCTTTCCTCCCGCTTGTCCCCAGGTGAGAGTCCACGCGTGGAGCTCGCTGAAGCCCCTGTGCTCGCGGGCGACCGAGCGTCTCGTGATGGGAGCAGGGAAGGCGGCTGTCCTCTATCGGGAGCCAGTGCCCGCGCTGCTCAGGAGATGTGGGGGCTGCACGCGGGGAGGCTGTGTGGTCTCCTTCTTCCTCTCAGCAGACGGGGGCCTCCTGAGTCCGGTCAACTACCACTTCCTGTCCTCGCTGAAGGAGGCCGTGGGACTCCGCAAGGCCCGTATCACTGTAAGTGCCGTGGGCTGGGGCAACCGTGGCCTGGGGGTGCCGTGGCCTGGGGGTGCTGCGTGGGCCAGCCATGCCATCTGCCGTCTGCCCGTCGTTCCATGGGGACCCAGTTTTCCTGTGCCCGGGAGGATGGGCTCCTTCCCAGCAGGAGCAGAGCCCCAGATCGCTGCTATTTCTAATTAGGGGCTTGTCTGTTTCGGCTACTCCCCGTGCGCTGTCCTATCACCCTTTCCAGGGGGCTGGGGCAGCAACCAGAGAGGATCCCCAAGTCACCGTGTCCGAGCGCACCTGGCCCTGGCTCTCTCGGCCCTGGAGCGGGGAAGCCTGGGGGGCCTGTGGACGCACTCTGAGTCCTGAAGTCGAGTTTTTCATGGCCACTCTACTCCCTCTGATTTACTGTGTTACAGTAGCTCAGAAACTAACTGTTTGTAATTGCTAAGGACAGAAGATAGAATGATCAGGATATGTTACTGTAAAAATGGTGCAGAGAGAAAATCCGAAATCTGACTGAAAGTTTTCCTTTTCCACGACAAATAGAAATGAAATTTTTTTCTAGAAATATTCACTGTTTTTAGCAAATTTTAAATTTCTTTTACACTTTTACTTCACTGAGAAAGACTTCTTAAACCTTTGGAAATAATCATACACAAAGACCTACTACTTGTGTTTTATTTTAAGGGGCTTAACAATTGAAAACATAATTACTTTCCAAAATTATAGTGAAATATTCATATAATGAAATCTAAGTTATTTATTGGGTCATCAGAAAAGTCACGATGCATTTTTGCATAAAAAACTAAACATACATTATGGCTTTTCTGACCATCCAGTGTAACAACTGACATAGAATAAACATGAAGGACATGGCATACACTCATATTTTTTTCCCAGAAGAAAGCAAAGCAAAACAAAACAAAATATATACCAGACAGATTTGTTGTCTCTAAAGTTAAGATTTTTTTTTTTCATTGCCAGAGGACACCTAAACTCACCGGAGAGAAACGGGGAGAAAGCTCCCCCTAGTGGACGTGGTCACGCTACAGCCCTGCCCTTCCTCCATTCCCCGCCCTGTCGGGACTTGGGCTCTCCCTGTGCCTGGCGTGTCTCAGGGCCGCTGGGTCTGGGCCCTGAGCTGCGGTCAGCCTGCAGGACCTCGCTCAGTGCACAGAGCTTGACCACTGTGCCCTGGGGCTGGCCCTAAACTTACGATTCAGAAAAGCAGCTTTTTGTCTTTTGCTAGGCCTTTGTTACCTGAAGACCAGTAGGGCTTCTTTCTTTGTCCTAGCTCACAGGGACTTCGGTGACATTTCTCCTACCTAAGGAGAAGCACTGATAATAATAATGATGGTAGACAACATTTTCTAAAAGTATAATTCGCATTTTACTTTTACCCCTGAGGACAGTTCTTCTGTCCTTAAAGACTCAGCTCCTCACAGGGGCTTCGGGGGAGGGTGAGGGGCAGTGCCCAGGGGTCTGAATCCGGGTGGGGTGTTCGGTCCTCCTGAGCTTCCCGAGCCCGGGTCCCGACTACCGAGCCCTGAATGGCATGCTCACACGGTGACGTGGCTCCACACACAGCCTGGGGGGCACATGGGCATCAAGTGTGTGCTTTGGAGATGTGCCCGAGGGCTGCAGCCCCACGTTTTCAGTGACAGATTTCTTTCCTTCTTTTAAGGTTTTTGCCACAGGACACATGCACTCAGAGAGACAGAGAGAGGGAAAGTAAGGAACCACCCCCCCGGGGGATGGCCGTGCCACAGTCCCCTCTCCTCCGTTCTCCTGTCTGGATTTTGGGCATGCACGCACATTTGCCCAGCATGATTTTCAAGCCTCCTGGTCTGGGATTTGAACTGCACTCAGACAGGTGGGAATCCAGTGCCTTACCTACCACGCCACTTACTGGCCCTGAGCGATGACCTTTGTAGCCTTGTCCTTGGGCATGTGTCGGGTGCAGTTTGTACAGAAAATGGGCTGCACGTGGCCAAGGCCCTTTCTGGCCCGGTCGTGGTTCCTTATTCGTCATCTTGGAAGCAAGGCCATGAGAGAACAGCCAGCTTTTATTTTAAGCTTAATAAAGGTTTGGCGTGGGGCAGCCAGTGGCGTGGTGGTAAAGGCGGCTGGATCCCACGTGGCTGACCACGCGCTACCCGTGGACCCGGCAGCTTATGAAGTATGCCAGGTGCATGCGTGTTCCCAAGCCCTGAAGAGGAAATACAGCAGGGTGCCTATGCCCCACGGGGTACTTCCGCACTGTCTCTCTCCGTGTCTCTCCGGCAAGTGCACGCGCCTTCTGGCAAATAAAAAAAGCTAACCACGTGACTGTGCTACACTGAGCAGCAGAGAGAGCAGCCCGGATGTGGAGCTCTCGAAATGCCGGCAGGCTCTGTGGGCTGGATCTTCGCCAAAGACTGATCGTACCCTCTTCAGTGTTCTGCCGCTGGGTCCAGACACGTTCGGAGCAAGTCGGCAGAGCCGCCCAGCCCTGATGCAGAAATGTCTGCTCTTCAGGACACTCTGAGAAAAATGAAAGAAAGCATTGAGCTTTGGGACCAGCAGATGGCATAAGGATTACGTCGCTGGACTCCCATGTAATCGACCATGGTTTGAGTCCCGAGCCCGGTGACTTAAAGCTCTCACCAAGCACATGTGTGTGCATGCCCAAAAATCCCAAGAGGAAAAGGGATTGCAGCGTGGCCCTGGGGCAGGGGTGGTGGTGTGGTGATTTCTCACTTTCTGTCTCTCTCTGTCTCTGTCTCTCTGGTGAGCACGTGCCCACCAGAGACTGTATAGAGAAGAAGGTGACATGGCAGTGTCCCCCAGACTTTATGGCAAAAATCTCTCCCTAAAAAAAGAAAAAGAAAGCGTTGAACTTCTTGTGAATTCTTTTTAAGTAATTAGAGGCTGTCATTGGTTTGAGACCATACTTTGGCAATTTTCCAGAGCCGCGGGCAGTTTCCACGTACTGCTCAGTGTCGGGTGCTTTGCACGGAGCATCTGCCTTCCGCAGGGTGCAGGCATGCACCCGACTGTCCCCGAGGGCCCCGCCTCGTCCTTCACTTCCTTTATCTTTTGTCCAGGCCGTCATCTCCCAGCAAGCTGACACGTTTGCTTTTGATCTGGAAACCTCAGCGGTCGCTCCCTTTGTCTGGCTGGACGTCGGAGGAATCCCCGGGCGATTCAGTGACAACGGTTTCCTCATGACTGAGAAGACACGAAGGGTGTTATTCCACCCCTGGAAACGCACCAGCAAGAGCGAACTGGAGCGATCGCTTCAGGTGACCTCCTTGGCGGATATGTACTGAGGGAGTCCAGGCTGTGTCTGCAGTGGACACCCAGAGTGAAGCCTTTGGCTGGAGGGGAGGCACCTGGCGACGGCCGGAGATGACGAGCTGGACAAGCCGGGCCACGTCTGCTGGCCGCTGCACCTGCTGGCTCCTCCGAGTCTGCAGTGGACTCTGCCAAGGAAGGCCATGTGCCAGGCGACGCCCTCAGGCAAGGCCATGCCCTGGTGTCCTGGTGCCTCCTGCATCTTCAGCCCCTACGCCCCAGCTTTGGCACCACATGAGCTAGGTACAACTGCAGCCTTCCAGCGAGTCACAGGAAGGTGACATGGCAGTGTCCACGCAGCCATGTGCGGGGCTTCCAGGTGCCCTGTCATCATTAGCATTGAGAAATACTCAAAATCAAAATGAAGAGATTTTTTTATTTCCAGAGGAAATGGAGGCTCAGGTCCACCAGAGAACTTTCTTGGTAGTGACCGTATTGATTGTCCCGGCCAGTGTAGGGGATTGGTTATGGCATTTGATTACTTTTGTTGGTTTGTTTTTCTTTCTTTTTTTTTTTTCTTTTCTGGTTCTCTAAGGTTGTTCCCCCGCCCCCCATAGGGTGCATGCACTTGCTGGAGACAGAGACAGAGAGAGAGAAGGCGAGTGATCATCCCCCTCCCCCAGGGGGATGGCCATACCACAATCCCTTCTCCTCCATCCTACTCCTGGGATTTTTAGGCACACGCACACATGCGCCCGGTGTGGTTTTCAAGCCACCAGGTCCAGGACTCAAACTGTGCAGTCAGCCATGTGGGAATCCAGTGCCTTAACCACCACGCCACCTGCTGGCCCAGAGTCTTATTTTGTTTGTGAACTTTGTTCTAAAATATTGTTTGAACAATAACAACTTCTCTTTTTAAAGGCCCTTAGGGTGATCCTCCTCTGAAAACTAAGCGCACGTGGAATTGGATGACCGTGGTCGCGTCGGTGGTTTGGGCGCCCTCACATTGCCCATCACCCGTGGCTGCATATGGCCTCGGTCTGGCCAAGTCCGTGTGCTCTCCCACCCAAGGGCTGGGCGTTGGGTTTGGACGTGTCTACCCTGGCCACAAAGTGGTGTTCCTGTTAGCTTGACTGAAATCACTTGATTTAAATCGATCGTTTATTATGTCATTATCAGATTGTTTCTATAAATCATTTTTATAAACTTATGTTGATAATCTAGCGAATAGGGCAGGGTGTTCATAAGCAGCCAGCGTGAATAAAGGTCTGTGGCACTGCTTTTGTAGTTTTTCTGTAAGTTTGAAAGTATATAAAAATTAAAGTCATTGCATTGAGAACCTCTTTTATTTATTTACTTATTTGTTTATTTGCTGTAGGGCATGTGTGCTTGCCAGAGAGAAAGAGATCACCCCCAGGGGGATGGCCCTGCCGCATCCCAGCCCTGGCCTTCAATGTGTAAGACTTAGTTTCCTGTTAGATGTGTTTACACACGCACACACTCAGCTCAGCAAGGACTGGGACCTAGGGGTATGACTCAGAAGAGTCTTATCTGACAGATGTTACGTCTACTCATAACCAGGGCAGATTCCGTCTTGTCACGCCATTGCTGGGGCAGGGAGTGTGGGCAGGTGCAGGCCCCCTCCAGGTGCTCTGTGTGGGAGCTCCGAGGGCAGTGGGCCACAGCCCACACGGCAGTCCTGCCCCTGCCAGCTCTGTGACGGTGACCAAGTTGCTGACCGTCTGTGCTGCTTTCTTGTGTTGAAATGGGAACAGCGGCACCACCTTGTAAACTGGTTTCCTTTTCTTTTTCTTTTTGAGAGAGAGATTTTTGCTATGGGGCATGTGTGTTCACTGGAGAGACGGAGAGACAGAAAGCTAGAAATCACCCCGCAGGGGGGATGGCCACGCCACAATCCCTTCTCCTCCAGTCTCCTCTCGGGATTTTGGGCACACATGCACACGAACCCAGAGTTAGCTTTAAGCCACTGGGTCTGGGACTCGAACTGCAGTTGACTGTGTGGGAGTCCAGTGATGTAACCATTACGCCCTCTGCTGATCTCCCTACCTTGCTCATAGTTTTTTGAAGAATAAACAAAATAACGTAGCCGAGGGGCCAGGCCTTGCTGGCACTTGGTGAGCATGTGGCTGGAAGCATCGTCTGGCCTGAGCTGGTGTCCCGGAATGGGAGGGCGGCCGGCCACACCTCCTTGGATTAGAATCCAGGTTCCGAGGCTTAGCGGTGTGGCCGTGGGCAACAAGTATACCTTCCAAACTGTGGCTTCCTCATCGTGAAATGGAGATAATGTTCCCTCACCCTCAAAGATAGTGAGGGGGACCGGCAGATGACATAATGGTTATGTCGCTGGACTCCCATGAAGTGGACCGCAGTTCAAGTCCTGGACCCCGCGGCTTAAAACTCATGCTAGGCGTGTGTGCATGTGTGTGTGCCCAAAATTCCAAGAGGAGAATGGAGAAGGGATTGTGGTGTGGCCGTCCTCCCTGGGGGGTGATTTCTCGCTGTCTCGCTGTCTCTCTGGCAAGCGCACACACCTGATAACAAAAATCTCTCTCTAAAGAAAAACAAAGTAGATGTGGGTTTTGTGCTGATGCTGCAGGGCAAGCGAAAAGCTCTAAGAAAGACATGATCTACCTTAAAAAAGAAAAGATAGTTGTGCGGAGTCAAGTAAGGAAATAAATGAAGGGTCTGGAGCAAACAATGAGGAGTAAATGGTGCCCGTGCTTTTCAGCAGCGTAACCCTAACCCCCCAGTCTCCTGGAGACCAGGAAAAAGGAAGCCCATGTGGGCAACGGTGAGTAACTGGAAGCACATTCTTTCTGAAAAAGAGGAAGGGGGTCGTCTGTAAAGGCAGAGCGAGTCAGTGAAGCGCCACAGCTGTACGGGCGACAGCTTGTGGAAAGACCCGTGTGCTATGCCATACTCTCTCTCTTGTTCCTCTAAGAGAATGGTAATAGCCAAACTCTCGTCTCGTTCATGGGTCCAGTGTGGTGAGCTGTTTCTACCAGCTGACTAGAGTGACTTGGGCACACCCTGCCGACTACAGTCTGATGTACTTACTCTCTTTTAAAAAAAAAAAATATTTTTTTAACTTTATTTATTTACTTACTTTAATTTGATCAGAGAGAGAAAAAGTGAGAAAGCAAGCCACCAGGTCTGGGACTCGAACCACAACTAGCCATGTGGGAGTCCAGTGCCCCTGATGCACTTACTCTTGGTTTTGGGTTTCCAAGAGGTTATTCTGAGAGTGGTGTGGACAATAGAGCAGCCAGAACAACTGGGGTCCGGTCCTGCGCCACGCGGCCAAGCTGCCACGTTGTCACGGCGCCATGCCAAGCGCATTCCAGAGACAGTGGGTTGGAGAAGGGTCAGCTCCCAGGGTCACATCTTTCCATCCCAGGTCAGAGGGAACAGTAAAAATGGTCGTTGTCTTGTTCCTATTCCCTGCGATTCTTACTCATCCGCTTTTCCTTGCTTGACTTTTCATGGTGAGACATTTTAAACCATGGGAAGTCACTTGGAAAATAAATAGAAAGATTTTGTTCTCTGCTGGAATGAAAGTGAACTGGGGTGCACGAGAAATAAAGATGTTTCCCAAACATTCCTAAAGTGACAGAGACCCAAGACGGAGAGAACGTACTCTTAGGCTACCTCTGGTTCTCAGGTAGAAGACGTATTCCCAGCCTGGAAAGACTTGGGAAGAAAAATAAGGAGGCGTTGTTTGTGAGGGGAAGCAGGGCATTTGCAGACTCCCGGAGTCTGTCCTGACTGGGTGAAATCTCACCGATCAGCACGTGGCGGGGTGGGGGTGGGAATGCAGAAGACTCCTAGTTACATCTGCACCCCGGTCCTAAAGACTGTTGCACTTGGGAGTCATCCATCCACTCGTCAGTCACCTCCTGTGGTCCCGTCTGGGTGCAGTGAGAAGGGTGGACAGTCCCTACTCTCTCGGACACCACTGTAGGGCTGACAATGAGCAGGGTTAAACCAAACTCACCCGTGCGCGTGGTCCTCGGGTATGAGCCACAGCCTCCCTTGGAACGTGAATGAACTGAGACCCTGACTTAGAAGAACACGTCTGTTACCGCCGCGGGGTCACAGCCATACTTGCGCCGGTCAGAGCTGGCTGACCGTCCAAACCACGTTTAGGTCGCTAACACCACGCCGCAGCCACCCAGCTGTTTCTCTGCCTCCCTCATGGGTCCCAGAGTCATGTTCCTTTTCCCATCCATGCATAGTGTCTGCCCACCTGGCAATCCCAGCGTTCTGGGGACTGCCGACTTACACATCATGTCGTGCTCAAACTGCGCTAGATTAAATTTGTCTGAAGGTTTCCTTTTAATATAGGTAAACAGGTAAGGCAACTTGGGCCGGTGACAAGTCCTGTGGAGGTTCATGTGACAGTGCTTGTTGGCAGCAGCATTAGAGAAGGCCACCTTGTTCCACACTGCAGGAAAGTGTTTTGCGAAGTTTATGATCAAAAATCAGTGAAGAGCCCAGCCTAAGAGGCACAGCCGGTGGCAACCGGACTGCAGTGCTGGAAGCCACAGGGCTGGTCCTGGTTCAGACCCCTGGCCCAGGGACGTGCAATGCGCTGGGCTTGGGTGCAAATACTCAAGATCCTGAGGAGCTGGGAGGCTAGAGGACGGGTATGGCCGTGTGGCGAAACCTGTCAATGGACCTCTATCTTTCTCACTCGCGCTCAGGCATGCTCTGTCACGAATAATAATAATACCCAAAATAAGCAAAGGCCCACTCACTGTGGCCTATGCTGCGGAGACACTGATCCACAGGCTGGGACCACATGGGAGGCCTGGGTTCAAGTCTCAGTCCAGCCTAACGCCTGGGTACAGCATCTTGTGCCCATAATCCTAGCAGCTTGGAGAGGCTGAGGCAGGAGGCCTCGGGCTCTAGGCTGGCCTGGGTGACATAGCAAGGCTCTGAGAAACAGCCAGGTGCGGGGTGCACACCTGTGGCCCCAGCCTGGATGCTGAGGCAGGAGGACGTAGCACAGCAAAACCTCGTCGATCAACCAGCCAATCAAGTAAATGAAAAATACTGTACACGGAGAAATGAGCGTTTAAAGGCCTTCACTGTCATCAACACACAGGAGGAGAGGACAAGGTGAGCCAGTCGGTGGGGCTGGGCTCTGAACTCACGATGTACAGCTGAGGGTGGGCTCACCTGCCAACCCAACTCCTAGTCCTTGAGCAGGAGCCGGCCAGTGGGCTTGGCAGAGTCAGCCCATCCCAGGCTTTGTAAATCTCTCTCCTCGCATCTGTAGACATGGGTTAGTGAGTTCCACAGGGAAAGGCCAGATTGTGGAAACAGTTCGGCGGAACCCCTCAGGTTGGTCTGTGTTTAAACAAGATTGGCCACGCGGTAGCCACAGAGGCGACTGTGGGCATTGCTGTTGGGGAACTGGGACACATTCCTGCCTCATCATGTGCGTGGGGCGGCCTTCGCTCCTGGACTGTTACTGTTAAGTAGTGTGGCTTTCGCAGCATCCACTAGGCCCTGGGGGACCATCTACACAGTCCAGCAGTTGGAGTAGACACTGTCGCCCGCCACCCCACTGCCAGGCCGCCTCTTTTCTGCTGTGTCCACCTAGGGATCAAATCATAAGTTGTTATGATAGCCCTGTTCTCTATTGCCAGTGACTGGTGTTGGCTTAGGCATGTGACCCAGTTCTAGAAATGAAACTTACGTTGCATTCTAATGTGGGTTTCTGAAGAAAGGTTTTCCTACCTGATAAGAAAGACACCTGAGCAGAAAGCCTTTGTTGTTGGGTTAAGTTAGGAAGCTATTGTTCTAACACCTGATGTTTGGAGCTGCTGCAGCCTTTTTGTGACCTTGTGGAAACATTGTTGACATACAGAGGGTGTCAGAATATGGAGCTGCTACTCACCCTCCAACATTTAACATGGGTCTTCTTAGGACTTAAAAATAGACAATGTCCCTATTTACTTAATCCATTTGTAGCCAGGTATTCTGATTTTACAACCAACAGCATACTAATCGATGCAGTGGTTAAAGGGATTGGTTTTTTTTTTTTTTTTTTTTGAGAGGTTTTTGCTATAGGGTGCATGCACTTGCCTGAAAGACAGAGAGAGACAAAGAGACAGAAAGCGAGACCCCCCCCCGCCGTAGTCCCTTCTCCTCCATTCTCCTCTCAGGATCTTGGGCATGCACACACGCCTGGCGTGAGTTTAAGCCACCAGGTCCAGGACTTGAACCACGGTCAACTACATGGGAGTCCAGTGACATAGCCATTAGGTTAACTGCTGGTCCCAAGGTATTGGCTTTTAAATACCTTTATTTATTAAAAATCTTTTAAAAATGTTTTTGCCATAGGGTGCTTGTGCTCACTGGAGAGAGAGTGAGAGGGAAAGTGAGGAACCTCTCCCTAGGGGAATGGCTATGCTGCAGTCCCTTCTCCATTCTTCTATGATTTGCGGTGCATACACACGCACCCAGTGTAATTTTCAAGCCACCAGGTCCAGGACTCACACCACAGCTGGCTTAGTGGGAGTCCAGCACTTAACCACTATGCCGTCCTCTGCTCCTCGCCTGGGCTACCTGAAAGTCACAGTGTCGGACTGAAGGAAGCCAGCGTGCAGTTTTAGTAGCACAGCAGCCATCTGGAAATTAAAGGCCTCTAACAAGAGTCACCTGACCCCGTGCCGCGTCCTGGGGAGGCCTGTTTGAAGAATGATCAGATGAGAAAGCAGGAGGGCACATTTGAAGCAATCAGGATAATTACTCAGGGGAAAGCCACGGGCTGAGGTTGTAGTGAGGAACGATTCGCCCGCTCTGACACCAGCAGGCTACGCTGGCGGGAATCACCACTGCGAACTCCGCCGCTGCAGGAACCAGTGCGGTTCCAGGGCCTCCGGGTCCTTCCTGCTGCGACCTGCCAGGGCTCCAGCTGGAGTGAGAATGGAGGCTGGGAGTGGACACGCTCTTCTTTGGGGGTAAGTGAACCCGGATCAAGCCCGGGAGAGTCAAGCCCTTTCCTGTTCAGTTTCTGTTGACGGAGAAACCATTGGGTGCCAAGGGAAGGGAAACAAGGCTCCCTTGAACTCAAGGTGCACTTTGGTCACCTGTGGCCTTTTGCAGTCGGTGACATGGACGCGGTGTGCTTTGGTCACCTGTGGCCTTTTGCAGTCGGCGACGTGGACGCGGTGCGCTTTGGTCACCTGTGGCCTTTTGCAGTCGACGATATGGACGCGGTGCGCTTTGGTCACCTGTGGCCTTTTGCAGCCGACGACGTGGACGTGGTGTGCTTTGGTCATCTGTGGCCTTTTGTAGTCGGCGATGTGGACGCGGTGCGCTTTGGTCACCTGTGGCCTTTTGTGGTTGGCGATGTGGACACGGTGCGCTTTGGTCACCTGTGGCCTTTTGTAGTCGGTGATGTGGATGCGGTGTGCTTTGGTCACCTGTGGCCTTTTGTAGTCGGTGATGTGGACGCGGGGGACTTTTGTCACCTGTGGCCTTTTGCAGCCGGCGATGTGGACGCGGTGTGCTTTGGTCATCTGTGGCCTTTTGCAGCCGATGATGTGGACGCGGTGCGCTTTGGTCACCTGTGGCCTTTTGTAGTTGGTGACGTGGACGCGGTGTACTTTGGTCACCTGTGACCTTTTGCATTCGGTGATGTGGACGCGGTGCACTTTGGTCACCTGTGGCCTTTTGTAGTCGGCGATGTGGACGCGGTGTGCTTTGGTCACCTGTGGCCTTTTGCAGTCGGTGATGTGGACGCGGTGCACTTTGGTCACCTGTGGCCTTTTGTAGTCGGCGATGTGGACGCGGTGTGCTTTGGTCATCTGTGGCCTTTTGCAGCCGGTGACGTGGACACGGTAACTGCATGATTGGCTGGGATTAAGCTCCAAGGTTTACCTGCAGGGAAACCAGGCCCATAGGGGTTTGACACGCACGTTTCTAACCGACTTCGTAATTGGTGAACGGTCGATGCTGGAGCAGATGACTTTGGGGACCCAGCCCTAACTTGCTTCCTGGCAGGTCCTTCCCAGGGGCGCACCAGACCCTCCCCCGCCTCCACTGTCTGGGCTGTCGGGAGCCAGTCTGGGGCCTTCCTGTCAATGGATGCTGTTTCCGTCCTTTGGACTCCTGAGGGACCAACTTGGGCTTTTGCTGTTTGTTTTGGAGAGGGACAGTTGCCGTTTCTGCCCATCTGTTTGGGTAGGGGGAGCCCAAAAGATAAGATTTGGGGACCAGCAGATGGCATAACGGTTATGTCACTGGATTCCCACATAGTTGTCTGCAGTTCGAGTCCCAGACTGGGTGGCTTAACACTCACACCAAGTGCGTGTATGTGCGTGCCCAAGATCCCGAGGGGAGAATGGACAAGGAATTATGGGGTGGCCATCCCCCCCAGGGGTGATTTCTCACTTTCTATCTCTCTCTGTCTCTCTGGCAAGCACACATGCCCTATTGCAAAAAAAAAAAAAAAAGAAAGGCTTGAAGGACACCAGGTTTGTTGGTGACAGTTAGTGACGAGGTGCGCCTCTCCATGTCCGTCAGCGTCCCTTGGGGTGAATACTGCCAGGCGTGTCTACACAGAGCTGCGACCCTGGGAGCAGTCCTTGTCTTTTTGGGTGAATTAAAAACCTTCTTGGCTCTCTGTGTATTGTTTGGAGTTTTTCCTCTTGGCGCTGCTACCTTGAATCTATTGTTTCCCCCCCCCCCCCTTTTTCTCTCTTAGGGTTTTGAGGTCAGAGAGAGTCAAGGTTGCTTGGAGTTTTGTCTTTCTTACTCAGGTTCAGCCAGTTCTGACTACACTGCAAACATTTCAGATTAACTCCTCAACTCGTAATAGAAAAAGATGAAAAAGGGTTAAAGAGGTTTTCGAAAAACTAAACTACTATAAAAGTCACTTGAGATCTTTCATTCAGGGGCCAGCAGGGGGCGTAGTAATTAAGGCACTGAACTCCCACACGGCTGATCGCAGTTTGAATCCTGGACCCAGTGGTGTGAAAATCATGCCAGGTACGCTCATGCGCTTGACCGAAATCCCAGAAAGAGAAGGAAGGAGAAGGGACTGGGGCATGACCATCCCCCCGGCGGTGATTTCTCCTTTCTGTCTCACTGTCTCTCTGTCTCTCTGTCCTCTCTGGTGAGTGCACACATCCTATGACAAAAACCTTAAAAGAAACCGTGTGTGTGTGTGAGAGTATGTATGGGGTTGTTTTAAACTAGCTTTTTTCGGGTATGTCAGTCTGCACAGGTAGCGAGGCATATGGTTTTAAAAATTAAATGATTGTAAGTTGGTGTTTATTGATAAAATTTTCAGATAATTTGAGAGCTTAAAGTTATGAGAAACTGAACGATGGATATTCGTAAAATGTTTGAGTAATTTTTAAGTAAAAGTAATTTGATTAACATGAAGTGTATAGTTTTCCACTTTTGACTTTTTAAACCTCACAGACACAAAAGATTGTTTTGTTCTACGTCGAAAACAGCCTGTCAAGAAAGCAAACAGTCTTAAAAATGATAAGATTCATAAGCTATTGGTATATGACTTAAAACTTGTTTCCCGAGAATTAAGCTTACTAAGTTAAACATTCTGGTTATTCTATACATGCAAGATTAGAGAAAATTAAGATATGTTTTTGATAGGATAGTAAGGCATAAAAATACATTCTAAATTAGGTTATTTAAGGTAATTTCCAGAAGTAAATTTATAAAGGAAAGAGAAACAAGGTAGAAAGAAAACACTGAGGAAAAGGAAAGATGTGAAAAGAAAGTTACAGGGCAGTGATGTATTTTTGTTTAAAAACCTTTCTGGGGGCCAGCAGGTGGTGTGGTGGTTAAGAGCGCTGGACTCTCACATGGCCGACCACAGTTCGAGTTCCGGACACAGCGGCTTGCTTTCTCGTTTTCTCTCTCTCACTCTGTTCCCCTCTGACCAAATTGAAAATAAGTAAATAAATGAATAAATTTAAAAAGTTAAATCTTTCTAGAACATTTCTGTATAGAAGAGTTTTGCATGCTTACATTTTCGTGCTGCAGTAAAATGACTGGTCTATGGCAAATGAGCTAAAATTTGAAAAAAAAAAAAAAAAAAAGTACTTTTAAATTTTCCCAAAAAATTTATCAAAATTGGACCAGCAGGTGGCGTGATGGTTGTTAAGGCACTGGACTCTCACATGGCAGACTGCAGCTTGAGTCCTGAGCCTGGTGGCTTGAAACTCATGCTAGATGCGTGTGCACACCTGTGCAAGCGTGTGACGACTGTACATGGCACAGTAGCCATGGGCTCACACTCTGATGTTCAAACGCTGGTATTTGTTTATTAGAGAGATTTTTGCTATAGGGCGCATGTGCTTCCCTGAGATACAGAGAAATCATCCCCCAAGGGAGATGGCCAGGCCACAGTCCCTTCTCCTCCATTCTCCTCTTGGACCTTGGGCACACACATACATGTGCCTGGTGTGCGTTTTAAGCCGCCGGGTCTGGAACTTGAACTGCAGTCGACCATGTGGAAGTTCAGCGACATAACCATGCTGCCATCTGCTTGGTCTTGAACCACTAATATTTTGATTCTAAAATGTACTGACCTATGGCCAACCCCTTACCCTCTCGGCCTCCGTTTCCTTACCTTAAAAATGTGGTCAGTAGGAACCAGCAGTTAGCGTAATGGCTATGTCACTGGACTCCCACGTAGTCGACCGCGGTTCACGTCCCAGACCTGGTGGCTTAAAACTCACGCTGGGCGTGTGTGTGTGCATGCCCAAGATCCCGAGAGGAGAATGGAGGAGAAGGGATTGTGGCGTGACCGTCCCCCCTGGGGGGTGATTTCTCGCTTTCTGTCTCTCTCTCTGTCTGTCTGGCGAGCGCACGCGCCCTATAGCAAAAACCTCTTCAAAAAAAAAAAATCCATGCTCTTTAAGAAAATAAACAGAATTTAATTTCACCTTGTTTTAACTCCTGGGCCTCCATACCCATTACCTGGGGGAGCTCTCCCTTCAACAAGAAAAGTAAAGCAGTCGGACACGAGATGGAAATCCCGCTGCGGGTACTATGGCAGTACCTGCGGCAGGCCAATGCCGTGTGTTCCGGATGAGGAGGCGTTCCGTAGGCTGAGGTGGTACAGTGAGCGAACGGATGATACCTTTTTAAAACACGGAAGAGGAGAAAGAGACGTGGTGACCTCCAGGCCACAAGTGAGTCCCATGAACACGTCTCCGCCTGCGACTGGGGAGACCGGGGTTGAATCGAGCAGGGTGTCGTGCTCCGTTCACTGCGTTCTGGCTGGGGAGAGGGCAGTGGCCTTGTCTCTGTACAGAGCTGTCTCTCTGTCTCCTCTAAATACTGAACCTTTTCTTCAAGAGACTTCAGGCATCGGCAAGAGTCATCTTTGGGATCTGCCAAGGCGGGTTTGAATCTGGGGAGTTAGACTTCGGATCACTAGTTTCGCGTTATAAATTGGGGTTAAATATATACGTCACTGGGGTGTCTCGAACCATCACTAGACATCATCTGAAGGGCTGGGCGTGTGGTGAGTGCTCGGCACTGCACTGCCGCGGAAGGGCTGGCAGGGGCGTGGAGGCGAGGGCCGCCTGTCAGAAGCAGGGCGAGCCAGGGCGCTCCCTCCCTGTGGAGAGTCTGGAGGCCTGGAGTGAGGGCTGGGGAGGGGCGGCGGAGGCGGAGTGGCAGGGCTGAGCGGGGAGAGGCTCACGCGTCCTCATGCTGGGGGACAGGCTTGTTCTGCAAGGCCATTCTCGCCTCAGGAGTATTCCTCCACGATTGCTAGCATTTCTGTGGCTTAATTTTTGACACCTTGGGAAATTATTTTGACGAGGGAGGTGGGGTTCAGATCGATTTTCCTGAGTGACTAGCCAGGTGGAACATCTGCTTACTGAATACTCAGCATGTCCTCGTTGGCTTAAAACCTGACCACATACTAAATGCCTATGTGTTTGGGGGCCTCCTTCTGGTCTCCAGTTGTGTCTCCCCTCGTGTTCTACCAAGGTCACGATAATCAGGCGATGGAATGGCCCCATGTGATAAGAGATCGCTTCAGAAAAGTATTTGCAGAGATCAAACGGTGAGGTCATCGATTTGCTCTTCCTTTTATTATAAAAGTAAAATAAAAAATAGCATTTATAAATCCAACATTTTTTCCTTTAAAGTATTTGATCTAAAAAACATATTTACAACAGCAAAATGCAGAAAGAGAATGTCATTTTCAGCACTGATTATAACCATGTTTAAATATTGACAAGTACTTTTTTTTTTCACAATCGGAGATAATGACATTGAAAAAGCATTGAGCACATTTTTATTTTATTGCACGCCAAATGATTTTCAGTATAAAGACCCTTTTCTTAATCCTTAATCCGAATGCACAACTGTGCCGCGGACGGCGAGAGAGAACACTGGCTGGGAAATGACCCCCTTTAATGACAGGGGGACCGCGGCAGGGGGACAGCAGCAACGAACAAAAGCAACTCAGCAGAATAAAGCTCCAGGAGCCCCCTCCCCACAGCCCAGGACGGTGGCCGGTACGCCAGCTGCTGGAGCGAGCCCGCCTGAGGTCCACCTGCAGACGCGGGAAGGAGGCCAAGTGGACGAGGCTGGGAATCGAGTGGAGGCTGGGCCAGGCAGCCGGTTTCCCTGAGCACCTCTGATGCACGACCCCTTCCTCCTGGACGGCACCGGGGAGGCCAGGCTTTGGCTCTGGTTTCCCCGGGTGGAAGACGGCCAGCAGGCTAAATTTTGCCTTCGATAGGTCCCTCCTGCCCGTAGTCGTGGGGCATTTTGTTAAGAGTCAGCAAGGAGGTGGTGCTGGTCAGAGACTCCGTGAAGCTGAGTCTGCGGAAGGACGTCTCCACGCCGCTGTCACAGATGCTGTCGTCTTGGGACTCGTCTGCAGGAGAGAGCTCAGTTTCACTGGGGGCACAGCGAGGGCCCAGGCGGAGCCTTTGCGCTCAGACCCGGGACGTGCCCGGTGTCACCTCTGGCTCTAAACAGCCTTGGGATACCAGGCAACGGCCAGGACCGCGGGCTCCCGCCAGTCCCCTGTGCCCTACGCCCCATCACTGCTGCTCCCTAAGGCGAGGGCTAGACAGCCCACGACAAGACAGCTGCAAGGTCGTCAGATCAGCCAGATGTCTTCACAGTCATTGGGTCTGGCACTTATCGGAACCCTCTCAACTCCAAAGTGAGCCTTTCTCAGAAATCGGGTGTGGGACCAGCGGATGGCATAATGGCTATGTCCCTGGACTCCTGTGCAGTTGACAGCAGTTTGAGTCCTGGACGTGGTGGCTTAAACTCACGCTGGGCGTGTGTGCGTGCGTGCCTAAGATCCTGAGAGGAGAAGGGAGGAGAGGGATGATTTCTCGCTTTCTGTCTCTCTGTCTCTCTTTGTCTTTCTGGCGAGTGCACATGCCCTTTAGCAAAAACATTAAAAAAAAAAAAAAGAAAGAAAGAAAGCAAGGAAGGAAATGTCTGTAGAAGGCGCTAGGCGGGGCCAGGAGGCCGGCTCCTCTCCGGGGGCGTGCTGCACTTCTCACAGGTGCACAGCGTGCTCCCTCCTCCCCAGCAAGGCCAGCCTGAGGTGACTCAAGCGCAGTGGCCTGGGGGTTGGGAGGAGCTGTCCAGGGAAGGGACGAGAAGGATGAAGGCCCTTGACCGGATGGACCCAGTGATCGCCCTCTCCAGCCTTCTAAACCCAAGACCGCTCTGCCCCTTACCCACCCGGTGCCCGGCCTCCACTCAGCTGCACACTGGACATTGAACCAGGGCTCCCGGCCTTGCTGGCGTGGTGGCCTTCTGTCTGGGCTCTGGGAGCAGAGCAGGCCTTGGGAAGGGAGGAGAGGGGTGGGGGAAAGGTGGATCCAGACCACACGTGAGAGAAAATGGGCGAGGGCGAGGGCGAGGCAGGGACAGGCCCGGTCGTCACGGCCTTGAGCAGAGTCGGGCTGACAGTCTAAGTGTGATGAGGAGGCGGGCTGGAGGAGCTGACGGCAGGGTACCCTGCAGAATCGCACCAGCTGTGTGCAGAGAATGGCCTAAAGGAGGTGACGCAGGGAAGCGGGAGCCTGCGAGGAGGGAAACGGGAGCCTGCGAGGAGCCTCGCAGGGACCTGGCAGGAAGGAAGGTGATGCCGTAGGGGTGTTGCGGGGGGGGGGGGGGGGGGGGGGCTCTTTGGGGGGGG
>NW_006159808.1:897751-913469 GCF_000334495.1 Tupaia belangeri chinensis | reverse complement strand
GGTGGGTTGTGGGGGGGGGGGGCGCTGAGTGTCTCATATGGGTGTGCAGGGCAGGGCTGAGGGGGCGGTTCTCAGGGAGCCTACCCCTCCTGAGCCGGGCTGGGGGGTTGAGCTTAGCGCAGAGAGGGCAGGACAGCTTTGGCCTGGGCTCTGGGCTGTGGACCAGCAAGATGGGAACCTCTGAGGTGGGAGGCAGGGTCGGCAGGGAGGAGAGAGGAGATGGGAAGGATGGTGCCTGGGTCTGGTTATGCCGGGGACAGGCTGGAGCCTGGCAGGTCAGTGGGATGGAGCTGAGCTGAGAGCTGGGAATAGAAGGTTCTGAGAACTTTGCTGCGTGGAGAGCAGAGTAGGTACGGGGGAGGTGGGATCAGGGCGTGACCTTGTCTTTGGATTTTTAACCGCCAGAGGTTGCGAGTGCGGTGCAGAGAGCGCACCTGACGGGAACGGTCGCAGCAGTCCCTCGTCCTCGGCCCCACCCTGTCAGGACTGTGGGCACACAGGTACACACGCCCAGCATGTTTTTCAAGCCGTCGGAGCCAGGATTCGAACTGCTCAGCTGGCCATGTGGGATCTGACGGCCTTAACCACTAGGCTAAGGGGAGGGAATTCTGTTTTAAAAGGAGGGAACTCTGCCAGGTGATCTAGCTGGGGGAAGGAAGTACTTATGGTAGGAGAGGTCTGGAGCAAAGAACATGGCCGGGGCAGAGGAGGGGCTGGCCCCGGGGAAGGGGCTCACAGGCTTGAAGTCTCAGAGCCCAGACAGAAGGCCACCACGCCAGCAAGGCCGGGAGCCCTGGTTACGTCCAGTGTGCAGCTGAGTGGAGGCCGGGCACCGGGTGGGGAAGGGGTGGAGCGGTCTTGGATTTAGAAGGCCGGAGCGGGTGGTCAGAGGGGGTACGTTACAGAGGACTGCGGGCCAGGCAGTGCGGAGCACCCACTCCCTACAGTCAGGCGCGCTCCGGTGGAAGAGTGGGTGGCGGGGCTTAGAGTGGGAGGCCAGTCTGCGGCAGGCAGGGGAGAGGAGGCTGGAGGGAGGGGATGATGGGCAGGGGTGGGGCTGGGGCTATAGTGGGGGTCTAACCCGGCTGCTGGACCTGAGCCCTGAACCTTGCACTCTGCACTCCTTTCTCTGAATTTTTCTCTCTAAATTTAAAAAGTGAGGGAAGTTACACCCTCCTGAGCAGCCACACTGCATTCTTAAGTTACTGCAGGTCTAAGTAACTTGCCCGTCAATTTGGCCTGCCCTGTGAAAGGCCCCTCAGAGATGCCGCTCAGGGCGTCCACAGGAGATGGCGGGTGGGCACAGGCCTAGGCCTGAGCACGGGGGACGCAGGCCTGGGGGACGGGGAAGCTGCTCCCTTTACCTATTTGCTGCCTGGTGGCAGAGGGCGAGCGAGGAGAGCGGGCCTGTGAGGAGGCCTTCCCTGGGCTGGAGGCCATGGGTGCCGAGGTGCAGAAGGCCGCCTGGATCACTTCGATGGCTTCAGTGTGGCCCATCTGTCTCAGGGCCTCCACCAGCTCTCTGACTGTTCCCCCGGAGACCTGCGGGGAAGCAGTGAGTGTGAGTAGGCTGTGTGTGCACGATTCTGTGTGGGCGTGAACACCCACCCCCTCCTGGCCCTCTCCCTGCTGTCTCCTCCACTCGGGGCCCGTGGCACAGACAGGGCAGGGAGAGGGACCGAGAACATTCACAGGCTGAGTCCTGGCCGCTGTGTCAGCTCGGAGAGCACTTGGGAAATCGCACAGCAGTTCACTAGAACAGCTCCGCGAGGGGGAAGGCACCGGTGTGAGGTGCTGAGGGGGCCCAGTGACCTGCAGGGCTGTCCACATGGCAGCCCTGTATGAGCCGAAGCTCCAAAGTCCACAGAGACAATGGCTGACAACAGCATTTTCAGGAGAAAATTTCACCCCACGTTTTTCCACCTCTTATTTTTAGAAATGAACCTATCGCCAGGGCACGGCTCCACTAGGGTTGCCCCACAGAACTCTGCCTCCACCTGACACGTGGGCGAGGGGGCGACGTGTACGGCAATCCCAGCCTCGTGTGTTTGGTCTGGGGGTCAGAGGCCGTCTAGTGTGTCTGCTCAGCGGATCAGAGAGCGGTGACTACCCTGACTTTCCAGGTGGCATTTTTACAAGATATCTGCAAATAGCATTCTCAGGAAAGGGGCTTCGATCCTGGCCTGGGTCACCCTCGCAGGCCTGGGGCAATGGTCGCTTTCCTTCTTTAGAGTTAAGGAACAGGAAGAGGACTGCACCCTGGTCAGCGTCTTCACACAACCGTTCGAGGGTGGGTGATGTGTTACCTCGTAGTTGTCCATCAGTGTTTTTGAAGGGGCAGGGCTAAGCCGGAAGGCATTATTAAGTATCCCCAGGCCCAATTTCTGTGCCAGAGTAGCCCAGTTTTTGTCCGGATCAGGAATGTCTAGCAACTTGTAGAGCTGTAGCTTTGCATCTTCCGCCAGCTGCTTCATGTCTCCTGAAGGGAGTAAAGAAATGCAGTTGCCCTACTCCAGAGGCCCCCAAGCTGGTGGTCCATGGCCTAGTGGGATGCAGGCCCCATGCAGGAGGTGAGCGGTGGCCAGGTGAGTGCGCAAAGCTTCATGGGAACCTGCAGCCACTCCCCATCGCTTGTGTCATGGCCTGAGCTCCGCCTTCTGTCCCGTCAGGGAGGCATTAGATTCCCATAGAAGCGAGAACCCAATTGCGAACTGCGTAGGTGAGGGGTCTTGGTTACGTGCACCTTACGGAACTCTAAGCTGATGACCTGAGGTGGAGCTGAGGCAGTGATGCTAGCACTGGGGAGCAGCTGCAAATGCTGCACTGTGGTGAGCTGTGTAATTATTTCATTATTACAATGTAATATCATACACAGGAAGTGCACAATAGCTGTTACGTGCTTGAATCATCTCGAAACCACTCCCCTGCTTCCCCCAGGACCAGGGTAAAACTGTCTTCCAAAAAACTGGTCTAAGATGCCAGAAAGGTTGGGGATTGCTGCCCTAACCCACCAGAGACATTCCGAGGGGCTGACACTGCCACCTCGCCTGCCCACCATCGCCCAGTGCAAGCGGCCAGGCTTGTTCTCGAGCCTGGAAGCAGCGCAGTGTCATTCTCGGTGGGTCAGGCTGGTGCCTGCCGCCTGGGCCTGCAGGGTCTCCGGTTCTAAGCCAGAGCTGTGCCGTTCACAGCGAGCCCTGTGTGGCTGCTCTCGTCCCCAGCGACAGTTGGGAGATGACGCTGGTTAAGCAGCTCGCTCCACCACAACCCACCTTGCACCGGTACGTCGTCGGGTGTGAACTCTGGCTCATATGGTTTTCCATTCAGTATATCGAACACCTGCGGGAGACAGCATGGGGAGACAGTGCCTGCTGAGGGAACTACCAGGGCATGGGTCTCTGGAAAGCAGAACACTCCTGGTCCCACTCAGGAGGGCACAGCGCTCACAGATGGAGGAGTGGTGAGAGGAGTCACCCTGGGTGTGCATGTGCCCCCCAGGGGGCACCAGCTTTGGGGTGCCTGGGGTCAGGATGCTGTGCTCTTGCAGGGACAGTCTGAGGTGTGCAGAGTACCCCACCCAACCTCACAGAGTCAGAGGCGTGGGTGGCCTTTCTGAGGGACAGCCTGGCAGGCCAGCAAGCCAGCCACCTTGGTGGAGAGCAGGGAGCGGGGTCGAGCGATTCCGAGCCCTGACTGGTGTCCCTTCCTCGGCACAGGTCTCCGAGGGCGGGTGTCAGAGCCTGCTCCACCGAGGTGCCTGTGTGCTCACAGGGGCCGCCTTGGGCATGGTGTGCGTTTTAACTGAGACGCAGAAACAGGAATATCTCTGGACAGAAGACTAAAAATCCCATAACTGTGACAGCCTTTCTGGGGTCTCTGAGTCGTACGGGTGGCTGACCTGGCCCTGGGCAATGAGGGTCCCTGAAGGGGGCTGTCTGTGTCTGTGGGGAGGCCCCTGGGCACTCGCAGTGCACGGGGAAAGGAAGGGTACTCAGCATAACGCAGCTGCGAGGAGGTGGACACGAGCTTTCAGATGTGGAGCAGGACCAGCTGCTAAAACCCCCATTCTGACCGCGGGGAGCGTTCTTGCTGCCCGCCCTCTCCCTCTGCCCCTTCTCTCTGGGCCACGAGGACCGAAGAGCCGCTCCCACCTGCAGACCGCAGCTGGGAGTTACAAGGCTGGCTTTCTCTGTTTATGCGTGTTTATACTTCCTGAACTCCTGAGAAGTCTCAGTTTATTTTCGCAGCCAGAAACCACTCACCTAAGCTCTAAGCACACAGTCACAGGGACTCTAGCTTCAGAAATGTAGAGGCGGACAGTACTGGGTGAGGCGGGGACAGGGAGCTTCGATGTGAACCCAGTGTGCTTTCTAACCTCTCGCATCTCAGCCGATCTGCTGAGGCGTGTGCTTTACACTGGGAGCTCGGCTGGAGCTGTCTTTCATGGATAGGTTTCTCAGGATAAATCTGGCAGACTTGTAAGTACGAGCACGTTCTCTGGGGAGCAAAGCACCATCAGACCGTCTGCTCTTGCCTCCTAGAGCCAGTAGCTCCCCCAGCAGACCTCACCTGCCAGCTGGTGGCCATATCCAGGGGCGTGGTCCCCGGCACGACCCCTTCATCCTCTCCAGACTCTTCCCAAGACTCATCCAGGTCGTAGAGAGGCTCAAAGTTCTCCAGCAGCGGATCTGCTCCTGCAGGGACAAGAGAGGGCATTCGGGACTCTAGAGCGAGGCCTGCCGCCTGCCCGCCGCAAACGGCAGAAGCCGCAGAGACAACCCGTTACCTGGACTGTGTTTAATGCAAAAGCAGGTTTCTGCCGAGACACCCCGAGACCTGGTCTTAAACTTATTTTGATAGTAAAGGTGATTTTTTTTTAATTTTAAAGTTTTATTTCATTTTATTTATTCATTTATTTGTATTTGACCAGACACACACACACAGAGGGAGGGAGGGAGAGGGAAGGAGAGGGAGGGAGAGGGAGGGAGGAAGCAAGCCTCCAGGTCCAGGACTTGAACAGTGGTCTGTCATGTGTGTGTCCAGCACCTTAACCACCACGCCACCTGCCGGTCCCCATTGACGGTAAAGATGTTTTATGATGCTCTATAGCCAAGGACACTTTGGAAAACCAAAAACATCGAATGCTCTGGCTTCCACGTTTACCTCGCTAGGCGTGTTCTGGCAGACTGATGCAGGTTGGCACAGTGGACAGCAGGCTACCAGGCGGAGGGCACCTTCAGGACGAATGTCCCGAGCGCTCGCCTGTTTCTCGGCCTCTTCTCTCACGCACTCGGAGAGCAGAGATGCCTGATGTCCAGTGCCAGCCCAGGGGACTGGTTTCTGGGTAAGCACTGCCAGGTCCTGACCCTTGCGCAGTAGCAGAACCTTCTAAGATGCATAGTTGCTGGAAAGTTTAGGAGAAATGAATCTTGGCAAACAAGAGTCTGCTCTTCAGCTTCCAGCAAGAAAACATCACTAGTGGCTTGAAGATGAGAGGTGGAGGTTTTCCTCAAAGGGCCAGGGTCTATTTTTAAGATGGTACTTTAATCCATTGTTTTCTTAAACTTATGAGGTGCTTACCTCTTCCTGAAAAAAATTTTTTTTAGTTGCCAGAGGATGTGTGCAATTGACAGAGAAGGGAAGAGGGAGAGGGAGAGCGAGAAAGCGCCCTCCCAGTGGGGCGTGGCCACGCCACATCCCCTTCTGCATTCTGTTAGGAGCTGGGGTGCATACACAGGTGATGCCAGGGCTGGCCTCGAACTGTGGCCAGCCCACATGAGGTCTGACTCTCTTTAACCACTGGACTGTGGGGCCAGCCCTAAAACATTTTAAATCCTTAAAGTCAATCAAGGGGCCAGCAGATGGCATAATGGTTACACTGCTAGACTCCCACGTAGCTGACCACAGTTCAAGTCCTGTACCTGTGTCTTGAAACTCATGCTAGCTGTGTGTGCGTGCAAGATCCCGAGAGGAGAATGGAGAAGGGATTGTGGCATGGTCATCTTCTCTGGGGGCTGATTTCTTGCTTTCTGTCTCTCTGGTGAGCACATGCATCTTATAGCAAAAAAAAAAAAAAATCCCTCTTAAAGAAATAAATGAATAGAGTCAATCAGATATGTCTGGGCAGGTCTGAAATACCAATTTCACTAGTCGAGTGAGATTCAAGTCACTGGAGATTCAAGGAAGAGCAAGGCTAGCCTTCCGTACTCCACAGGAGTAGAGAAGTAAACATTACTCCATTTGACCTGCCATCCCAGGAGTAGAGCAGGGGAGAGAAGCAGAAGGATAGTAGGGATCAGACCACAGGGGTGCAATTCAACACTCTCCCACCTGCTGGGGCCCTGGGAGGGTCTGGTCTGCTTCTTCCAGTACAGGGCGGGAATAATGATAACAGTACTTATCCCAAAGGGTTCCTGTGGGCTGAGGCGGCTAAAGGAGACCGTGCACACCAAGCGCCTCGCACAGTGCCTGGTGCACAGTAGGGCCCACAAACATGAGCAACTTTTGGTGCCTCACACGTAACGGTACCCAATCCATAGTCCAACTGCTTTTTCCTATCGTTTAACGTTTAAGGACCTTTCTTGCAAAATGGCATTTGTTACCCGACCGTCCTCTGTCCTCATGCTGTCTGATACGAGCTGAGACTAGTACCACTCACAATTCTATAAGGAGTTCAACTCTACTTTAACTCCCTCGTGCGAGAGTCACCCTAAACCTCAAACAAACAGATGATCCAGAATGAAAACTCACGAGTGTCAGCGTGAGGCCTGAGATGACAGTGCAAACGTGCCGTTAAGCAGTGACCGTGCGATCTGTTGTACCCTTTGGCACCCCGGCCCTCGGCAGAGGGCTGTGCTGTCGGGGTTCGCACTCCTTGCACGCCCTCCTGACGCGTACGGTGACCCGGCCAACGTACCTGCTGCCTTGAGAAGAGCCGCCAGCCTGGTGGAGCCCCTCCCGGCTGCGATGTGCAGGGCGGTGGTACCGTCGTAGGTGGTGCTGTCCACAAGAGCATCCCCCTGGACACACAGAACAGGGTGAGGGGAGGGTCTCCCCACCGTCAGAGAAACCCCAATTAGAGATGCTAGCAAAGGGGGGGACGATGCCTGCAGGAGCCACTCTGGTGCCTTGTGTGGGTTAAACACTCAGGACAAAAGGGACAAACCACTCTTTGAAGAGAGAGAGCAGCCCCCCCCCAGTGGAGTGCGAGGGCAAGCCCGATCCTCACCTCCAGGAGCAGGCAGCCGGCCAGGGAGATGTTGTCCTGCTCCACCGCCAGGTGCAGTGCCGTGCGCCCCGACTTCCGCTCCTGGGCGTTGACGTCGGCCCCGGCGGCCACCAGCAGCAGCAGGCACTGCAGGCTGGGGCTCACCACGGCCACATGGATGGCGTTCAGACCTGCGGCCCAGCACAGGGGCGTCACCGTGGGGCTGTGCGCTAGTGTGGCAGGAACGGGCACAGGGAGCGACACCTCGCCCCGTGAGAAGTGTCTACGTGGGTCTTCAGAGACCCCATGCTCTGTCTTCCTGCCTTTCCAACCCGGTGTCCCACTAGGTCCTTGGGGGGCGCTGAGGGGAGTCAATGTTCTCCAAACAAAGGTGCTTCACCCCTCAAGGCCAGAGTCTGCTCAGGTCCCGCCTTTTCCTCCTGACTGACGACCAAATGGCCTTTAAAGGACTAGCTACCGTGAGCCACAGAAAGGCCCAGGGATGCACTCCAGGGAAGAAGGTGCTCAATGGCAGGAATCCGTGAAATACCTGTAATTTCCCAGGAAGTGGACAGGGGAGGGCCATCGGCTCACCTTCCCCGTTGGGCCGGTCAATCAGTAGCGGTGCCTTCTTGTGCTTGAGTAAGACGCTGAGAACCTTGTCGTGGCCTCCTTTGGCAGCCAGGTGCAAGACAGAGTTACCCAGGCGGTCGAGCAGGCTCAGGTCGGCCCCGGCCCGCAGCAGGTCCTCCACCACATCTTCCTGCCTGGTGATCACTGCCAAGTGCAGGGGCGTCTGCAGGGGAGAAGGGGCCGTGTCGGGGCGAGCATTGGGCACCCTTGGCCCGGTGGCTGTCACCACAGCAGGCGGGGTCATTTCCCACTCCCAGATCAACCCTGACCTTGCAGTTACTCCTTGTTACACATCACATGCTAATGAGTATGTGTCCACACACGCAGACACACACACACACACACACAAACCACCAACGCTTGGCCACTCAACAACTGCAACTATGTCTGCAGCACTTGAGCACTTTCTTGTCCTCACAGCCCAGTCACTGTTAACATATTAACTCCCTGAGCAGCAAGTTTAGTTTGCTTGCATTTCTGCTAGGAATCTATCTTGCGTGATAATTCTGTATGTCAGGAAATTCAGTCAAGGCTACGGTTTGACAGAAGTTTAAATGAGCAGCTCAACAGAGGTTAATAACAAAGGTGCCATTATTCTACGTCGACACACAAAATAAGTTTACTGAATTAAAAAATATTTTTCCTGGACTAGCTCCATGAGACAAATCACCCCCCTCCACCTCGACTTTAT
Source organism: Tupaia belangeri chinensis (assembly GCF_000334495.1). NCBI lineage: Eukaryota > Metazoa > Chordata > Mammalia > Scandentia > Tupaiidae > Tupaia > Tupaia belangeri. The sequence goes on along the minus strand of NW_006159808.1, from coordinate 904,938 downwards.
AAACGGGATTAAATTCTGGATGACGTCACCAGGACAATACAACTATCTATTGAGAGGACTCAAATGAATAAAACAAAACAAAAAACCAGGTCGCTGACACCGAACAGACGACTATCCATCCGACCACCCTGCCTACAAGGCAGTACGTCGGTGAATGCAAAGGAGGTTTTGAAACTGCTCTCAAAAATGAGCAAGAGGAACCAGCAGTTAGGGTAATGGCTATGTCGCTGAACTCCCATGCAGTTGACCGTGGTTTGAGTCCTGGACCCGGTAGCTTAAACTCACGCCGGGCGTGTGTGTGTTCATGCCCAAGATCCCGAGAGGAGAATGGAGGAGAATGGAGGAGAAGGGATTGCGGCGTGGCCATCCCCCCGGTGGGTGATTTCTCCCTTTTTGTCTCTCTGTCTCTCTCTCTCTTTCTGGCGAGCGCACGTGCCTTGTAGCAAAAACCTCTCCAAAACAAAACAACAAACACACAAACAAAACGAGCGAGATAAAGACATTACAAAACGTACTTTTGAAGAACTGAAGTGACTGACAGGAACACAAACGTGTTTTTTTACAAGCCGATCTTTCATGGGCATTAGCTATGAGCGCACAGCCCCTCGAGGGAGGATGTGCCCAGACTTTTGGGTGAGTGGTTATGGCCCCAGAGGTGGCAGCGGGGCCGTGACACCCTGGCTGGTGTAGGGGACCACAGAGCAGGGGCTGGCAGGCCAACGATGCTGGGGCCGTCTGACCCCAAGAGCAGGGTTATCTAATACGGCAAAGCAAAGCACAGTCCCCCCCCCTCCCCCCAGTGATTACTCTCCCTTATCGCTCTCATCTTCTAGAACGCTAACCCTGGCCTGAAATGGAACAGGGTCCTCAAAACTTCTGCTAGTGTTGCCAAAAGCCTTCCTCCCCAAAAATCAATAAGTTGGGGCAGGCAGGTGGCATGGTGGTTAAGGGTGCTGGACTCCCACATGGCAGACCACGGCCTGAGTGGCAGACCTGGTGGCCTGGGTTCTCACTTTCCCTTTCTCTCTGTCCCTCTCTGGTCAAATTTAAATAAATTAATTTAAAAAAAGTTAAACAAAATGATAATTTAAAAAAGTCAATAAAAGGCAATGCTTACTCATCTGTGTTTTCTAAAATGCCATTGGGGAGATGGAAAAAGAAGAAAGAATGAAATCATAAAAAAAGGCTCTGAAATGATAACATATTATCATTTAGAAATGAGAACTTATCTGTAGTTTGAATGTAGTTATTTAAACTAGCATACAAAATATCTTACCATGAGTAAGAAAGATTTGACTTTGTTTTGAAGTTTTTCCCACAGTTCCGTGAAAGCTTTCCTATATTTCAAGCTTCTAGGTCTTAACCCCCAGGATTATCTATTATGCAAAGGCACCACGTGGGGATCCAGGAACCCCCACGCTACCCCTGTGGGCATGAGGACCCCGGCAGCCATTCCTGAGAGCTAAGCATAGGAACAAACGCACCAGCACCCTAACTCTGCATACCCATCGGGTGGGATTCTAATTCATACGGAATGCGGTGGGGTACTCATCGCAGCGCTCCTGTGGAGGCAGGAAGCAGGCGCTGGAGAACTGTCTACCCCTGGGGAAGAAGTACGCTTTAGAAAGAGGCACACAGTGGGGACCAGCAGTTAGCGTAATGGCTATGTCACTGGACTCCCATGTAGTCGATCGTGGTTCGAGTCCCAGACCTGGTGGCTTAAAACTCACGCTGGGTGTGTGTGCACCCAAGATCCTGAGAGGAGAATGAAGGAGAAGGGATTGCGGCATGGCCATCCCCCGTGGGGGGTGATTTCCTGTTTTCTGTCTCTCTGTTTCTCTCTGTCTGTCTGGTGAGCGCACGCGCCCTATAGTAAAAACCTCTCCAAAAATAAAAATAAAAATAAAGAAAGAGGCACACAGTGAGATTCCGTCCAGGAGGGGACGACAAACTAGCTGATCATGAGCGCGTGCTGGTCTGCGGGCTCTGTTTAGGGTCTGTGGACTGCACCCCAGTCACAGCTGGCTGGAGTCACTAGAATGTTTCACCACTGGGGACGACCGGGCCAAAGGGCCTTCGGGTCCCCCTCAGTAAACACCCTAGGACGCCTCACTGTTTTTGGAGCTCCATTTTTATATCAGATTAAAAATGACAGAAAATGGCTGGCGCAGGGTGGAAATAAAATGTCTAATATACTGTGGATTGTGTGTACACGAAAATGCCTACGTACCTCAGGTGTGTACATGTATGAAGCCGACACATGCAAAGATGCCTGCGAACACGATAGTACTGTCTCTGAGCGAGGCTGGGGGACTGGTACATGGCCAAGGAGGGCACCTTAGGCTTTCCAGTGCATCTCCTTCTGCTTTTAACACTATGAATATAATATTGTATTTATAATTTAAAACGTAAAAATAAGTGCACGAGTAACTCCTAATCGTGTTTAATGGGAACGCATACAACTAAAACGATCCATATTAAACACAAGGGAATGACTGTCTGGTGGGGGAATGGAGACAGCAAGGAGAAAAAGGATTAAGGAGGACAGATTTAAAAATATTTCCAGAAAGATTCCACTTCTCCGCACTTGGGCTATTTTGAGTGTCTCTCTAGAGGCTGGGTGGGAAGAGGGATCTGGTCATGACAGATGGTCACAGGAATGTCCTAAGATTAGCACAAGGTATTTGGGAGAAGGTTTATAGTAACTGTGAAATAATGCAAATTACTTAGAGGATAGTATACTTTTCCACCAAGAATAGTTACCAGAGAACGTTTACAACAGGGAAACAAGAGTTCAGATCTTAGCAGTATCTGGTTCGCAAATCAGAGAACGTTACTTGATGTGTGTTTGAGACTGAGCAAACGCGTCTCCAAGGCAGACCAGGGAACCCAGATCAGTTATTAAGGAGGGAAAACGGGCCTGTATTCTGAGCACCCCCGGATTGCAGGGGGCAGAGGTGTCAAGGCAAATGGTTTCAGGTGTTTATTTCTAGCACACAGCGGGGGCTCAATACATGGACCAGAGGCTATGGGGTTAGTGCAGATTAATCCCACCATGACCCTGGTACGCAGAGAAACTTAAGTTGTTCCTTGAATTTGGCCAGCCATCTTTGAAAGGGGAACATTCAAAGGGGGACTTTTGAGAAGCTATCAAATCCCTTTCCTAGTTTTTTTCATACATTTACAATTGGTAAAAGCAATGATCTGTCCAAAGGGGGGAGAGGATCGAGTTTTATGGATCAAGTAATTCTCCAAATACTAATGACTTCTGAAAATGACACAAAAGTTTGAAAAGGCTTTTCTTTTACCATTAATCTGTTGGGTCCTTGGGAGAGTTATGACACATTTTTGCACGGAAAAACACGTCATGATTTTCCCAATGGCCTAATAAAGTCAGACTTCATCCTGGTTTGCTCATATTCTGGATCAGTAAAGAGTCCCTAATGCCTGTGTTCAATAGGAAATGGTTATTTTCTCCCATCAGGAAGCATTAAAGTCTATTTCAAGCGACAGAAATATTTTAGTATTTTTTGCTTTAAACGTACTTTTAAAGCATACTTCAAAATGTGTAAGTAAGAAAATAAACAATTTCTTTTAAGAGTAAATGAAATTAAGTATTAATTATAATATTTGTTTCCTTTAAAATGAGGAAATAAAAGTAGTTCCTATCATGGCCAGCAGGTGGCATAGTAGTTGAGGTGTTGGACTCACACATGGCTGGCCATGCATGGTTTGAATCCTGGACCCAGAGGCTTGAAACTCATGCCAGTTGCATGGACATGACTGCCCAAAATCCCAAGAGGAGAATGGAGTAGAAGGGATTGTGGCATGGCCATCCTCTCTGGGGGGCAATTTCTTACACTTTCTCTGTCTCTCTGGCAAGCACATGTGCTCTATAGCAAAAACCACTCAAAAAAAAAAAAAAAAGAGAGGAAAAAAAAAGTAATTCCTATCACCTGCTTTAGAAATCATGAACTGGAGTACTCTCCTTATGAAGTAAATAATTACATACAAGCACCGGCCACATTTTGGGAGTAAGACACTTGAATTAGGGATCTGAGCTCACCTAGCTGGCTGAGGTCTGGGCTCGTGACACCCAGCCTCCAGGCTGTGGTCCTGCCAGGCAGTCCCTGACTGCCCCTCCCCCCCAGCCATACCCGAAATCTTCACTGCCCATCGGGCCTCCCTGCGCCTCCAGCTAACTCCCCTCTCTGCAGGTCTGAAGACCTCTATAATTGAGTTCCTCAAATTGTTTATTAGCCCACCTATTTCTGTCCTTTTTAAAAAGAGTAAGAATACATGTGTAATGAGTAAATCAGGGTAACTGGATCATCTCACTTTCAAAATCCTCTTATTTTTTCTTTTTTTAAAGAGAGAGATTTTTGCTATAGGGCACCTGTGCTCACCAGAGACACAGAGACAGGCAGAAAGTGAGAAATCACCTTCCGGGGGGACGGCCATGTTATAACCCCTTCTCCTCCATTTTCCTCTCGGAACTTTGGGCACGCGTACACATGTGCCGGACATGAGTTTCAAGCTGCCGAGTCCAGGACTTGAACTGCGGTTGGCCATGTGGAGCCCAGTGATGTAACAATTATGCCACCTGCTGGTCCTCTGAATCTTCTTTAGTTACTCCGAACTATACGATAAATTCTGCAGCACTAGAAATTGTTATTTTACTTGTAATTTTATTTCTTTTCATCAATGTCTCTATGCCTCCCAGCCTCTAGCACTCACGATTCAACTTCCTCCTTCTGTGAGATCATTACTTTCGGTTTTCACATGAATGAGTGTCCACGGTATTCCTCTTTCGGTGCCTGGCTTAATTCATTTAACATTTATGTTCTCTAGGCTCACTCATCTTACCTCAAAGAACAAGACTGCACTCTTTGTAAGGGCTGAATAGGATCCCACTGTGTACGTGTGTCACGTTTTCTGTCGCCATCTGCGTGTTGGCGGGCACTTCCTGAGCCCGAATCCTGGCCCTCGGGAAGTGGGTGCAGGTGTCTGACACACTGACCCTCCCGCATTTGGACACACGCCTGGTGGAGTGCTGGCTCACATGGCAGTACTATTTGTGGTTTTCTGAGGAACTTGCATACTGTTTTCCGCAACAGCCTCTCTAATTTCTATTTAAATCTGACATGGACAAAACCCGGGTGGCCTGTTTTCCTCACTTCAGGTCTTTCTTTTTCTGAAAGATACCTTTTCTTCCTCAAGCATCCTTTTTCACTTTTCTGTGCTCTGAGTTTAGTATTCTTTATTTGTGGGACATTTCATCTGAATGTTGTCACAGTATGTTCAATGGACTTCAAATTCTTCTAAATCACTGCCTTTTTTTTTCTTTTAAGGGAGATTTTTTTCTATAGGGCATGTACACTGGCTGGGGAGACAGACAGAGAGAGACAGAGAGACAGAAAGCGAGAAATCACTCCTCAGGGGGCATAGCCACACCGCAATCCCTTCTCCTCTATTCTCCTCTCGAGATCTTGGGTACGCACACGTGCCCAGCGTGGGTTTCAAGCCACTAAGTCTGGGACTCGAACCACAGTTTACGTGGGAGTCCAGCAATGTGACCATGATGCCCTCTGCTGGTCCAATTATTGCCTTTTCAAACTTAATATTTTTCACTGTTTTTTGGACAGATGTGTCATTTTCACTCTAAGTTTTCCCTAAAACGTATCGACTCTTTGATTTTTGAAACTTAAAGATGTGCGTTTCCCCAGCAGGATGCTAAATTTCATCGTGGGGAGGTTGCTGTTATGCCCACAGATCAAAGGATCCTAATTCACCTAATAAGGCCGCAGCTAATTGGCTATTAGAATGTTACCTTCAAAGAGGTTTTGCTGTATTTCTGCTACTATTAACATTACTAAAAATAACACATGCCCACTGATACCACCCCCCCAAAAAAAAACATGTGGCTTTTCTTTCGTTGTCTCCTGGAAGTCCCTGCTCACCTGGTATAGGTCGTTCCTCATGTTGATAATGTCTTCAGCAACCAGACCCGAGGTGACTTCTAGCAGGTCTCTCACAAGCTGCACATGGAGGTGGATGACTGCTAAGTGTAAGACACTGGGATGAAAATATGGTGGCAATAATTAATTAAAGTGTTAATAAAAAAAGAAAAGATTGTCAGTATATGATTAGATTTGCAGATTGAACCTGGCTCTCATACCTAGTTTTATTTGCCTTAAAATATAGTTGTCTTTTGGGACCAGCAGTTAGTGTAATGGCTATGTGGCTGGACTCCCACGTAGTTGACCGCGGTTTGAGTCCCAGACCTGGCGGCTTACACTCACATCAGGTGCATGTGAGTGCGTGCCCAAGATCCTGAGAGGAGAATGGAGGAGAAGGGATTGTGGTGTGGCCATGCCCCCTGGGGGGGTGATTTCTCACTTTCTATCTCTGTCTGTCTCTTTCTGACAAGCGCACATGCCCTATAGCAAAAACCTCTCCAAGAACAACAACAAAAATGACAGAAGGAACCCAGGACTCTTTTACTAAAAAGGCTTAAAGTACTGGCAGGTGCCAAACATCACTTCTAAGAACATATATCTAGTTTTTGAATTGTTAGAATCACTTGCTATTGACAGTACTCTGAAACAACTCAGCAGCAACAGAAGGGCTCCTATGCTGAGGGCTTCCTTGCAGAGCGTGCTGAGCATGTGCCACACGCATTCTGCACATTACCCTTGTTCTTCAAGTGCTGAGGCCGAGAGGCAGGGGGCCATGTAACTGTCAGGGCCTCAGCCGGGAAGTGGGGGAGGGGGATGCTAGCCCAGACCCCGCTTAGCCAAGGCCACCTCACTCCTTTCAGCTGCTCCGCCTACGGGCCACAGTGTTCTGGGTTGTGGGGTCACAGATGGACACCCGAGGATACAGCTCTGGGAGGGGAGCTGGGACTGCAGAGCACTGCAGAGCACCGGGGAGGCACGCCCGGGCTGGTGGTGAGGCTGGATTTGCTCCAGGGACAGGCGGTGCCTCTTTCTGGATCGAGCCTCCTTCCTGGCAAGAGCACATCGGTTTATCTGGCACGCACAAGGGCCGAGGACACGACACTGACTTTACTCCTCGAGGGATTTTTTTGAAAGAATGATTTCAGGGTTTCACTACTCCATTTCTTTTTTTTTTTTTTTTTTTTTTTTTTTTTTTTGTACAGGGTTCCTTTTCTTTTTAAAAAAACA
>NW_006159808.1:895930-897423 GCF_000334495.1 Tupaia belangeri chinensis | reverse complement strand
ATTTTCGGGGTTTGCTTTCCCCTTTTTTTTTTTTTTTTTTTTTTTTTTTTTTTTTTGCTACAGGATGCATGTGCTTGCTAGAAAGACAGAGAGACAGAGAGACAGAAAGCGAGAAATCACCCCCCAGGGGAATGGCCACGCCGCAATCCCTTCTCCTCCATTCTCCTCTCAGAATCTTGGGCATGCACATACACGCACCCAGTGTGAATTTAAGCCACTGGGTCCGGCACTCGAACTGTGGTCGGCTACATGGGAGTCCAGCGACATAGCCATTATGCCATCTGCTGGTCCCGCCTCTTGAAATGTGACATTGGAAGGAGACCTCTGCAAGGGCCTGAGTCTGACACAGACACGGTGCTCATCTACCAGGGAAAAGGTCACGCTGTGAAAACGGCCGAAAATTTCCGCGTGCAGCTCAGCGTTTCGCAGCATAGTGCACTCCCTCCCCTCATGGGAATTTCCCCACACCAGGAAGTTGTATACTCTTCTCTTCATTGTCTTGTCTACATGACTAATGGCCAGAGGGTTCAGAGCATTGGCTGGGTACGGCAAGGCAGTGAGAATGGGATGCCTGCCCCGAAGGCCACGCGGTCTCTTGCCCCCCACTCCTGCAAGGGCTCCTCTTTGGTCTGCCTGAGCCTCCTGGGCCCGCCTCAGGGCTTGCGTGTGGACTCCCAGGAGAGAACCCTCAGTCTTCATTCCGGTGTTGGGAGGCAGGCTGGCTGTGTGGCCCTGCACACGGCCAGGGCGCTCACACGGCCCTGCGTCCCTGCAGCAAGCCTGCCACGAGGCCTGGCCCTGTGTGCTCCCCACAGCCTCGGGTCACACGGCCGCGTTTTCCTCCGGGCTGGTACGCGCCCTCCCTTAGACTCAGCCCTCAGGGGCCCTGACACGTCGCTGGAGATGGCTGCACCCGTGCGGCCCGGGGAACTGCTCTCTCCGGTGGCTCCGGGCCTCCGAGTGCAGGTGGCCTAGCCCTGAGAAGACGTTCTGGTTGTAGCCCGACACCGAGGAGCAGTGCCGGCCGCATCCTACTGTGCCAGGCCACGGTTACACCACATCCTTGGCACACTGCGAGGACCGAGAACAAAGGCTGCTGGAAACCCAGCAGCAGGCACGTTCCTCGAGCGCTGGGCGCGGCTTCTGAACGGAGGCTGGGAACAGCACTCCGAGCTTCCGCAGGAAAGGGTTTCTAAGCGCTGATGCTGTTTTAGGAAGGCATTAGATAAGGCACTGGACGTGAACCTGAGCCTGCTGTCCCCCATGCTCGCAGGCCTTGAGGCCATTTTAGAAGTCTCAAGGCAAGGACCGAGAGAACTGTTTACAAAGAAGCCAGGTGGCTTCGCCAACACAATCTCAGATGGCAGGAACGGGGCGTGGTGTTGGAGCCTCCGACTCCCACACAGCCTGTGAGAGCTGTCACGAGAGGTCACAAGAGCCTGGCTGGCTTGAGTGACCACTGACACGGGGCAGGAAGGAGCCAGTCACAGGGA
>NW_006159808.1:891429-895747 GCF_000334495.1 Tupaia belangeri chinensis | reverse complement strand
AAAGAGTGACAAAGCCTTGAATCATTCTGTTACTGCTGCTGCCCAGACAGGGCTGGCAGTCGAGCGTGCGCTCAGTGGAACGTGCTGTTAGGGCGACAGTGCTGCAGGGTCTGACCCGTCTCACCGAGTCCCTGAATAGGACAGAGGGCAGGGCCTTCCAGAAAACGCATTTCCTGCACGTGGAACAGCTTTTCTCCAGGGAGGATTCTAGCTGAAGTCCAGCAGCTGGCAGCCGGAGTCCAACAGGAGGGCCCAGCCCAGCTGCCCGAGCTCTCCGACGCGGTACGTGCCTCCACGGCGTGTCCAGCTACAGGAAGCGACGGTGTCTGTGGTTCTGACTCTAGCTTGCAGGCCCTGCACCGTGCCCTCCTCGCTTCCCTCCCCAGGACAGCCTTCGTCCTGGCACGGCCGCTCACCTGTCCCCGTTCTCATCCTGCACTGCCGTGAGGTGGCGCTGCACGGCCAGCAGCGTCTTCACGTCGCCGGTCACCGCGTAGTCGAAAAGGGCATTGGCGTGCCGCTTCGCCAGCTGCATGGCCTTCTCGAGAAAGAGGTTATCTGCAAGGCAAGGACAGGGTTGCCGCTCAGTCTCCCAACTGGCCCCGCGGGTCTGACAGTGCGAGGCGCCGACCCACTGGCATCAGGGCTCTGAGAGCTCCACAGGCTGAGAGTGTAGTTCGGGTTCACTGGGGAAACTGCAAGTGGCTCACTGACAAACAGTCGGAGACTGATCTTAAAGTGCCTGCCTATGGCTTGCGAGAAATGCCTGTTATTTTAACGAAACAATGTCTTTAAAAAGTTATTTTTTCTTATTATAGCAGACGGTGCTTGCTCAAGAGAGGGCAGAGATGGAAGGGAGCAAGAGAGAACCCCAAAGGGGCCTGGTCATGCCATAGTCCTCCCCCCGTTCACCCCATCAGGGTTCTGGGCACACAGACTCTGGGGTGGGACTCAAACCCTGGTTGGCCATGGGGGATCTGGCTTCCTCTGCATGGTGCTTAACATGGGGCCAGCCATGGTCTTTTTTCTTTTTAATTTTGCTAGCTAGCACATGCACTTTCTGGAGAGAGAGTCAGACAGAGAGTGAGCGAGCACGACAGCATCCTCTGTGGGGCACGGCCATGCTGCAATCCCTTCTCCATCTCGCGCTCCTCTCAGGATTCCGGGCTCCCTCGTACACAGGCCCAGGGTGCTTCTCAAACTGCTGCGTCTGGGACTCGACTATTGCAGCCAGCCATGTGGGATCCAGTTGCCTTAGCCACCAGGCCACAGCCTGACCCACCTTTTTATTTATTTATTTACTTCCTTCATGAGAGAGAAGGAGAGGGACAGAAGGAGGAAGTGAGGAAGACAGCCCCGACAGGGCCTCGCAAAACCATGGTCCCCCAGCCCTCCAGCCAGCCAGAATCCATCCGTGCCCGGCGTGCTCGGGTGAGCTCGGGAGCAGGCCCAATGCTTTCAGCACCTGCCCAGTGGTGCCCTGTGGCCTGTGCCATCTCGGAGGGCCCCGTACCTGTGGGAAGGGGAACAGTTCATCTCTACACATGCTCACTATGTTTGCCATAATTCTAAATAACCGATTTCTTGGTTAATTAAAATTAGAATTCTTGGGAGGCCGGCAGGTAGCACGTGGTTAAGGGGCTGGAGTCTCACATGGCTAACTGTGGGTCGAAACCTGGACCTGGTGGCTTGAAAATCATGCTGGGTGCATGTGTGTACCTGCGTGCCCAAAATCCCAAGAGGAGAATGGAGAAGGGACTGTGGCATGGCCATCTCCCTGAGGGCTGAGTTCTCGCTTTCCCTCTCTGCTTTTCTCCAGTGAGCACATGTGTCCTATGGTAAAAATCTAAAAAAAAAGCAATGTTTGGCATCTTTAACGACCACCTTGCTGGGCAACACACCAAAACACGTGTCCCTGCTTTGTAGGTTTTTGTGTCTTGCTTCTCGGAGGTGAGGCAGTGGCACAGTAGGGCGGCTGGGCCAACCCTACGCAGGCCGTTTGCAGCGACTCTCTGGCTAAGCATGGTCTGCACACTCCTGAAGAACTGCAACAGAGACTGTGTGTGGCCAGCACCTCGAGGCATTCACTCTTCCCTTACAAAAGCATCTCCGAGGACGACCCAGGCTGACCACTGTGAGTGCTGGTGAAAGCCAACCCGAAAGCATACTCCCTCCTCGCCCTCCTACTTCAAAGAGGGCAACAGAAAAAAAGAAAAGTCCCTGTTTCCAGGCAACGCTCGACCTCAGGGGGACGGTTCAGTGAGAGTGTAGAGGGAGGGGACGGAAGCCATTTTCTAGTGTCTGTGTTAGAAAGAAGCAGAACACCGTGTAGGGTACCCCAGCACTGCAGGCTTAGGCTGGAGAGTGTACATGTCGATTTCTATGTTGAGAGTCAAAGATAACAGTGGGGAATGGAGGGCCAGCAGGTGGTGCGGTGGTTAAAGGTGCTGGATTCCCACACAGCCGACCATGGTTCGAGTCCTGGACCTGGCAGCTTGCTTTCTCACTTTCCTCTTCTCTGTCTTTGATCAAATTTAAATAATAATAATAACAAATGGAAATAAATAAATAAATAATTCTTTAAAAATAAACAAACCAAACAGTGGGAAATGGAAATCCCAGTGTAGCTCCAATGGCCCAACACACACTTTTCCAAGGCATGTGGGACTCAGAAGGGCGCGTACATGCAGATGGATGTGGCTGTCACCACCTCCAGAGGAGCAGAAGGGAGCAGAAGCCCGTCTTCTGGAAACGGCCCCTCCACCTGGAGCCTCCCCAGCTGACAGGAGAGCACACTCCTGTGCCGTCACTCACCCGGAAACCCAGCCTTCTCCCCCTTCGCCTCCACCGTGCATGCCAGGGTGAGCGGGGCGTTCCCATCGCTGGCCTCGCCGGACTCCTTATCTTGGGCTGTGGTTTCAGCTGCTCTCCCGGGGAGATCTACGGCCCCACCACCATCGCTCTTGCCATAACCTTCAGGGTCAGTTTTATATTCGTTGTCTATGGTTCCTAAGAAGAAGGCAAACACATGGGCCATTTCTCAGTAGACTCCATTAACCTAGTGAGGACTCACTGTTTAAGTAGGTCAGATACAGGTGGGGACAAGCTGGCTGCAAAGGGCAAGGGAAACGCGAACTTTAAATCCATTTAAAAATGGTGGTCACTGGGACCAGCAGTGATCGTAATGGCTATGTCGCTGGACTCCCACATAGTTGACCGGGGTTCGAGTCCTGGACCTGGTGGCTTAAAACTCACGCTGGGCGTGTGTGCGTGCGTGCCCAAGATCCCGAGAGGAGAATGGAGGAGAAGGGATTGTGGCGTGGCCATCCCCCCTGGGGGGTGATTTCTCGCTTTCTGTCTCTCTCTGTCTGTCTGGTGAGCGCACGCACCCTATAGCAAAAACTTCTCCAAAAAAAAAAAAATATATATATATATAGAGAGAGAGATCTCATTTTATTTATAAGAAAGAAAAATGAAATACGGTTCTCCTGTGCACTGTAGGGGAGCAGGGTTTGGAAGTTCCTGAAAGCAGAATAGCTGTTTTTTCCTGACACTGAGGGACAGCAAGTTGGACAGAGAGTTGTGATCTCAGCTCCCGAGTTAGGGTGGGAGCTGACCGGGAGCTGTTTCTGAGTGTGACCTTTCGGGGCTGGCTGTCAGGTGACAGGCACTGTGACAACACCTAGGTGGCACGCGCAGACCTGGTTCAAGTTCTAGTCCTGCCACCAACTGCGACGTGCTTTTGGGGAGCACGTGCCACTTTTGGAACTCACACTGCTGCCCCGAGATGGAAGAGGTTGGACTGTCCCCAGAGCAGTCAGAAAGATTGCACCTGGCGCAAAACCAGCCTTCGGTAATGGGAAGACCCGTCATGTCTCCTCCGTGGGGAGGGACATGTAGTAAATACGTGAACAAGGGGTGGAACGACTGCTACCTGGGGAGACCTCTGAGGGAAAAAGACCAACCCCATGAAACTCCAAGTGATTTCAGAGTGTAGTATTTGAGAAAAAACAAAAAGCAGATCAACTTGGTGATTTTTTTTTTTTTAAATGTTTAAACGGTCAGGTCTCTCTGTTTCTCTTTGAGGCTATTCCTCCTTCATGCCACCTACAAAGTAAATACATAAATATAAACCAGTATCAGATACAGAGTTTATACTATCCACGGGAAAGGTTATTTTTAGGGAAAAGTACCTTCTTAGCTTATTTGCATTCTTCATTTTTTTTTTTTTTTTTTTTTTTGGTGACAGTGCGGCTGTACTAGTCTATGATTTAAAAACCTTCTTGGAATTACATTTTCCCTTGTTTATATTAAAAGA
>NW_006159808.1:862614-891366 GCF_000334495.1 Tupaia belangeri chinensis | reverse complement strand
TAGTGGGAAAGTCCGTGGGGAGTGAAGCCGTATCCTGCCATGCAAAAAGACAAAGGAAACCTCAGAAGGGGTCACAGCACCCCACAGGCCCGAGCCCACCCTGAGCAGGGCTCCTCGGAAGCGGCCAGACCTGCCCCCGTGAGGCTGAGGTTCCCCACGTATAGCGAGCGGCTTGGGCCCTGCCCCAGGCGTGGGCGGCACTGAGGAGAGTGTGGGCGGTAGGGGCAGTGGTATCGAGCAGCGGGGACGTGGGAGCGCGGGGTCTGTCCTGGGCGGTCGGGCAGTGGTAACGAACAGCTACTGGGAGTACACGGTCACAGTGGGGTGCACAGCCATACTCACACCTGTACTCAGGGAACGTCTACAACCAGCCCAAAGAAGTCTATGTATTTTAAAATGTTCTAAGAGGGACCAGCAGTTAGTGTAATGGCTATGTCGCTGGACTCCCACGTAGTCGACTGCGGTGCGTGTCCCGGACCCGGTGGCTTAAAACTCACGCTGGGCGCGTGTGCGTGCGTGCCCAAGATCCCGAGAGGAGAATGGAGGAGAAGGGATTGCGGCGTGACCATCCCCCCTGGAGGGTGATTTCTCGCTTTCTATCTCTCTGTCTCTCTCTGTCTGTCTGGCGAGTGCACGCGCCCTATAGGAAAAACCTCTCCAAAAAAAAAAATGTTCTATACTGTAGTATAGATAAGTTACAATGTGGTGTGCATGGATCTATAATGTATACCTACAAAAATACATGTAAAATCTTTTCGATGTTTCTAAAGAATAAAGACAACTATATAAAAACCCAAAATATCAAAACCAAACCAAACCCACTAAGAACAAAAGTAAGAAGAAAACACACCAAAATGGTTACAAGTTATTCTTTCAATGGCTTTGGGTGGCTTTGATTAATTCCTATAGTTTTGGGAATTATCTTATAATGTAAAATGAACATGCATGTCTTTGAAAAATCATGCACGTTGAGAAATTTTAATGAACTTGTTAAAGACAATACTGTCACAGCCATTCAACTCACAAACATGCTCAGAAACTCCGAAAAAGAAAGTTCTAGAGCCAGCTCTACAACGCGTGGTTGAGTGCCACGTGGAGAGTTGGACCCCATAGGGCCAACAGCGGTTCGAATCCTTGCTTTGGCAGCTTACCACCACTCCAGGAGCGCAGTGCACGCCCAGAATCCTGGCGGGAAGGGGCTTGCAGGGCCAGGCTTGCGGGTAACCAGGCCCCACTGCGGGGTGCCTCTTTCTCTCCAGTGCGTGCACGTGCCATATATCATTAAAAAAAAAGGAAAAGAAGATTCCATCCTCTCCCACCTGCAAAGCCAGGGGCAACTTAGGTGTGCGGTACCTGGGCCCGCCCCGCCGGCACCGCCCGCGCCGCCGCTCCCGAACATCCCGCCGCCGCCGCCCGTGCTGCCGCCGCCGAAACTGTCGGAGAAGTTGGGCATGAGCTTCTGCCGCTTCCTCTGCACTTCCTCTTTGTCTGCGTGCAAGGAAGAGAAACCAGAGGAGGGAGATCGACGTGGGCCCGCCACTAGCCACAGGAACACTGTAGCGCCCTGGGAGTATTTTTAAACATCGTAAAGGGAAACAGAAAGCAGTCAAGGAGGAAGAAAGGCCCGATTTCAAGAAGCAGGACATTTACCCCCGCGGGTCTGCAGACCGAGGCCCAGCCTCAGACCACAGCTAGGCCCACGCCCAAACCCCGCTGCCGCCCTTGAAGTCCCCACGCTGTCAAATTTCGTGAGACCGGACCGCCCCTCAGAGGCGAAGGTCACAACAGCAGGGATTACAGACCAGCGGACACACACTACGTATCCGGGACTCGGGATTCGATCGCTGGGACAGGGGGACGCAGTGCCTTCGTGCCCACGCTGTCCAAGGTCTCTGCGGCAGTGAGGAAAGGACAGGGATACGAAACCGGGGTGTGTGTGTTCACTGCACAGCAGACCAGGGTTCCCCGAGGTTCCGAAGGACTTCTAGCCAGTCCTTGAGAGCTGGGAATCAGGAAGGGCTTCCCAGGACAACTTTATAAGAGAGGGAGGCCGGTAGGGGGCGGGGTTAAGGGGCTGGACTTCACATGGTTCGAGTCCTGAACCTGGCAGCTTGTTTTCGCTATCTCTCTGTCTCTGTCTCTCCCTCTCTGGTCAAAATTAAGAATAATATATATACGCACACACACATATATATTTTAAGGAAAAGGGAAGAGGAGGACATTCTGGGGCGGGAGGGAACAGAATGAAGACATGCCCAGGAGCTCAGCTTTAGAGCTTTAGATCAGCCAAAGCGCAGCTTAGTTTAAGGAATTCCAAGAAACAGAGCTGACGCGACCGCACCTGCAACACCGGATGGGAGCCCAACTAACGTGCAGGGAGCCCCTGGAGGTTTCTATTAGGGGAATGGGGTGTACAGTGGGACTGGGGAAGGTTCACCTGTCCTTGTGCGAAGAACCCACTAGAGTCCAAGCGCAGGCAGGGGTGGTGCAGACACAAGGGGACAGAGGTCTGTCCGCGTGGTCGCCGAGACAACAGACACAGGTGGGCCCCAGCAATGAAACCCAAGAGGGGTCTGTAGCCCCCGTGACTGATGGCACAGTGTGTGTGGGAGTCCAAACAGCTGAGACCTCCACGTGACGGCGTATGCTTAGGCCCTGGCAGCCGGGTCTCATGCCGGCCTTCCCTGGCGTGGCTGTGTCTCTCCGGCTATTCCCGACCCTGGCTGCCCCAGCCCCAGCCCCCTCCGAGCTCCGTCACTGCTTTACGATCTACTACGGTTTCTGTTTCCCTTCCTTTCTCTTCTGTCATCTTCCTACATTTCTGTGTTCCTCTATTCTCATTCAGGCTAAAGAGTGAAGGAGGTTGTTTTGCTTTCTGTTAAAGTGGAATACACCGTCAATGGATTCTTTCAATCAGCTGTCTGAACTTAACCATCTGACTCTTCTGGGTCCACGCCTGCCCCTGCCTATGTGCAGAAAGCGCTTTTCTTACTTCTAGTTCTGTGGTTGTTGTAGCCATGCCAGGGCCAGAGCGAAGGCTGCTGTTTACTGATTATCTCACGATCATTTAGCTGCAGCTAGATGGACGGCAGGGGAAGTAGGTAACAAGTTACACTTACAGACTTGGTTAAAAGCTAGGCATGCCGTCCGACCGACGCAGGGACGCAGGATGAAAAACGCAAATTTTGAGAAAAATGAGCTTCTACTAGAAAGGGGGGACCTGGAAATGGAGAGACTTGAACAATTTCCATATTAAAGATTTTTGGACAGATTTGTAAAATTTTCCCATTAGTTATAACTAGTAGCTGCACTCATTGGTCATCCTATAAACTGTTGATCTCAAATAGAATACTACAGCAACGAAGCACAGGAGGGAAGCAGACATCTTCAGGAGTCACATCACCTCGTGTCACCTGCTGACATGGCTTCTAGCAAAGAGACCAGTCCTCATGTTCTACGCGTGCCTTTTAAAGTTGAGGTGTTCACTAGTTCTATGTCACTACAAAGTGGCATTTTTAAGAGCAGATTTTCAGGGCCAGCGGGTGGTGTGGTGGTTAAGGCGCCAGATTCCCACATGGCTGACTACAGTTTGAGTCCCGGACCTGGCGGCTTGAAAATCATGTTGGGTGCACCCAAAATCCCACAAGGAGAATGGAGGATGGGGGCATGACCATCCCCTTGAGGGGTGATTTCTTACTTTCCCTCTCACTGTCTCTTTCTCTCTCTCTCCAGCAAGCACATGTGCCCTATGGCAAAAACCCAGGGGGAAAAAAAAGGACCGATTTTCAAAATGTTAACTATATTATAGCCAGTGATATTTCAATGACAAGAAACTGATACAGAAAACCCGGTGAGAGCCTCTCTGAGGGCCAGCCCCACAGCCTCGCAGTTGAGGGAGCTGACCAACGTGGCTGGCTGTGACTGAAACCCTGCCCTCACAGCTTGCAAAGCACGCTGGGCGTGCGTGTGCCCCAGACCCCGACGGGACGGAGGATGCGAGTGAAGGGATTGTGTGCTTTGTCCCCTCCTCTCTCCCTCTCGTTCTGCAGTGAGTGCGTGTACCCTCTGGAAATTAAAAAAGAAAAGAAAAAAATAAGTAAACCAAAACCTCTGGTCTGAATCTCCATGGAGCCGAACATGGGGGCTTTCACACTGGGTTCCCTGGAGCCTGTGGCCTGCCTGGGGGGCTGGGGGGAGAGGGGCGAAGAGAAGAGGCTGCGGAGCTGCTGGGAAAGGTGGGGAGGGCGAGATCAATGCCCACCCCACCCCCCTCCAACCCGACCACCTGCTTCCACCCCGGGATTTTTCCGCAGAATTTTCTGTAGAGAAGATAAAAAGATTCTGTGTGGACCATGTGTTCAAGCTACCAGTGCATGGAATGCACTACAAATCTGACCCAGAAATGGAGAGGTCATAGCCACGGGAAAGAAAAAGACCCCCCAGCGTCATTTCCAAAATGCTCTCGGGACACCAGAAGGCAGAATGGTTACGTTGCTGGACTCCCTCGTAGTTGGCCACTGTTCGAGTCCAGATTAGGGTGACTTAAAACTCACGCATAATGTGTGTGCATGCCCAAAATCCCGAGAGGGGAATAAAAAAGAAAAGAAGGGACCGCGGAGTGGCCATCCCTCTGGAGATGATTTCTCGCTTTCTGTCTGTCTCTTCAGCAAGTGCCTATGTCCTATAGCAAAAATCTCTCTCAAAAAAAAAAAAGAAAAAAAGAAAAAAAAAGAAAACTCACTGCAGCCTGCGTTGCAGGAAGGGAAAGCCCTCTACAAAGCTCATGCACTGAAGATGCCATCACAGGACCCGACTCTGCGGCTCCGGCCTGTGCCTCCCAGCCTAGCCAGACCAGGTGGCTGTGGCAGGCGCCGTCCTGACTCCCCTCTCCTCCTTCCCTCCTCTCGCGGCATTTCTAACTCTGCTTGTGCCGTGGCTCTCCATGTAGCTAGGCGAAAACTGTGAATTCGTCTCAGAATCGTGGTTTTCAAAATGTAAAATATAAAACAGGATTGCAAGAGAAGTTGATGATATCAAAATACATTCTATCCACAGACTCCTTGGGGTCAGTGGACTCTAGTTAAGAAAAGCCTTTGGGGCCAGCCCGTGGGCCAGTGGGTGGACCCCACATGGCTGACTGTGGTTTGAGTCCCCGACCCTGGCTTGTGAAACACTCCAGGGAGCGCATGTGTCCAAGATCCTGACAGGAGGGAGGTGGGAAAGGATGGCAGCGTGGCCCTCTCCCGTGGCGTGGGCCGGTATGCTTTCTCCCTGTCTCTCTCTCTCTCTGGCAAGTGTATGCACCCTCTGGCAAAATGGGGGAAAAAAGAACAGAAATCCCTCTGAAGAACCACCCAGTTCAGGTGCCTGCTATTTTTGTTTGTTAGTTTGTTTTTAATTATTCCACCTGCTATTCACCTCACTCAGGATACCTCTCAGTGCCGAGTTCCCACTCTGCCCTCGTGAGTCCCAGGCCTGCCTGTCAATGGCCGCTGGGAACCCACTTGAATTTCCTGCAGGAACTCAAGATGCAACTGGCTTTCAAGTGAGCTTCCTTTGTCTGCCTGGATCTACCGCCGCTGTGCTGCTTCATCGGGTCGACCTGTCACAGGCGCCCGGGTCTGGGACTCCTCCACCCTCTGTGACCCTGACTCTGACCTACCCATGTCGGCCAGCCTCGGGGCCCTGACGGTACTGCAGCACTGCCCCTTCAATCCTCCTTTCTTTCTCCGCACTGACACCTTGCTGGACCTCGCCATTTCTCCCTTGGATTCTGGCATTACTCCGCCTTGCTGTCTGCCTCGCAGACCGACCCTCCATGTCTGCAGGACCAAGTCGGTGGAGGAGAAGGAGAATGGAGGAGAAGGCACTGCAGTATGGTCATCCCCTTAAGGGGAGCTTTCTCACTGTCTCTCTCCCCCTCTTCCTGGCACACACATACTCCCTACAGTGAAACTGAAAAAAGAAAGCAAGCAGTTAGAGCCATCGTTCCAGTGCAGGCGGGCCTGGCCTGCCTTCCCGCTCCAGGTGACGGCAAAACCGTAGCTGCACCACAGTGCTCCCCAGCCCGGCCCTGGCTCTGCCGGCTGCCTGCACCTGCTCCATTAGGCCCTGAAGCTAACTTCTCTCTGGACAGACACTGTGCTCACCTCTGTCCTGAGCTCCTGCAGTGTCCTGAGCCTCAGAAACCTTTCCTTCTCTGTGTAAGACCTAACTGCTGACATGCACCTCAAATTCTAAGGATCAAACGGTCCCTCCCAGAAGCCTTAGTGGTTGCTTTTTTAGAATCAAGAAATCAAGGGCTTCCAACATGCTTATGTGTGTCTGGGAGGGCTTCACTCGGTGGTCACTAGAACAACAGCTTACATTGTAACTAGTTAGGGAGACGATTCGCTCCGTTTCCTGAAGTGCTCCTTGTGGGTGAAAGAACAGTGCTGCTGAATTTTCTAGAATTTTCTAGCTCGGTGCTGCACGTTAGCCCCGTTTTCTGCTCAGCTGCCTGAGCCAGTAGATGGTGGCTGATCCTCCTGGACAGCAAGTCTTACTTTTTCATCTCAACTGGTTGCACCGTGAGTTACTCAATATACACTAGACTGTCGAGGTGAGAGAAATTCTCGAATGTCTAAATCTCACAGAAGCTTGGTGAACTCAGCCCACGACTTCAAATAGCATATGACCAGCCTCTTCTGTAAAAGTATTATGGCCCCAGGGACCAGCTACTAGGACGCTGTTCAAAGGATGTGACAACCTGATCTTTTAAAATCAGCTTGTCCTCTTATCAGAACAAGCACAAAGGTCTAAACAACCCGGTTACCTTTGATTTCAGGGTAGTAGAGGAAAGGTTTCGGTTCACTTGTTTCCAAATCAGATTTCCTCCGCAGCTGGACGAACACGGAGGCTGGCTTGGTGATGTTGACATCTTTGTACTTGGGAGTTTTGAAGACGATGGCGAACTGCAGGGTACAAAGATCCAGATGTTGCTGGAGGACTCCATTTTTATTTTCGCGCAGCAGTGCTACTAACTAAACACATTAAGCTTTTCCTTCTACTCAGTGTTTCGATACAGCGTAGCACCCTACAGAGAGTTCCAAACTCCGAATTTAATTTTGTTAGAGTGCGCCAAAGTGGAAAGGCAACGCTACACCAATGTATTGGGTTGTCAGAAAAGTGATGATGCATTTTTGCATAAAAGAACAGAAAAAAATGTCATGACTTTCCCAAAAATCCAGTAGCCCAAATCTTATTTAACTGCCTAATAGTTAAATGTCTTCTAGTTGTAAAGATCAAGCATATAAAATTCATTGCATACACTTCTTTCTTCTCTTTCAAATCAACCTTAAAGCCCTCCAAGATTGGGGCAGGCCATGGCCTGGTGGTTGGGTCAGTCAGATCCCACATGGCTGACTACGTGGTTCGAGTCTTGGACCCAGCTGTTAGACAAACACACTGGGTGTATTGGCCCCTGGAAAAACTTCAAACAAACAAACAAACAAACAAAAAAGCTCCCAACATTACTTCCACTGACACCAAAGAAATTAGGTGTGAAAGGAGAGATGAAGGAAGTGGTGCTACTGTTACCCGGGCCAGCCAGTAAGGAGAGAAACTGAAACCTGAGCAGGGAGGCATGGCGACACAGGAATTCCTGGTGGGGACAGAGCAGTTAGGCAACTTAACATGTATTTTTTTTTTTTTTTAAGGGAGATATTTGCTATAAGGTATGTGTACTTGCTGGAGAGACAGAGACAGAGAGAAAGCGAGAAATCACCCACTGGGGGAATGGCCACAGCACAATCCTTTTTCCTCTATCCTCCTCTCGGAATTTTGGGCACTCATGCATGCATGCGCAGTGTGTTTTAAGCTGCTGGGTCTGTAACTTGCACCATGGTCAGTACGTGAGAGTCCAGCGATGTAACCATTACTCCATCTGCTGGTCCCCATCTTAACATTGTTTAGTTTGGTCTTTCTGGCTGTGTAAGACATTCATGGGGATCACGGTTTATAAAGTATAAAAGGGCATAAACAACAGTACGCAATATTTAAGTTCTCCATTATCCCTGTCCCCCTTCACGCGGCTCCTACGATGTGCCAGCCCGAGAAGTGAACGCCGTTAGTTTCTCACTTACTTTCCAGGGCTGCTTTATGCATGTGCCGATATGCATATAGAATCTTTTTAGTTTTTGCTGTAGGGTGTGTGCACTCACCAGGGACAGACAGACACAGAGAAAGGGAAAGTGAGAAATCATCCCCAGAGAAGGAGGGGGGATGGTCATACTGCAATCCTTTTTCCTCCATTTTCTTCTTGGGATTTTGGGGACACACACATATACTTGCACCTAGTATGATTTTAAAGCTACCAGGTCCAGGACTCAATCCGTGGAGTTGGCCATATGGGATCCAGTGCCTTAACCTCCAAGCTACCTGCTGACCCAGAATCATTTTTACACATCCTTGTTCTGTATCTTCCAACTTAGATTGTTTATAATTTTATTTATTCATATTTTTGTGGAGACAGTATTCCTTGATTAATCATAAAGATGAGAGTAGTCATTATGGCGCAAGTTCAGCATTTTCACCTGAGTCATGAAATCAGTTACCACTGGGACCTTGACCACCTCAGCCTCAACCAGAAGACTCCTCCTTCTGACATTTTTCATTAGAACATTTTTTTTTTTTTAGAGATTTTTGCTACAAGGAATGTGTGCTTGCCAGAGCGACAGAGAGAGACAGAGAGACAGAAAGGAAGAAATCACCCTCCAGGGGGGATGGCCATGCTGCAATCCCTTCTCCTCCATTCTCCTCTCAGGATCTTGTGCATACACACATGCCCAGCATGAGTTTTAAGCTGCCGGGTCCAGGACTTGAACCATGGTCGACTATGTGGGAGTCCAGTAACGTAATCATTATTCCAGCTGCTGGTCCCTTCATTAGAACATTCTTTTAACAGGTCTTATCGTAATTACTTTGGCAGCACACTTAATATACAGTCACCAAGGGACCTGAGGGCTACTGCCTTCCAGGCAGGGCATCACCGAATGTAAGGCTGCCCCAGTCTCAGAGCCAGTGGTCTGACTACAGGATGGTGCCCACCATTCTATGGAGGGTAACGTCTCTGGATGAGCTGCCGGAGTTGTAAAGTAGCGTGTTTCGCCAGGTGTGGTGCCTGCCTTATGGTAAATCATCCTGTTTTATGAAAGTTAAATACTTACTTATGATTTTTCCCTTTTTTGTATATGGACACTAAACACTGACTCTCAACAAGGCAGCAGATGCATAATAATAATAATAATAATAATAATAATAATAACAACAACAACAGTCATACTGCCCTTACCTGTCTATGAACGTCTGTGGGGGAAAAGTCTCCAAACCCTTCCCAGATGCCACCGTTTTCCTCCTCTTCATAAAACCGAATCTGGATGTCATCTGCAAACGGTCACATTCAGTGTCTAATTTTATACAGTGTGGGATTTGCCAACGTGCAGGGAAAAAATGAGCTTGCCTACTATTGGGTCGTCGAAAAAGTCATGACATATCTTTCTGTGTTTTTCTATGTAAAAATGTGTCATGACTTTTCCAATAGCCCAATATATACTTACACTTTTTTTTTTGAAAATAATACGAAATGAATTTTTGAGTCATTTAAGGTTTTCATAAGTCACCGATTTAAAAATTATTACTTAGCACAGGGATGGGGTTCAAGTTTCATTTATAATGACAAAAATATTAGATTTACCTATGACCTCATCAATCTTTGATCTTCCCACTTCTCCATTTTTTAAACCAGTCTACTCCCGAGAAACAAGAAGGACGGTAGAGGAATACCAGAACCCCAAAGGGAGTTCAATCCACATGCAGTGTAGAGCTTCATAATCCTGTTTAACTTACAAGGTTTACCATGTGGCCAATGCTTTAAACGTACACAGGACTCGACTTAATCCTCCCAACAACCCCATGACGTAGTTACTAAAATGGGACCCTTTACGTCCAAGCACTCTCACTCACTATATCATCCTCATTTTGTGGGAGAGAAACTGATGTCCAGGGTTAAGTAATTTACCCAAGGCTGAACAGCTAGTAACTGGAGGAGCCAGGATTTGAACAGAGTGTAGTGTCAGGTCCTTAAACACTCTATTCTCCCTCCCACAAGACTTTATTCGTTTATACTGAGAAAGCGCCCCAAATACTCTGATCGTCTTGTCTCTCACTATTAAATGAGAACATCTAAATGTGACACTCTGGACATGGATTCTACTGCAGAAATACGACAATAGAACTTGGACTGGCATCTTTCTGGCTTCCCTTCCCACTTCATCAAAAAGACACACTATTGATTTATGAAACTAAATTTATATTTCTATTTAGATAAAATTTTAAAATACTAGGTTAGATAAAACATCTCATTATCTCCTGGCCCATTACTCTGCCTTTAGGTAAAAGTACCCCACACCTAGTTATTCAGGTTCGGTGAACCAAGTACAAGACTTCCCTGACTATGCCATTCCGGCGTGATAATGATTAGGGACTGCATTCCCAAACAAGGCACTCCAGTCATGTTGACTCACGCATGGAACGCTGGAAAGGAGTGTTACTTGGACAGAGTGGGCTGGAAGAAGGCTGAGACCAGTGTAAGCAGAGGAAGTGTATTTTTTTTTTAAGAGAGATTTTTTTGCTATAGGAGTGTGAGCTCACCCGAGAGATAGAAAGCGAGAAATCACCTCCCAGGGAGATGGCCACACCACAATCCTTTCTCCTCTGTTCTCCTCTCAGGATTTTGGGCACATACGCACCTGTGCCTGTGGTGAGTTTTAGGACATCAAGTCTAGGACCCAAACTGTGGTTGACTTCGTGGGAGTCCAGCGACATAACCACTGTGCTACCTGCTGGTCCCAGAAGTGTATTCTTCTTTTGGATAAAGAATATGTAACCTGGGGTCCAGCAGGTGGCGAGGTGGTTAAGATGCTGGACACTCCCACATGGCTGACCACAGTTCAAGTCCTGGACCTGGTGGCTTGCTTTCTCACTCTTTCTCTCTCTCTGTCAAATTAAAATAAGTGAATTAATAAACAAAATTAAATAAATTATTAAAGCATATGTATCCTTCCTTTAAAATCAGATTCCATTTTGATCTGACTTTATACCTCGGAGTATTTGGCCTCTAATGAGATTTTTAAAAAGCCTTAGTTATGCATTTATCTCACTTAAACAAACGTTCGCAGCTTGCAGTAAGTGGATCTTTATTAGACAACTTTCCATGTACTGTTCTGTTTAAAAAACAGCGAAGTGGGAAAACATTAACGTTTCCTCCAGCTTTTACTAATTTATCAGTCACGTAATATGAATGATACGTGCCAAGAACCTTTCCTCAAAATGAAACCTGAGAGAAGCGTGTTCTGAAAGTTTCCCTATATTCCTCGTTCTCTTTCGTTTTCTTAGCTGACGTCACCACATGATGTGGAATGTTTGCAGAAGTGCTTGAAGTGTGACACGGAGCGTGGCAAAGTAAAGAGTCCACAGTTTTACTCTGTGAACCTCATTAGGTACTCTGGGTGCATGTATGTGCATGTGTGTGCATGCATGCATGTGCGCATGCATGTTGAGCATGGGGCGTTGTTCATTTATTTTAGTTTAACCAAGTTCAGATGCCAAACTTTCAAGTATAAAAATACTGAAAGTCACTGATTATAATGGTCGTAATTTTATTATTTCTCTTTAGTTTTGTGGGAAATTTAAAAATGAATTAGTGAATTAAAAAAAAAAAGGAACAGATAACTCACATCTGGAAGAGGTAAAACGTGGCGATGTTTTTAGGGAGGTCTGTGGCAGAAGAGGGTGATTTCTCACGCACTGCCAGAAAGCGGCGCTCAGAGACACTCCGTCTCACATCTTGAGGTCAGGTTGTGTACTTACCTTTCTGGACTTTGTCGCATAGAAGATAAATTTCCTCTCCTCCGGTCACGCACCCAGCTGTCCTGTCCATCCTTACGATTTTCAGGTTGGAGGCATTGGGGGCTTCTGTTCAGGGGACAGCAACAAAGAGCACGGTTTATCCTTGGCTTCACACGCCAGACCTGTGTGTGTGGGAGGACCTGCCTGGGCACACAGAACTAAACCAACAGACAATTCAGCTTGTTTTGTTTTAACAAAGATACAAATCAAACAAAAATGGCTTCCCATGCCCTCGGGGCACTCAATATCAGCAAAAGAGATGAGATAAAAAGCAACAGGCACCTATTTCTTCCTCCAGCACAGACCGGGACTGACACAGAAAAGGAGCTTTTTCTCTGCTGTGTCAGGAAGTACCACACTGATGGGTCTGATTTCAATTAGGTCGAGACTTTAACCTCGCTAATTTTCATGACATCGCTATGCCATGACCAAGAGTCCTAAAGCTTAAGGAAAAGCACACTTTCTTTCTTTATTTTCTTAAAGAATTAATTTTATTTATTCATTTTATTTTAATTTGACCAGAGAGAGACACACACAGAGAGGGAAAGTGAGAAAGCAAGCCACCAGGTCCAGCACACAGACTGTGATTGGCCAGCACTTTAACCACCGTGCCACCTGCTGGCCCCAAAATGCAGTTTTCTTAAACCACTTACTGACTCCCATGCTACAGAGAAGTAAAATGGAGAGGTTATATTTCTTTTCTCCAAACTAAATTAGGATTCTTCGTTGCTGGGAGCCTAAGTTTCATGTGGCAATAGTATCAAGCTTCCTGTTTTTTGTTCCGACAGCTGCATTTAAAGGTGATCAGTGATATGGCAGTCTATATAATTTTATAGCCCTTTCACTTCCCTTCAAACGTCTTTAGATCAGAAAAACCCATTAGTTGCAATTTTCTACTTAGACCAAATTCTATAAATTTCCAATGAACCTAAGAACATTGCACTGGCAGGCTTTTTGAAACTATCCGTTTAATAAATTCTATGCATTCTGAACAAAAAAGCTGCATGGCAAATGATGAGGATCATGGAATAACTCTTTAAAATGTCTAGGAACTACAGAATAAGAAAAGGACACTGAAATCACACACTACGCTACTTACTCTGTTAACTTCAAGTTTCTGCATGGTAAAGCTAGGAGGATGTGGGAGTGGAGATGGAAGAGAGTAACACTTACATTAACTTCTTAAGAAGGGCGGGACCCAGAGAATAAAACTAAGATTTTTCCTTTTTATGGGCACTAACGATAGCGCCTTACAGCAATGTATTCATCAACAGTAGGAGTGTGGCACTGCATGTAAGAGACCACAATGCACAGGTGAGACAGGACGGTCACTGTGCGCTGTCATTTAAAATGACATGTCCCATTTAAGGAGCACAGCAGGTGGCATGGAGGTTAAGGTGTGGATCCCACATGGCTGATTGAGAGGTTCGAGTCCCACAACTAGTGCCTTGAAAAACACACTAGATACATGTGCATGCATGCCCCAAATCCAGAGGAGAATGGAAGAGAAGGATTGTGCTGGGGCCATCTCCCCTGGGGGGTGATTTCTCACTTTCTCTCTCTGTGTCTGTCTCTCTCTGGTGGGTGAACACACCCTGTAGCAAAAACTAAACAACAAAGCCCTCATACAATCCCATTATCAACCTTCAATCTAGGTTTAGTGTTCTCACTTTGCATCAGAGCTGATAGACCTGCCTCAGTGGGACTGTCACTTGCCCTAGGACTCAGGGTGGCAGGCTGGGCCCAGGGGGTCTCGACCTCACCCCGGCCTGGCCGCTAGGCCAGTACTCACTGCTGTCGTAGATGGCGTCGGAGACCACGGGTTCCAGGCGCCTGGTGAAGCTGCCGGTGCTGTCGGGAAGGAAAGCTGTGAACATGAGCCGCACCACACTGAGGTCCATCTCCTTGGTCTGCTGCAGGGCTGCCTGGCGGATGAGTTCCTTTTCTCGATCTGGGACCATCAGCGCAGTGCATTCGTGCCCGGGGAGAGCGGAAAGCAGGGACATTTAATAGCATGCTTTCAGAAAGCCCAGCCAAGGAATGTAAACTTCAGATAAAAACCCATTTTTCTCTTTTGAACTTCTTCAAAGTGTTAAGAAGTTTTAAAAAATAATAGTCTTTTCTATATCATCCAAAATTAAAGGCCTCTACGAGGACCTGCGTTTTCCCTGGAGTACGGACGAAGCGGTCCTCCGTGCCTCAGAAGCCTCTCCCTCCTGTCCCCAGCCCCCCTCCCTTTCCTCGCTGCAGTAAGAGTTAAGGCGCAGCAGGTGTTCTAGAATGGACCGTCAGAGTCTACGATGTGCCAATTGCATACAGAGAAGTGGGGAAAGGATCCCTAAAGCTCTTAGAGCACCACGTCACTCCACAGTGCCCACACCGGCCTGGGACGAAGCCAGCACGCGGAAGGTGGTTCTGAAGGACAGGACTCCATGATGCATGGCTCCTCCCCTCCCGGAGAAGTTTTCTGGCTGGTGGATATGGTCATGCTCAACTGATAATACCATAAAAGGCAACTGTCCAAGTGACAGGTTCCATGAGAGAGCTACAGAAGTGATAAGGGACTTTGGAGAGGGGAGAGTCCAGAGGCTTTGGAGAGGAGAGACATTTTGTCTGGATCTTGTGAGAATGATAGGATTTGAACACGTAGAGAGAGCGGACAAGGGAGGTCCAGGAAGAGGGGAGGGCAGTAGCTGGAGATGTGCCCAGCAGGGGAGTGAGGGAGAGGAAAGGGGGCTTCTGTAGATGGCTCGGGTCGGCAGGAAGGCGCACAGGGAAAGGGCTGAACGCACAGGCTGGGCCAGCTCTCGGAACGACTGAACGGCAGATTACAGAACGTGGGTCTGCAGGCACCAGCGACCGAGCAGGGAGGAGCTGCAGGCTTCGGCGAGAGCTCTCTGGCCACAGGGGTAGGCCACTGAAGGAGGGCAGGACAGAGACCAGGGAGAGGTCTGCCAGGGCTGGAGCAATGAAACGGAGTGAGGGGTGGGATGCCGGGGAGAGCCCGGAACGGCTGGATCTCAGACGGGAGCCCCAGTGCAGGCGAGGAGGGGGCGTTGGAGACCAGGGGTAGCCTTGAGGCTGGGCATCGGAGATGGAATGGGTTTAGTAGAAAGTGCTCGCTGGCTTTGGGGGGCCCGGGGGCCTGAGTATGGGGTGATGACAGGACAGCCCGACTGACCACTGATGGACAAAATGTCAAAGAAGTGTGACGTGAGGTGAGGCGAAAAATGAGGTTGAAAGAAGAACTGGCATAAAAGCAGGAAAACAGAAAATCACAGCATTTCACGATGACTTTTAGGATTTGGAACATGCCTGGAGAGAGAGGCTGCGACAGGAGAGTCGGAGGCACAACAGCAGCGCTCGTGGTGGAAGTCTGCAGTTACTGGTTTGGGTGGCTGAAAGGGGCAGGCGTTTTAGGGAGAGGGACACACGGCAAGGTGGGAATGGGCTTCAGGCGTGCAGAGAGCAGGGCTGGGGTGGGCCGATCTGGGAAGTTCTAGAGGCCAGGCTGGGGGGCAGATTTATTCTAGAGGCAGCAGGATGCCAGCAAAGGCTTCTGAGCGGGGGGAGCAGCCCAGGAGTGCAGACTGGGGAGGAGACGGGCATGCAGGTGAGCACGGAGGGCTGGGAGGACACCCACCTGTGAGTTGCCGGTCTCCTCCGCCTTCCGCTTGCAAATAGGCGAGGTCAGGGTGCACCAGAAGTCCGGGGTTATAGCCCCGCATGCAGGCCTCCGTCATCCGTGCCTCCAAGGTTTCGAACACTTTTTTCTTTGTCACATGAAGTATACCCAGGTTTGCAAAGCTGGGGAGAAACCGTTCCGGCAGCAACAACAAACAGAAGTGAGACAGTCAGTGACCAGCAAGTCTGGTTTCACTTGGGTAAAGTGGATTAAAAAGATGTACACACAGGCCTCCAATGTCTTATCCGACTCTGCTGGGATGAGGAACATTTCAGGATTCAGGCAAATTTTTGTTATTTGCTTTTTTTTTAATTTTAGAAAGGCAATCTACGGCATGCATTACTCATTGTGTGACACCCTCAGCAGGCCTGGGTGCTCACGGAATCGAACACGTTAACAGTTCGGCAGTGAGGCTGTTGGAAAAGTAATGACTACAACAGCTACAGGCCATGTCTGGTTTGGCTTTGCTACCAAATGAGTCTGTGGCAAACTCAGAAGAATCTTTTGGTTTTCAGAGTCGATTAGGCTTCCAGGCTGGGATTAAGGAAGTGGTGGTATGTGTATCTATACAATTTCTTAATAAGGAAGATAGATCTGGTCATTTGCAAATATTTTGTGTGTGAATCACATGAAATTTTAAATTCCAAATATAGTGCTAACATTTTTATTTTTCTTTAGAGAGATTTTTGCTATAAGGCACATGTGCTTAAGAGAAAGACAGAGACAGAAAGTGAGAAATCACCCCCCGGGTGGATGGGCACCCCACAATCACTTCTCCTCCATTCTCCTCTCAGGATTTTGGGCACACACGCACACATGCCTGGAGTCTGTTTCAAGCCTTTAGGTCCGGGACTCAAACCATAGTCAGCCATGTGGGAGTCCAGCAATGTAATCATTACGCCATCTGCTAATTTCAGTGGTAACGTTTGAAAAAATATATTATGAGAAAGATTATACTTGGAAGGATATTTTGTTTGTTTTTGTATTGGATCATACTTGAGCTTGTGGATGGGATTAAAGTTTAGTTAGAATTCTAGCTCCTGGCCAACATATAAAGTCGAAGTTATTTATTACCACGAAAACTGCCATCTAATTCCACATGTGCTCGCGCCTGAGAGAAAACATGTAATCAAGTATGGGTAACCTTTAATCTTGCAAAGGCTCTATAGAACAAAACACGCTCATAAGCCGAAAAAGAAACAATGGAATAGATGTCTAAGAAACTACATACAATGCGCCAGCCAAAGCACAGGAGACAAAAAAGTGTATTCAGTAAACATAATACAACAAACAAAGCACTTTACCTAGACGACTCATTTATTCAACAAATATTTATACAGAACCTTATTAGTGCCAGGTGGTGTGCTAATAAGGTGTCAGCAGTAAAGGGATCTCATTATATGTTAGCACGACAAGACGCAACAGCAAAGAAAGAAAGGCTATACAACAAAATTTAGAAGATAAGTGATCAAGAAACAGAAGGGTAAAAATGGGGGACAGAAAGACCTCAGTGCAGAGATGACAGGAGCAATGACTTGAAGGAAGTGAAAGGAGACATGGATAAGAGTGAAGAGCACGGCAGAGAAAGAGCAGGTGCAAAGACCCCAAGGCAGGACCACATTGGTGTTTTCAAAGATGACAGCAGTAGGAGGTCGGTGTGGCTCGGGGAAATGCGCGAGAGTCCATGGAGATAAGTGGGGCTCAGATCTTTTAAAGCCTTGTAAGCTTTTGTAAGGACTTTGCTTTTACTTAGGAAGAAAAAAAGTTACTAGTAGTGGAAAAAAGAGATTGTGGCAACTGGACCAAACCAAACAAAATGAAGCTAGTGAGGGAAAGACAGAGAAAGCAAGCAGAGGAAGTGAAGGTGGAATGAAATGGCACCATGCCAGGGGCCAGAGCAAGAGTCACATGTCCAGAAGGAAGCAGATGGAAACAACGGACAGTGGAGGCACAACACAGGGAAGAAAACACGGCACTCGCATGTGAGCTCCCTGAGGGCAGAGCTCTTCGGTGCCTAGCACAGTGTTTGACGTTCACGGATTTGATGAATGTCTGTTGAGTACGTGAATGAATGAATGAATGAATGGGTAAACACAGGAATGTACGCACTAAGACATGCTGACATGAATGGAGAAACAGGTCTACAGAAACAGCACCTCATCTTTTAGCCCTTTAAGTCTTACTCTTCAGTGGAACATCCATAATGCAGGAAAACAGGCGGTCACAAGCATCTGCATAGCCCTTTACACTTCCCCGTCTAGACATGCTTCTCATGTATATTATCTGATTTAGTCCCTGTGAGAAAAGCATTGTCCTTATTATTTACTATGTGAATAAGAGAGTTTACCAACAGTGCAACAACACAGAACTCCATCTCCTGCTTCCAGTAATGATGGAGTAGTACAGACTGAGTAAGACCTCCCAACTTCAACTAAAAATATGAAGAAATGGTTTTCAGACATTGGACAACAGGCAGCATGGAACCTGATTCTTCAGAAAAGCGAAATAGTAAGGTGAATCCTACACAGTTACTCTAGTTCAATTGCTTTAGCCTAGAGAAAATTCCAGGCTGTAGCACAGGAAGGAGGAATCCAAACAAGAGTCTGGCAATCTCCCTGAGTTGAGGCAACACAGGTAAACATCTGAGGAGGCCAAGGAGGCAAGACTTCATGAGCAAACACTGAGGAGAGAACAGTGCATAAAGAGACACTAAGACATTCTCTTGAGTCACGTCAGTACTAAGCAGAAAGCTTGTGAAGAAACTGCCCAAGGCTGGGAAGAGAACCAGCATAAGGAAACAGGCAGAGCAATTTTTGAGACAGTTAAAGAAACTGCCTAATAGATGGAGCATCAGGCTGAATATCAGAAAGATACCACCTTGTCCTAATGACAAATCAGTCCTAGACTAAAGGCTTCTCTGATCTCCCTAACAGAGCTTAAGTGTCAGTTTATAAAGGATCAGACTGTTTCAAATTTAACTTTATCCCAGTAGTCAAAAATATTTTAAAAAATGTAAAAATCTAGCATCTCACAATCCAAACCTAAAATGTCTGCTTTCCAACAAGAAATCGCCAAGCATGGCAAAGTGTAAGAAAGTATAATTCATAATGAGGATAAAAATCAATGAACAGCAGCAAATCTAGCAATGATCTAGAAGATAGAATTTATAGACAAGTACAATAAAATATATTTCATATGGTCAAAAAGATAGCATGATATGTTAAGAGACAAGGAAAATATAAAAATCACCTCAAATGGGGACCAGCAGATAGCATAGTGGTTATGTTGCTGGACTCCCACATGGTTGACCATGAGGCTTGAAACTCAAGATTGGGCGCATGTGCATGCATGTCCAAAATCCCAAGAGGAAAGTGGAGGAGAAGAGGTTGCGGCAAGGCCATCCCCCCTTGGGGGGGAGTTGATTTCTTGCTTTCTGTCTCTCTGGCAAGCACACAAGCCCTATTGCAAAAACCTCTCTTAAAAGAAAAAAAAAAAAAAAAAACACCTCAAACAAGCCTGCAGCGATTAAAAACTACAACGTCTAAAAAGGAAAATACACTATGTGAGATTTAGAACATATTAGACATTACACACAAAAGGATTAGTGAACTTGAAGATAGTGATAAAACTACACAAAATTAAACAAAGAAAAGACTGGGGAAAAAACCCAGATTATCAGTGAGCTGTAGGGACAATTTCAAATGGCCAAATAAATATACGAGTAGTTAGGATTCCAGAGAAGAAGAAAAGGAGAGTGAACAGAAAAAAATGTGAGAAAATAATGACTAACATGTTTTAGATTTTAATAAAAACATAAATCCAGAGATCCAATAAACTCCAAGCACAAGAAACACAACTGAACTACACTAAAGTCCATCATAATTACAGTGCTTAAAATTAACAATGAGGAGAAAATCTGAAAAACTGCGGGAGGGGAAAGACAAATTATGTACAGAGGAACAAAGATGAGATTGACAAGACACTGTTAGAAACAAGGTGATCCAGAGACTGAGGAGCAACATGTTTTTAAGGATGTGAAAGAATAACGTCATCAACCTAGAGTCCCATAACTCTTCAAAAATACATTTGAGGGACCAGCAGTTAGCATAATGGCTATGTCACTGGACTCCCATGTAGTCGACTGTGGTTCAAGTCCTGGACCCGGTGGCTTAAACTCATGCCGGGCGCATGTGTGTGCGTGCCCAAGATCCCGAGAGGAGAATGGAGGAGAAGGGATTGCAGCGTGGCCATCCTTCATGGAGAGTGATTTCTCGCTTTCTGTCTCTCTGTCTCTCTCTGTCTTCCTGGCAAGCGCACACGCCCTATAGCAAGAAACTCTCAAAAACAAAAAAAAAACACATTTAAAAAATAAAAGATGAAATGAAGACTTCTAAGACATATTAAAACTGAAAGATTACATCAGCATCAGATCAGCAATACAAGAAAAGTTAAAGGAAGTGCTTTGGGCAGAGGAAAAGATGCTAGATAGAAATCTTGACCTATGAAATAGAACAAAGAGCAGTGCAAATGGTAAATATAAAATGCTCTTTTTTCTTGATTAAAAAAAGTCTCTAAAAGATAACTGTTTAAAGCAAAAAAAAAAACCAACAACATACTGTTCGTACGTTTACAATGTACGTATATGTAAAATACCTGACAGTGTCGTAGCAAGACCTTGAGAGGGGAAATGGAAGTAGACTGTTCTGAGACTCACAAACTGGACATGAAGAGATATAATGTTACTTGAAGGTAGAGCAGGATGTTAAGGATGTGCAATATAAACCCTCAACCAACCTCTAAAATTTAAACACAGGCATAAACTAAAGAGAAGATAAAATGGAATCATAAAAAAATAATCCAAGAAAAATCAAAAAAGGAAAGGGAGAACAAAGAACAGATGTGACAAGCAGAAAAATAACAGGAAGAGAATAGATTTAAACACAGGTATATCAATAACCACGTTAGATATAAATGGCCTATACACTCAAGTCTTGAGAGAACCAAATTGATTAAAAAGCAAGAATCAACTGGATGCAGTGTATATTTACTATGAATATAAAGACATAAAATTAGAGAATGAAGGAAAAAAAAGTTCCATGTTAACAGTAACAAAAGAAAACTGAAGTCTGAAGTGGCTATATCTGGCTCAGTCAAGGTACGTTTAGAGCAAATAATAATACCAAGGATAAAAGAGGGCCATCTCATGACAAGGAATCGAATCATCAAGAGGACATTAGAATCCTAGGGACCAGCAGCTGGCATAATGGCTATGTTGCTGGACTCCCATGTAATCGACCGTGGTTTGAGTCCCGGACCCGGTGGCTTAAAACTCACGCCGGGCGCATATGCATGCGTGCTCAAGATCCCGAGAGGAGAATGGAGGAGAAGGGATTGCAGCGTGGCCATCTCCCTTAGGGGGCGATTTCTCACTTTCTGTCTCTCTGTCTGTCTGGCAACGCACGTACCCTATAGCAAAAACCTCTCAAAAAAAAAAGAGGACATTAGAATCCTAAATATCTATGCTTAGTAAAAGAACTGCACAGTATGAGAAGCAAGATCTTATAGAACTGAAAAGAAAAACAAGCATATCTACAAATAGAGTCAGATTTTAATACCTTCTCTCAATAATTGATAAAAATCAATAAATGGAAAATCAGTAAGGACATAGAAGACTTGAACAACACTATCAAACAACTTGGCCTAATTGACATGTATATAGGACACCCACTCAGTAAGGTAAGGAGAAGCATTCTTTTTAAATACACAGGGAATTTGCCAAAACAGACCATATAGTGACCCATAAAATAAGTCTCATTAAGTTTAAAAGGATTCATAACATAGAAGTATTGTCTTGCTACAATTAAATTTAAATCACGTATCAGTAACTGAAAGACATCTAGGTAGGAGTAAATTTCAATCAAGATCAGTCATGGGATTGTTGATGCTGGGGACGGATACATCGAGGGAACCTCTGGCTATTCTTTCCACTTTTGCATATGTTTGAAAATTTCTATAATAAATTACAAATGATATTGAGGGGCCAGCTGGTGGCATGGGAGTGAAGGTGACTGTGTGGTTGAGTCTTGGACCCGGTGTTTTGGGTGTATGTGCATGTGTGCCTGAAATCTCAAAAGGAGGGAGAAAGGGAGAAGGGATTGCAGTACGGCCATTGCCATTGGCAGGGGGCGAGGTACTTTTTCTTTTCCTCCCCCGTTCCTGGGAGCACACATACTTACCCAAGAGAAATAAAAATATTATGTTCATGGGACTAGAAGATGGCGTAATGGTTTGTTGCTGGACTCCCACATGGCCGACAGTGGTTCGAGTCCCAGACCCAGCAGCTTGAAATTCACTCCAGGCACATGTGCACCCAAAATGCCAAGAGGAGAATGGAGGAGAAGGGATTGTGGCATGGCCATCCCCACCTTTCCTCACCCTACCCCCCGGGAGTAATTTCTCGCTTTTTGTCTCTTTGTCTCTCTGGTGAGCGAACATGCTATATAGCGAAAATCTCTCAAAAAAACCCTTTTTTATGTTCATGCAAAAATTGGTTTTATCATCAGAAACTGGGAAGAAATGTCCTTTAGTGTGTCAACAGAGAAATAGACTAGTATATTAAGCAATACTGCTGGGTCGTCAGAAAAGTCACGATGCATTTTTACATAGAAAAACATGAAAAACTACATCATGACTTTTGTGATGACCCAATACTTAGTAACTAAAAGGCACTAAGTAACTGCTATAACAACACGGGGGACTCTGACGTGCATTAGGTGAAGGAAGCCAGACTTAAAACAGGAGACAGAGGAAAGGATCCTATGTATACGCCATTCCTGGAAAAGATGGGACAGGACACAGACGTGCTCCAGGGCCAGGGATGGGGGCGAGCTGCCTCGCAGGGGCATGCATGTCCAGAGGAGTGGGATTGCATCCTTCTTCTCGATGGCTATGGTGCTGGTTCCATGAGTATTTGTCAAAGCTCACAGGACTAGAGATGCACACTTCAAAAGTAGAGCATTATCGAATTTAAGTTATACTTTGATAAATGTGACAAAAATCTTTGAAAAAGGAAGGTTATCACAGCTAAGACTGGGGCTGAGACTACAGACCTGCTTCTTACTCAAGACGCCCTACTCCTCTACACAAGTGGTTTTCAAAGTGTAGTCTCTAGATGATCAGTATCACCATTAGCTTGGAACTTCTTATTGCAATACAAACTTGGTAAAATACAAATATAACCTACTAAGTCAGAAAGCCTGGGTGTGGGGCTCAGCAAGGTGGCTTTAATGACCCTTCCAGAAGACCCCGGTGCACCCTGATGCCGAGAAGCTACTCTGCGTGACTCTCTACGCGGATCAGCCCTGGCACCAGCAGTGGCATACAGCAGCCAGGGCTTTCATGGCGGCCAGGTGCGGATCCCCCTGCACTGGGCTACATGTTCGCCCATCACAGTCACTGGGACCTCCCACTGCCCGTGGTCTGTGCTGGAACCTCCAGAGCACTGGGTGGGATTCAAAAGTGGGCCCTCTCCCTGGCCTTTCCTCCTCACCCAACTTGAATGTTGACTCCTCAGGATTTCAAAACAGCCTCTGCTTCACAACGCACACCATGATTGAGAAGTGGAATATTTCACATCTCAGTCTCTACTAGTCATGTTTTTTTTTTTTTTTTTTTCAAATCAGCTCCTTTTCTGAGTATCTCAACTAATAATCAACTGCTTTTGGACCTTGCTTTCATGTGGTCTTGAACTAGCTTGCTGAGGGAAGCTTTGTTTCTCTTTTGTATTTTTATATTTATACTTCAAGTGTTAGCCAGTTAGTATATGTGGCATACATTCATTGGAGAGAGAGAAAAAAAAAAAGACTGCACATCTCTCTAAATCGGCGTTGCCAGGAAGCAAACAGAGGGCGTGGTAATTTTTGATGAGAAAAGTGGCCTAAAGCAAAAAGTAAAGTAACAAGTTTTCCACCAGATGAAAATCTCAAAGAACCAAAATGTGGTTGAAACTAAGTTTTGCTATTCAGAGTCTGAAATAAAATACTCAAATACAGTTAGTTTTTTCAAGGCTGGCAGTAAAGGCTAATTAAATAAACAAAAATTTAAATTAATATAACTAAAAAAATGAAAAAGCCACATCCCTCAAACGAAAGCCATCAAACGTATAATCCAAGACTTACTTAAAACATGAGTGTACTGATACAGATAAAATGCGTTTGAAAATAGAACTAAGGTTACTGAGAATTCATACTGACAGAAAGGTAGAGAGAAACACTCCCAAAAAGGTAACTCCTTT
Source organism: Tupaia belangeri chinensis (assembly GCF_000334495.1). Classification (NCBI taxonomy): domain Eukaryota; kingdom Metazoa; phylum Chordata; class Mammalia; order Scandentia; family Tupaiidae; genus Tupaia; species Tupaia belangeri. Next base: position 867,442 of record NW_006159808.1, on the reverse strand, counting down.
GGTTTTGATCATTTAAAAATGATGTATCTTCTCAGTGTCATTTTTTATGGTTTGTTTTTTTTTTTGATGTGTTGGATCAGTGCCTTGCCCATGAATCTATACTCGTAGCCTAATCTCTGCTATCAAAAACAGGTTCTCTTGGTTCCACTTCTAGTATTGACAAGCCTAAGGAGTCATGTTGGCGATCTTCCTAACTTTCTCTGTGATCCCCGATTCCTGCCTGTGAGTCAGAGCGACAGCACCGTCACTGTCACACCAGACAGGTGGATGTGGCAATAGCTCCCGTTCGCTCGGTCTCAGATGTGAAGGGCCTGGAGACAGATTCTGTACCCAATTCTCTCTTTGAAAAGAGCAGAAATTACGATTCCCAAGAAATCGTGCAATTTGCTCCAAGTCCTACGGCTGAGTGTGACAAAACTGCAAAAAAGATTTCTGGTTTCTAGAATAATGTTCTTTCTAAAAAAAATGCAATAGGTTCTGACACAGGAAACTTATAGAGTATTTTGGAAAACATTGTAACCAAATGTTCCTCAGCTAAGAGTCCAATTAGAAAGGAAGCATCGGGCATTTTATAGGACACTGTTGAGTCTGTTTTAATTCTCAAGTAATGTCACCTTTTCTAACTCTATTGTATAGGGTTAGAAAATCCCACGGCATTACACCCAGACATTGTGATGGTCAAAGTTAGGAGTTTAGATGCTCAAGATGTTTGTTGAATGAATGAAGGAGTGAGGAGTCCTCCCATCTCCTGAGTCCCACACTCCAGTGCACTCCAAGAATGTAAAGGAATCCCTCACTTTTTTTGGAGACAGGGAATTTGCTTCTCCTCTAAGTCTCAAAGTGAATAACCATCAGCTCCTTTTAAACACCTGAAATATTACTAAACCAAACAACAGAAACACCAAATTACAGACAACATACTGGAAGATTTATAACAATACTGTTAGTAGGAAACTTCATCTATCATTTCCCCTAAAAGGTAAAATTATCACACAGACTGAACAAGATCAAAGAGAATAAACACTTATAACTGATGGGGCCAGCAGATTGGCATAATGGTCACGTCACTGGACTCCCATGTGGTTGACTGTGGTTCAAGCCCTGGACCTGGCAGCTTAAAACTCATGCTGGATGCATGTGCGTGCGTGCCCAGAATCCTGTGAGGGGAGTGGAGGGGAAGGGGTTGAGGTGTGGCTATCTGCCCTGGGGGATGGTTTCTCGCTTTCTGTCTGTCTGGCTCTTTCTCCATTGAACACACGTGCAAAAATCTCTCTCTAAAAAACAAAACAAGGGAACAACAATTGGCATAATGGCTATGTCGCTGGACTCCCATGCAGTCAACTGCCGTCCGAATCCCAGACCCTGTGGCTTAAACTCATGCAGGCACGTGTGTGAGTGTGCCCAAGATCCCGAGAGGAAAATGGAGGAAAAGAGATTGCAGTGTGGCCATCCCCCTGGGGGGGTGATTTTTTTCGCTTTCTGTCTCTCTGTCTCTCTCTGTCTTTCTGGCAAGCGCACGTGCCCTATAGCAAAAACCTCTCCAAAAACAAACAAACAAACAAACAAACAAACAAAAAACCAGGAGCCCCCTGGAGGAAGTCTGAAGAAACACTAGGTGAGCAGTTAGTGTGAAACTATGAGAAGGAGCCTGTGTTGCAAAGCTCTCACAGGTGGGTCAGGAACTGGAGGGCACACTAAAACAGGACGGCCACCGTGACCAGCAGGAAACAGGCTGGGCATCTCAGAAGATGCTGACACGAGTTCATATACAGCACACAAACATTTTCAAATCAATTTAAGTTTCTTCCTTCAATCTACAGGGTTTTCCCCCCAACATCAAAAGAGGCAGATGTTAGTGACTTAAAAGAATGTTCTCTCTCTAGGTTTTTCACACTTGAATATTCGCAGTCAAAGAAATACCTAGAACATGAAAGCTCAACCTCCCCACTACCAACCAACTTGAAACCTGGTCCAAAGTCAAAGCCTGCAATGCTACCATCAGCGTAATTAGAGCTGATTTAAAGAATTCCTCGGTTTTGAGTAAACAGCCCACTTTAACTGGGATTTTAGCATTGGCTAAACCAGGAAACTCTGAAAAATAGTTTTAGAAAGTAAAGAAAATTAATTTAGAAATTATTATTTTTTTAAAAGCTATTTCTGCTATAGGGTGCATGCACTCGCCAGAGAGACAGAAAATGAGAAATCACCCCCCAGGGGGGTTGACCACACCACAATCCCCTCTCCTCCATTCTCTTCTGGGATTTTGCGTACATACACACACGCACCGGGTGAAAACTTTAGGCCGCTGGGTCTGGGACTCAAACCATGGTTAATACGTGGGAGTCCAGTGATGTAACCACTATGCCATCTGCTGGGCCCTTAATTTAAAAATTCTTTTTTTTAAAGAATTGTTTTATTTATTTTTAATGTGATCAGAGAAGGGGAGAGGGAGAGAGAGAAAAAGTGAGAAAGCAAGCCACCAGGTCCGGGACTTGAACTGTGGTCAGCCATGTAGGAGTCCAGCACCCTTAACCACCATGCCACCTGCTGGCCCCAATTTAGAAATTCTTACTCCTTTTTAATAAAAAGGCTTTCTTCCCGGTTGAGCACATACTCATGCATGAGTGAGTCAGAGAGGTGGGGGTGGACTGATGAGCACCGTCTCAGGGTCCAGTCACACACGACTCCTTCCTCCAGGCCTCTAGCCTGTCAGGTCTGGCACTCACAGCGTGCCCAGCGTGTTTCAGGCGGACAGGGCAGGGCCTGGACCACAGCGGCCATGTGGGGTCTGGCTTTTCTTGAGAAGCACATCATGGCTCTGCCTCAGGGTAGGCCTTCCTTTGGTTCTGAAGGAGTCTCAAGACTTAACCTTTTAGGGGTTACTAATGGCACAAATCAATTCATACTGCATGCTAAGTTACTGTGCTGTGCTCTATTTTAATGTTTTGTGGGAAAAAAAGATGAAAACCATTCTTTAGCATACTAAATAGCTCTTATTACAATTTTAACTGGGGGCCAGTGGGTGACATAGTGGTTAGGGTGCTGGATGCGGCCGACAGTGATTTGAGTTCCGGACCTGGCAGCTTGCTTTCTCTCTCTCTCTGGTGAGTGCATGTGCCCCATAGAAAATGAACAGAATAATAAAATGAGAAAAATGAAGTCATCTTAAAATTAAAAAGCTGTCTTAAATGTTTTGAAGTTATTTAAAATTTCCTTCATTAAAATTCGTTTTATCTGACCAGTCCTCCAGCGAACAAGGAACTTCATGTTTCCGTTTCAGCTCCAACAAGTGGCAAAACACACGTGCACCCTTGGCTTCTCATCTGTGAAAACTTTCCAAGCAGCTCGGAGCTAAAGCCATGTTTATCGATTTCAGGCCCCAAATATGCACACTGTAAATCCATTATAGGATTCCTCAAGAATGTAAAACCAACCATAATGTGTTCATTCCTGCTACAGTTTCTTTTCTTTTAATTTGTTCTACTTTTTCCAGGAGAAGAAACGTATTACTGAAAACTATACCCCCTGGCACCGCCATCCACAGCACACACAGTCTTACTTACCCGACCACCATGTCCTTGGGCCCGGCAGTGACGGTGCAGATCCCGTCCTCACAGTGCTTCCCCACCAGGCTGTGGGCGTGCAGGTGGATGTTTTTTCCATTTGTGACCAACTGCACGATCACCTTGGCAGGTCCCACATAGTTGCAGATCTGTATGAGGAGCACACATCCAGAGTTAGTGCGTTCAATCACACAGCCACACAGGAACAGGTCGGAGAGAAGCATTCGAGGACATGAAATGGTGCACACCTGCGAGGGGGTACACATGACCATAGCTCTGATCCTCAAAGTACAGAACGAACGAACAGACAGGATGGACATAAGGCGTTTCTGGTAGCTGCTTGGTGTGGTGAGACGCTACAAGGCGGGGCATGCACGATATGGACTGTTTCATAGGAGCTGGGCCAGCAGGCCTCGGAGGATGCCGTGTTGCCAAAAAGCAATAAAAGGCCTCTTTTTTCCAACTAACCAAGAACAGGTTTTCTTCTGCCCTGCCCCACAACACAATTTTTAATCATAAAAGCTGGGGAAATGACCCATGAGGAGGGAATTAGTGGGTGATGGGAATCGGGGAGAAGCGTGGTGAGCAGGGACAGCGCCTCCTAACGCCTCCATGTGACAATGTAGCAGAGGGGGTCCTGTCTGGGTCCTGCCTCTGAGGCTGGCTGTGGATGCCCAGCCCCAAAGCTGGGTCTGCAGTTACCTTTTGGGACTCTTGGGCCTTCATTAGTCTCTGCCACTATGAGCTCCGACCACTGAGGTACGTACGCCGTAAATTTCTTCCGTTCGAAAAAGTGTAACTTCTCAGTACGAATCCTTAGATTTCGACTCTGCTAGCTCTTATAAAGTGCTATTTTTCCATTTAAGGTAACATGTCTTGTTATCGGCGTATCTATAAAACAATGGCCATGCCAACAGGAAACTGCGTGGAGACCATGGCATTTCCAGCAAGGAGAGTCTGGATATCTCTTCTCTGGATGACTGTCTAGTCCCCAACAGCAGCCCAGACACCTCCCTTGAGAAAGCCCCAAGACTAAATCCATACTACCAGAAAGACCAGTGGCCTCGCCTGAGCCACCTGGTGACAAATTCCACCAGACTGTTGGAGATGCACTGGAATCTCTTCAAAGGATGGCCAGCTACTCTGCTGGGATGAACGGGTTTTCTGGGCGGATGATGTTCAGAGCCAACCCCTGGGTGAGCTGGCCACCTTCCTTCCTTCTGGGAAAGGGGATGTCCCAAGTCCGGGATCTCCAGCTCTCTCCT
>NW_006159808.1:833286-862153 GCF_000334495.1 Tupaia belangeri chinensis | reverse complement strand
AGCAGGAACGCCTTGATCTGTGTGGACAGCCCATTGCTCTAAAGGAAAAGCCCCCTAGAGAGGCTCCCTGATGGAAGGCCCTCTGAAGTCGACTTGAAAGAGTCTAAATCTGCAAGCAAAACTTGGGAAGACACACAGTCCTTTTACCAGCCTACTTCTCCTGCAGACCTCAGAAACACACTTACAGGCTGCCGAAGCGGGGTTTGGCGAAGGCTTTCTTGGTATGAGTTTTGTTTCCTGGCCCAATCCCTCGTCATGAGAGTGGAGTCATTGATTGGAACTGGGGTTATTCTGCAGAGGAGTCCAGGAAGGGAAGTTTCAACCCTGAGCGAAGGACTGACTCCCTCCAACAAACCATGTGACTGCTCTGGGACCCTCAGGGCCTCAGTGGCAAAGCCCTGTCATGGAGCTGCCTCTGACCTATGCACAGGGAAAGGAACAGCAAAGTGATCCACGTGGGTGAAACCGGGGAGCTTTCCACTTACGCAGGACAGGAAGAGGCATCAGCAATTAGGGGCCAGCAGGTGGTGTGGTGGTTAAGGCACTGGACTCCCATATGCCAACCACAGTTCGAGACCCCGACCCAGTGTGCAGGCACGTGTGTGTGCATGCCCAAAATCCTGAGAGGAGGAGACTGGAGGAGGAGGGAATGTGGCTTGGCCATCTCAGAGGCTGATTTCTCACTTTCTCTCATTCTCTGGCCAGAAGGGCACAGAAACCCTTAAAAAAACAAACAAACAAACAAAACCTAAAGGCAAAAACCCTAAAAAAAAAAAAAGAATCCAGTGATTAAAGCCTTCAGTGCTACTGTGAGGGGGTTCACCACTTACTGAAGGAAAGAGGTGGGAGGTGTCCTCTGAAAGCACTCAGGGATTTTTCTTACTATTACTTCATGCCAGAGGGTGGGCAGGATGAGGAACTGGGTAGTCTGAGGTACGGGACCTGAAAATCTCGCCAGTGACTAATCGCTGCTCGGTCCGCAGGAAAGGGCCCATGTCAGGATGCCATCACTGGTTTCCACAGACCACAGGGCAACGACAGGGAGGCCTCTGGGTTTTGTGGACTTTCCAAAATACTGACTGAAAGGAGAAACTGCAGTGTGGTGACAGAAAAAAACTGAGACTCTCTGCGAGTCCTGTGGCACAGAAAGGCACAGGCACTCCACCTGGGGAGACTGCTCCCTACAGTCCCGGGACTGAGGGCTGCTTGCTATTGACTAGGAAAGTCACCTGTTCAAGCGAGAATGTCATTCTTTGTATTCAGCCTTCCTCTTACTTCTTTGAATTTGAATGGTGGTTCCCTAGAAAATTAAGTTTATAGAAAGGAACTATACTAGAAAGGTTTTCCTGAAAGCTTCTGAACGCAGTAGGCTCTTAATACACACGATTGCTTAAACACCAGTTAAGCTTTCCATCAGAGCCAAGGAGAGAGAGAGAGATGAGGGACCAGCAGTTAGCGTAATGGCTATGTCGCTGGACTCCCATGTAGTCAACCACAGTTCGAGTCCTGGACCCGGTGGCTTAAACTCACGCCAGGTGCGTGTGCGTGCATACCCAAGATTCCAAGAAAAGAATGGAAGAGAAGGGATTGCGGCATGGCCATCCCCCCTGGGGGGGTGATTTCTCGCTTTCTGTCTCTCTGTCTCTGTCTGTCTGTCTGGTGAGCACGCACGCCATATAGCAAAAACCTCTCCCCTTCCCCCAAAAAAAATAAAAAAAAGAGAGAGAGAGAGATGACAAAACCCAGGGACTGGCCACCCAGGGTTGCTAGAAGAACACGGACTCCAGGGGTAGACCAGTTGGGTCTGAGGAATTCCACCATTCCCCAGCTGTACAATTTGCTCAGTTTCCCCAACTGTAAAACAGGAATCCTCACGGCACCTCAAAGGGTTGGGTAAGGACAGGCACCCATGCATGCAAAGCCTTTCGGACGGTGCCCTGCAAATCACAGCTGCAGCAAGGCTGGCAGCTCTTACTGCAATGTACTCTTCACCCAGACATTTTCAGATAATGCCCTCAGATCATCTCTTTAAATCTCCTGTCTAAAAGCAGGTGGCAGGGCTGGGTGGTGTGGCAGTTAAGGCAGCTGGGTCCCACATGGTTGACTTTAAGTCCCTGACCTAGCAGCGTGAAAATCACACTGGGCATGTATGCATGAGTGCCCCAAATCCTGAGCGAATGGAGGAGAAGGGATTGTGGTGTGGCCATGCCCCCCAGGGAGGGGGGTGACTTCTCACTTTCTCTCACTCTGTCCTGTCTCTCTGGCATGCACATAGACCCTATAGCAAAAAAAAGGGGCACTTATGGCGAGAATAAATGACAGATTCTGGTCACTTCTATTCATAGGGTAACTTTTTTTCCAGAGTGGCATATTTTGTTGGACTTTGATAATTTTCCAGCCGTAATTAAGTTACTATAGTAATAGGTATCGTTTCTGGGGGGCTCAGGATTTCTTGGCTCCTTGCTAAAATTAAGGTTTTCTTTCAGGAGTTTTATGACTCAACGCTATTGATGACCAGTGGCTCCATCTGTCTTTTGAATAGAAAGTAGGAACCAAGAGTCTCGGACAATCCCAATCTTAGTCAAATCGCCTCCTTTTAATGAAAACAAAAACAAAAACAAAAACAAACTCAAATCAAAACACAACTCCGTCCTGTCCTGGCAAAGCACATGGTGGTTCTTCAAAAGCATTTAAAGAAATATCTAGAATTTTCTAAGAATCCGAATTTGAAAGGTCTCTGTGGGGAAATTTGGTCAAATCTTGTTGGTTTTTCACAGCATAGAGTCAGCCTGAACATGAAACGTGACACATGCAACAGGTTTTTTCTGCTTAGCTTTTCTTGTGAAGTGAGGACGAGGATGATGATAATGGACAGAAGGAGGAAAAGACCCACAATCCGAACAGACGTCTGTCCTGACTTGACTGCTCCACCTGCTTTGTTCTCTCTGGCATGGAGCACGAGTACAGCGTGGTCACCGTGAGCACTGAAGCCTGGCAGCCAGCTCAGTAAGGGCCGTTCCTGCTGGCTGTGCCGACAGGCAAGACGGCTACTATCTCTGGATTTCAGCTTCTCGGTCTTTAAGATGAAGGGAACAGATGCTAGATTTCGTGGGATTAAGTGGGCTCATACAGTGCTTGGCACTTTGGATTCACAATCCCAAATATAAATCCTCTCCCCCATCTGACTGTTGGCTCACTGATAATCCAAGCGGATCCATCTAGTCAGCAAGTATGTGTGAAACCTTCTCTAGGTTCCATGTACTGCAGCAAGTCAGGGAGCAATGGGGTATGTCCTAAGTGCAGGAGACACACGATCTCTGTTCCGACCCGTGAAAGAGTGAGACCGATAGCAATCAAACTGTCTAAGTGTAAAAAGGAAAAAAAAAAGTCAAAGCATAACTGCAGAGTTTACAATGGAATATATAATAGGGACTTGACCTGGTTGGGAAGTCAGAGAAACTAGACTTCTGAGGGAGTAAAGAAGGCTGAGATCTGAAAGAGCAGTAGGGGCGGAAGAAGGAAGGAGTGGGCAGGGGACAGGGATGAGAGAGTACTCTTGGCAGGGAGAGCAGTGTAGACGAAGGCTCTGTGGTGAGCGTCCTTCTTGTGACCTACTCATCACCCCTTCTCAGGATTCCCTGTAAGTTCCCCATCCCATCCCCCTACGCGTGTCCCTTCTCTTCCTAGCAAGAACCCCCCTCCCCCCCATGCTATAAGGGGAAGACTTACATCTCAATTTCTATGACATCATCCTTACTTTATCCCAGACAGCTCCACTGCTGTTCTTTTGGGGGGATGTGATGAAAGGAGACAGGAGAGAAAAACCGCAAGCAACCTATTACAACAGGAAGATGGTGAAACCAAAGGGCAGCTAAAGGCTGACTGTCTTCCTTCTCTTACTTGTTCAATTCCCAGAGCACATAAACCTATGCTTAACTTAGGTACTTTAAGAACAGAAGGGGACATGCCAGCTCTGCCAGTCTCCACAGCCCTGCGGGTAGGGTGGCACCTCATTCCACAGCCGGGGGAAGTGAGGCTGAATAAGATGAACTGCCCAGGTTGCTCAACGTGTAGTGACTGGGCAACTCATTGAACGGGGGTCTCTTCACCTCCAAAGCCATGCTACTGCCTTCCATCACTGTGCTGCCCCTTGGCTCCGACACTTTTTCATGTATCCAGTCTACCCGGTTTTATAGCTCTGTTTTGCCTACCATGGTGTTAGTAGCTGATGGGCATTCCTTAAAAATCTGCATGTAGGGATCAGCAGATGGTGAAATGGCTACATTGCTGGACTTCCATGTAGTTGACCACGGTTCGAGTCCCGGACTTTGTGGCTTAAACTCATACTAGGCGCGTGTGCGTGCGTGCCCAAGATCCAGAGAAGAGAATGGAGAAGGGATTGCAGTGTGGCCATCCCCCTGGGGGGCAATATCTGGCTTTCTGTCTCTCTCTCTCTCTGTTTTATCTGGTGAGCGCACGCGCCTTATAGCAAAAACCTCTCAAAAAAAAAAAAAATCTGCATGTTAGGTTTTATTGTCGTGTCTGAAGAGAAAGCAGTTCCAGAGACTATCAAGAAAGGTGGCAAAAGTGTACTGGTCTCCTTGCAAGCTCCTTCCTGAAAAAATCATGCCACTGACATAATTAAACCACACATTCACTCTTTTCTGAGAAGCTGCAAGTTAGATTATAAGGCAGAAAAGAACAGCATTATTTTAATCGTGTATCTTCTCAGAGAGGAGAAATAGGCTTCAGTGCTCTCTTTATTGTTGAAGAGGTATTTTACTAGAGAAGATGTTACAGAACCATGTTCAACACAGTTTAGAATGAGAAGACACTTGGTAAAGTTAGTCTCTTCCTTGTCCCTAAAGCAGAGGATTTCAGGTTGATTCAGTCTGGAATCAGATCCCAGTCTTCTCCTCTCCCAGCCCTGCGGCCTTACACAAGTCAGTCTGATCTTCAAGCTCCAGGTCTAGAAAATGAACCCATAACACGACCTCAGAGCGATGTCGTGAGGACCATGTAGTGCCTGGCACAATGGAAGGGTTGGTTTCTTTCCGTTGATTTGAAAGATCTCCAGGGTCTCCCAATGACCCTACAAGATAGACAGTATTGGCACTAGTACCCTGATTCAGAAACAAGCCCAGCAGGGACAAGCAGTTAGCATAATGGCTATGTCGCTGGACTCCCATGTAGTCGATTGCAGTTCGAGTCCCAGACCCAGTGGCTTAAACTCATGCTGGGCACGTGTGCATGTGTGCCCAAGGTCCCGAGAGGAGAATGGAGGAGAGAAGGGATTGCGGGGTGGCCATCCCCCCTGGGGGTGATTTCTCGCTTTCTGTCTCTCTGTCTCTTTCTGGCGAGCGCACACGCCCTATAGTAAAAACAAAAAAAAAAAAACCAAAAAAACCTCTCCAGAAAAAAAAAAAGGAAACAAGCCCAGCAGTTCAGATAGAGTAATTAGGGCAGCCTAAAGTCAGGGGGCTGAGACACAGAAGGCCTTGGAATCCCTCCCGCGTGTGGTGTTCCCAGGGAGGGGTGGGAAGACATAAAATAGTCTCTTTGACCCACTTGCTGTGACAACGTGGCTGTCTTTCCGGTCATGCTTGTGGATTCACTGACATTCTCTCACCTTGCTCAGTGCCCTGTCTGGATGCCCAACAGCACACGTGGCCTAGACTTGAGGCTGGGATGAGGGGAGGAGACGGTCCTAACACAATAAAATGGGCCCAGAGGGTCTCTTCCACTACACGGGGAAGACGAACAGAATATGTCACCGTGTAACTCGGCTTTGAAATCTAATTTTTTTCTACCTAGGGTTTTATTTGTTGTTTGATTTTATTTTCCAGTTTTGTCACATAAGACATAGCTACTTAGAAATCATGCTTCTTTTAGAAAAGCAAGTAGCACACTACTGCTAACTCCAACAGCTGTTTGGCACTTTACTGTAACGGTCTCAGAATCCCATTGCTACATTACAGATAAGGCCTCACCTTGGTATGGCCTAACCACCATGACTACAAAGGAATACGGGAGGAGCGGCCGGCTTGTAATTTACAGAACGGTCTTAGTACAAATGTCCTAGCTAAGGTGGGTTTGTTGCTTAGGCGCGTGTGTGCACAGAAAATAACGTGTCAAGTCGTGGTGCTCTGGTATCTTTGTTCCTTATTCTCATCACCATGCTTTCTCAGAATCTTCTCCTGAACAAAGTAACACATGATACCAACTGAGATCTTCCAGAGAACGCCCGTGGCTGACTTCTGCTCCCCAGCTCCACAGCCGTTCCCGGGTGCTGAGACACTGTCATCGGACCCGTTTTTCTATCCTGTGCCCATCTGCCTCCCCCTGCTGTCCTGGGAGAGCTTATTCAAGTCAAACCAGGCCAAGTCTCATCGTTGGCCCCCAAACCCACCCACAGTGAAAGTTCCAAAGCTGAGTGATTAGGGCAAGGAAGCTCATTAAGCTATTCTGTGTGTGTGTGTGTGTGTGTGTGTGTGTGTATAGTTAAAAATTTCCATGTTCAGAAGTGGAAAACAAAAAGTCTTCCAATGCCTCTCCATCTCAAAGCCAAGTATTCGCTATGGTTTCCGAGGCCCCAGGCAGCCTGAGCCCACCCCTGACTTGACTCTCCTTTGCAGCCCATCAACCTCTCCCTGTTCTTGAACTTGGAGGTGCACTCCCACCTGAGTGCTTGGCTCCTGCTGTCTTTTCTACCTAAAACACTCTTTCCTGGGAGATGTGGATGCCTACTGGCGCTTACCAGCCCCGGGCTGTGCCTCACTGTCGTCTCTGGAAGGCTTGCGGCAACCACACCTTTTGACCCAAACGTCGGCCACTCTCACCCGCTCATCCTTCGCTCCTGTCTCTGCCGTACTTTTCTTCACATCCATGGTCACATGGTCACGTAAGAGACAACACACTGCCTGTGTTCTGACTGTTGATCTTCTCATGAGATTAGGTGGGAACATGGACCTCCTTGCTGCTAGACCCCTCGGTGCCTGGAATAATGCTCATCCTATGTGGGCATGCACTAAGTCTTGAATGAAGTCATCATTGAACAACTCAGACCTGACTAGGCCAGCTGGCCGCGTGGTGGGTAAGGAGGCTGGATCCCACATGGCTGACTGTGTGGCTTAAATTCCATACCTGGAGGTTTGAAAAACACTCCATGAGCATGCGTGCCCAGAATTCCAGAGAGGAGAATGGAGGAGAAGAGATTATCATGTGGCCACCCCCATGGGGCTGCTTTCTCACATTCTCTCTCTCTCTCTCTTTCTCTGGAGAGCTCACATACTCTCTGGCAAATAATAAAAAATAGTCGTAATTAAAATTGTATCCATGGAAAGTAATGTACTGAAATAAGGCTGTGTGAGGTAGGGGGATTTAAGAGAGCTGTCCTCTGTTGCGTTACTCTCTTTGAAAGGAATGATAGCACCCAGTGTAGCTCTCCTCTCAAGGCCCACGCCACCCGCTCTGCTGCCCTACCCCACCCTAACAGCTGCTGCCCACAAAGCAGCCTCCCTCTTGGACCGAGCAGTCCCAGCACTGGACTCAAACACCTCCTCTGTGCTGGGTCTCACTCCCTCTGGAACGCGGGACTCCCGTTTCTGGTCTACCCTAATTTGGCAGCTTCTCCCTCCTTCATGAGAGGGCCCTTCTCTGCTGGTCACTCGGTGACTGATGGAGTAACTACCCACTGCCCCTTGTCATGAGGTCCTGCAGGGCCACCCCTCCAAGATCTCACATGAAGGAATTCTCTTTCATGCAAAGCATAGACGTCAGGGCCAGGAAGACCTGGCTCCGAACGCGGGCTCCTCCTGTGGCAGCTGGGTGACCCTGGGAAAGTTACTTAACCTTTCTGACTTGTTTTGTCACCTGTAAAATGTGCATGCACACCTACAGGTTCTACATTTTCACGAGGATTAAAGGGGATCAAGTGTCCAGTACGTGTGGGTACACAGCAGGACAAGGTAATGACAGCAATTCTTTGTCTCTTCTGCCTTAAGCAGAGAGGGTAGACGCCATTGCGTGTCAGACCCTTCAGCCTCCCTCCTGACTGATACCGAGGCTCGAAAGGCCCTGCTACTTCCCATGCCCTCCCCTCGCTCAGGGAATGCGGCTTGTTCCCTTGTCCAGGGCTAACCACTCTGTTTTTACCCATGGTGCTCATTCCAGACTTTCCTGAATTACCCTTCTCCCTCCCTCTGAAGGATCCTTTCTCTTGGTCCATAGACTTGTGTGTTCTTCTTCCTTATTCTGAAAACAAAACGAAACAAAACAAAAACACACACACAACCTTTCCTGATAATGACAATGAAGACTGTAAAGGTCAGTGTTTATGCAAACCTGTGGGCTGGGCACGACGCCAGGAAACAGAACCCCTCTCACGTGATCTTCTCTGTAATTCAGTGAGAAGGTTTTAAGAGGTAATTATGTCTGCTCGATGGGCTGGCCCCATAGCCAGTGGTTAGGCACTGCACAGAGGAAGTTGATCCCACATAGCTGACCAGGGTTCAAGTCCTAGCCCCTGTGACCTAAAATAGCCTGGGCCTAGGGCCAGCAGGTGGCATGGTGGTTACGCATATTCACATTGCTAGCTGCTTGTAAGGTTTCTTTCTGTCCATAACGCCGCCTTCTTCTTCCCCTTTTAATGTACCAGAGGGCATGTGTGCTTGCCAGAGAGAGATCAAGAAAGACGCACCCCCGTACCCCCCGTGGGCCATGGTCACACTGTAGTCCCTGGTCCTCCATTTCCTCATGCTGCCTGGTTCTTGGCACACACACACACGTGCTCTTCAAGCTGTCAGGGTTGGGACTTGACCTGTAGTTGGTCACGTGGGATCTGGCTTCCTTAACCACTACGCCATGGAGCTGGCCCTGTCCGTAACACCTTACAATTTAATGTGCCCGAGGATGAACTAACGACCTGTTCCTTCTCAAACCTACTCCACCCCCTGGGTCGTCAGACAGAACGACCACCCTCTAAACGCACCAAAACCCCGCTCTTGTCTGGGGTTGTTCTGCTGCTTGTTTTCCGTATGTTACCAGTAGCCAACTTCAGGCCGACTGACTCCCCTAAGATCTCTGCATTTGTCCTCTCCCCCCGTTCTCATCAGCGGTTTAGCCATCTTAGCATACAACTCTTCCTCGAACTCGTGAAGAACCACCGGCCTTCTGCCTGGAGTCTCTGGGCCTTCCTCTCTCAGCGTCCTTTGGCATATCAATGATCAAATTTCTATTCCCAAAGCAAATGCCGACTGTGACACATCATTTGTATATAGAGACATTGGTGCCTACCCATTTCTAAAAATGCAGTTTAGGGACCAGCAGAGGGCATCGCGGTTATATCGCTGGACTCCCACATGGCCAAGTACGTTTCACGTCCTGGACTCGGTGGCTTGAAACGCACACTGGGCATGTGTGTGCATGAGTGACTGCCCAAGATCCCAGGAGAAGAATGGAGGAGAAAGGACTGTGGCATGGCCCTCCCCACTGTGAAGTGATTTCTCGCTTTCCTTCTCATTGTCTCTGTCTCTCTCTCTCTGGGATCGCACGTGTCCTAAGACAAAAACCTAAAAAAAAAAGGCAATCTAAAGTCTTGCATGGTTCAGCCTGATCTCTCTAGTCTTGTTTCTGCCTTTCCCACCCACGAGCTATGCACGCAGGACCTGACTCCCCTCAGCCTCCGATTTCTACCCGGGCCTCTGCTGCAGGTGGTCCCATTTGTGCTGTTTTCAGTTAGACCAGGCATCTAAGTCCTCCCCTCCTCTCCACGTCTGGTCCAAATGTGCTCTCTCCCTTGAATCTTTCCATAACATATGCACTGGCTGACTTTTTTTTTTTTTTTAATAATTATCTTAGGGTATGGGACCAGCAGTTAGCATAATGGCTATGTCGCTGGATTCCCAAATAGTTGACCATGGTTCGAGTACCAAACCTGCTGGCTTAAACTCCCGCTGGGCATGTGTGCGTGCGTGCCTAAGATACAGAGAGGAGAATAGAGGAGAAGGGATTGCGATATGGCCATCCCCTCTGGGGGGTGACTTCTTGCTTTCTGTCTGCCTCTCTGGTGCGTGACTGCACCCTAATAGCAAAAACATCTCCCTCCCCCAAAATTATTATTTTTATTTAACTTTATTTATTTATTTAAATTTGACCAAAGAGGGGGAGAGAGAGAGAGAGAAAGAAAGAAACTGAGAAAACAAGCTGCCAGGTCCGGGACTTGAACTGCCGTTCAAGTGGAGTCCAGTGGCCCTAACCACTACACCGCCTGCTGGCCCCAAACTGGCTGACTCTTTAAACCACCCTAGCGTCATTAGGTTCTTTATTCTTTCTTTCAGAAATATTTTAGTCAGTAATTCCTATTATGCTGCCAGAGGTACTGGTTATACAGCAGTGAATAAAACACGATCTTACTGTATTCTGGATATTTAAGGATACATCTTGGTTCCTCACTTGACTGATTTTTTTTTTTTTGGAGAGATTTTCACTGTAGGGCGCGTGCGCTCGCCAGACAGACAGAGAGAGACATAGAGACAGAAAGCGAGAAATCACCCCCCAGGGGGGATGGTCACGCCGCAATTCCTTCTCCTCCCTTCTCCTCTCAGGATCTTGGGCACGCACGCACATGCGCCCGGCGTGAGTTTTAAGCCACCGGGTCCGGGACACGAACCGCGGTCGACTACGTGGGAGTCCAGCGACATAGCCATTACGCTAACTGCTGGTTCCCACTTGACTGATTTTTGAGGACAAAAACACTATCTAATTCCTTCAATTCTCCCAACCCCTGGCACAAAACCAGTACATTCTTCATCAGTTTTGGTTAAAAGGGTGCTGAATAATCAAATCACAGGCTCTAGGCCGTTCTGAGGGAGGGGGGCAGGAACATGGCCAGAGCTTCTGGGCAGCATCAGCGGAGATGCTGACAGCAGGCCTGGGCTCTCACTGTAAGGTCTGTTGAAGGGTGACTGTCCTAAGACAGGGTTCATCTCACTGGATCACTCGCAGGGATCCCTGAGGAGCTTACGGAAAGTCCTAGCAAAAGGCAAGTCCATGAAGCCAATTACCTTGCGAAATTTACTCCTTGGCTGGAAATCACAGCAACACCTGACCTGGCTGTATTCTTATTTCTAAGAAGATGATTTTTTAAAGCCCCTATATTCCCTTAGGCCTCCCCACTTAGGAAAACAAGAACAAAAACGCGATGTGTGCTTGCGAAGCGACTGGCTGCAGAGGTGCCACGTCTAAGTTCACCTCGGGTCTAGTCTGACCCTGAGACCCCATTTCCCAACTGTGCCGAGGGCTTGGCCAGGGTGGAAGGACGGGCAGAAAGCAATCGCCAAGGGTTGCTTCAAGGTAAAGTAGAAGTGAGACGGGGAGGAGGAGACCTGTGCCCCGCAGCCAGCCCGTGCAATCTGGACAGCCCGACCTCCCTGTCACTACCAGCTTCTCAGCCAGGGCTGCTGGAGGCAGGCTTTCCCAACATCCCTGACACCCGCCGTCACCCTCCCACTGGCAGACATTCCAGATTTCACATCAGCTTACGATTCTCAGTCACGAAAAAATATCTCAGGAGTGCAAAGTCAAAAAAGTTTAACCTACGCAAAGTTATAATTTATTTTCAACTACCATTCCAAGTTTGGAGGAAAAAACACAAATTGCCCTCAATATAAATGCTTTGAAACCCTCCAATTTTAAGAATGTTGAAATTTTCAAAATTATAATGGGAAAATATTCTCTCTTCTATCAAATACATTTGTATCAGACGTGTCTTTTCCAGAATATGGCATATTAAGCTTATCTTTCTTAAAAATAATTGCGTATTTGTTTATTTAGAGGCCTGGCCTGAAGTTTGCAAATTTTCAGATCAGACCACCTGGGTTGATTTTTAGCACTCTAGAAGGTGACTGCAGTTCTAGTCATAAGTTACAAGTAGGATCTTAGTGAGTTACCTCACCTTTCTGGGCCTCGGAATTCTTCCCTTATACAATCAGTAGATAATGCTCAGGTAGGTGTCTTCCTGTTCTAAAATCCTATGACTGAGTCATATGCAGAGAACACACAGAACAACACTGAAAGCACATTTTCAAACTACAAAATATATAGAGAGAATGTGAGTGGGAAGGACTCTTATAGGTAAACTTAATTTTAAAATTGTGAACATTTTAGATACATTTCACCACAATAACAAACTGAAAAAACATACACTCAACACTCAATTTACCTGTTGCAATGGGGCCTCTGATAGCATGGGAAATCAAAATTTAAAGACAAAGAAAAACCTTTATGTTAGGCAAAGATTTCAACTCTTGTCATCAGAACTAGACTGAGTATCCCAAGTGTTAAATTTTTTTCTTTTAATTTATTATCATAATCTTGTCCCGAGTGCTAATTTTCAGTGACTCTAAGGAGGACCTGCCCTGGGCAGAGAAGCCCTGATAATAAGAACTGCCTTTTCTGAGGACAGGTCAGAAATGCTATAGCTACACGGGTCAGGAGTGGGCTGGAAAATAGACAAGCAAACCACAATATAATGAGAAATTTTCATCTAGAAAGTTAAAAAAATTCCTTCGAAATTACATAAAAATACTTAGAATGGTGAGAATGCTTATGAGGTATGACGAAAGTATGTGCAAAATAAAAATTTTACTGTCCTGATTTCTCTATTCTTTGAAAATAGAAGTTATGGATGTAAAGCCCTAACCTTCTTTTTCATTATTGCACACTGTTTTCGACTCCAACTTAATCTGAGATAATTAAGAGTATCTGACTCTGCGATACTCAGATTTGCTTTTGGTTTTATTTGTTACTGGTTTGTTTCTTCTGGAAGGTACACGATCGTCCTTATGATGTAGATCTGCTTCAAAAACCTCCTCTATCGCCTCCACTGAAATCTGCGGGTTAGAGAAGCAGTTAGACTCCCCCTGACTGAGAGTACTTAGAGACATCATTCTGTGTCAGGTTTAATCTGGACCAAGATAAATACAGCTGTCCCGTACAAGAATGTGGACCACTTTGGGGAGAAGACAATTAACTGTTCTTTTCTTCAGGAGGAAAGTACATAAGATAAAGAGCATTTCAACTATTCTTCTGTGATTTCCTGTGGAAAACCCCTACTAAATTATGAGAATCATGAGTGAGGAGAACTGAGAAACCGAGTTCTTCGTGCTGTTTTAGTCGTCATATTATACCCCAGACGCAAAAGAGAAAACACCATTGAAGTGTCAGTCTGAGGTTAAGCAAAATATTTACCATCTGCGTACTGTGATGTAAACAAAAGGAAGACAGAGGAACCCCCAAATTTCTCACACATTCTAGAATAGCATGAGCCAGTAATGTGGAGGAATAGCAGCACTTTAAACCTGCCCCCAAACCTGTAGTGTTGTAACTTCATATTGTGCAGCCTGTAGACACAGATTAAAATACAAAGTATATGAAGTCAGTCATCCACTTGGAAGCTAGCAGGAAATCATCTGTAAGCTCTTTCTTACATTTTAGGAAATATGTCGGAAAATTATAACCATCTTTTAACCAAATCTTTATGATTCTTTGTTGTAAAGTTATGACCTATTAAGTTAACAGTCTTTTTAAAAGCATACGGAAAATGGGGATCAGCAGTTGGTGTAATGGCTATGTTGCTGGACTCCCATGTAGTCAACCACGGTTTGAGTCCTAGACCTGGTGGCTTAAACTCATGCTGGGTGCGTGTGCGTGTGTGCCCAAGATCCTGAGAGGAGAATGGAGGAGAAGGGACTGTGGCGTGGCCATCCCCCCTGGGGGATGATTTATCACTTTCTGTCTCTCTGTCTCTATCTTTCTGCGAGCACACACACCCTATAGCAAAAAACCTCTCAAAAAAAAAAAATCATACCAAAAATGAAAGGAGAATATATGGACCTAAGGGCCTTAACACACATTAACTCCCCTCCCAGCAGCCTTCTAGTTGATTTCCGAACCAGCCCAGTGACAGTGAACAGCTTCAGCCCAGGCTGTGTATCCGTCCTCGGGCACCTCTGACTCCTCTCTCTCCTTAGTCTATCTTCTCCCGAAAGGTCACCCTCACCCCTTTTTCTCTTTCAAATATTTGCAATCAACTCCTCTAGGCCATCAACATCCCCAGGCTCAATTTTCCTTCCAGGAAGAAGCTTGAGGCCTGTTGCCATTTTGCTCTGGACACGCAAGTTGATTTCTGTTTCTCTACACTGGTGCCCGCGTTGTACGCAGTATTCTTGATGTGGTCTTTCCACACAAAGCGGGAGTGGGACCATCACCTCCTTGTCCTTTATACCACATTTCTGCTCAGTGCAGCTTAACAGGGAATGACCTTTTTGGCTGTTGCATCACACTGCGGGCTCACTGTGCGTTTGTTAGGAACTAAACCTCTGAGATCTCCCTGCATACGTGCTGCTAAGTCTGAGCTCTCCCACCCTATTCCTGTGGTAGTCTGCTGGATGCATTTACCTCTCTTAAATATCATTGCATAAAAGCCTGGCCCTTTGCTGTAGTTCTTCAAGACTGGTCTGAATTCGATGCATTTGTTACCTAGCACTCATGTCACCTGCCACTTGATAAGACCCTTCGAAAGCTCGGCTATATTTGGATGTGTGCTCCCCCCCCACAGTCATGGTAAAACTCTGTGAGCCGCCATATTGGTTCTGAAAGGGTGGACGTAATGTAAAGGAGGAGCCTTTGGGAGGCGATTGGGACAGCCGAGGTAGCCAGGGTGGGGCCCCTATGAGTGACTCCAGGGCGCTGGAGAAGAGTAGACATGGAGACAAGCTCTGCTCTTGCTCTGTTCTCATTCTTTCTTGCCATGTGATGCCCTGAGCTACCTCAGCTCCAACAAGAAGACCCTCACTAGATGCAACTCCTTGACCTTGGACTTCCAAAACTCAGAGCTAAATACTGGGCTGTCGGGAAAGTCGTGACACATTTTTGCATACAAAAACATAGAAAAAAATACACCATGACTTTTCTGACATACCAATACATCTCTATTCTTCAATTACCTAGACTCAGGTATTCAGTTACTAAGTGATAGAGAAAAGATTAATACAAGCTCCCTTCAAGACACTGTTAAACTTCATAAACTTGGTTGGGGATATTTCCCTGGGGTTTATCACTGGGAACATTCCTCCAGGCTAACACCACCATCAAGGCTGCATGGGAGATTCAGCATCTCACTATCTCACCATTCTAGAAATCCTGCCCACAGGGGCGGGGCTTGGTTTGACTGTTCTCACTGAAAGGCCTGAGATGGATCCCAGCTCCCTAGTCTGTCAAATGCCATCGGATTCCATCACCACTAGGGAGGGAAGGGACTGGCCAGGAAGTGATCTCAAGTTAGGGAGACTTCCCCCAGTCCTCCCAGCATGCACACACATGCACACACGTGCATACACACACACACACACACACACACCCCTCGCTGCAGAGCAGAGATTTCTCTGGCAGGTGCTGGAGACCTCTCTCATTACCATGCTGCAGTACATGTCTTGGTGGTTCCGCATGACCAGGGGCAGAAGCGTGATGGCCCCACGGATGATTGCAGATCCCAGGATCGTGCCTGGCATGTGTGCACGTGAGCTAAACATGTACTGCATGACCACAAGGAGAGGGAGGCAGCTAGCTCCACTTCCAGATCCAGGGGTGGAGGATGGAAAGGCTGACACAACCACTCCATCCCATGTCCCTGTCCCCACAGTTATGCCCAGGGTGGACTGTGAAACAACTTGGATTGTCAGGGCCTAGACGCCTTCCATGCAGGACCTCTTCCACCTTGTTTCAGTTTCCAGGGAAGCACCTCTTAAGTGCTGGGCTTAGGCCCTCACAGGTGAGCCTGTGGCGGCTGTGAAGGCCACTTCCAGAGCCCCTGCAAAGCCATTAGAACTGAGAGACAGAGGGCAGCCTATCGGATAGTCCAGCTCTAAATCCAGTGCATCTGAAGCTAGGTAGTTATTCCCTTGAAGTAGTCAGTTCCTTAAGTAAATCTCCATTTTTGCCTAAGGTAAGTTTAATGGTTTTTTCTCTCATCTGCCATGATATGGACAGAAAAACCAAGGCAGAATGGCCCACATCAACTCCGTAAAGTCTGAAGACACACCCGAGGTCTAGGTTATAGTGTCAGAGCTGGGTCTAGGACGCAGGACCCCTGACTTCTCAGGTCAGGTCGGGAGGGCAAAAGAAGGGAAGGTAGGAAGGGCAGGAAGAGCTTGATGGAGCTGGTGGAGGGGAGGCTTGAGGGCAGGTCGAAGACTTGCTGTGTCTAGGAACAATCACTATTACATCGTATTATGTTTCTTCTTTGGCTACGTCATGAGAAGACAAGCTTCTTCTGGAAAGATGACTCTGGCATTTTGTTTTTCTGTATATTGACCATTCATTCCATAAATAATTACTGGCCACCTACTATGTATTGCATTAGATATTTTTGCAGGTGCTGAGATACCACAGTATCCATACCCAACGGAAACTAACAATTATATTACAGGCATTTTCATGATTTTTAATTTTTTGATTAAAAATATGCCCTGAATGAACATTTAACGCTATATATGAACGCACCAGGGACCATGCCGGACACTCTTGAATGAATTGTTTCATTTATCCTTATGCTATTCCTGCAAGGTAGTTATCAGGTTTTTTTTGTTTTTGTTTTCATCTTATAAAGGACAAAAATTAAGTTTGAAGAGATTAAGCAACTTGTTACAGAGCACGCCATCTGTGAGTGGCATGATCTGAAGTAAGAACTAGATTTTGCTTTTAAGTATGGTGTTTTGCCCTCGGAACCACAGATCAATTTAACAGCCGTACAACAGACAGACACCCTCACCTCGTCAGCCTAATGGGTTTACCCAGACCCTCCAGTCCCTGGCAACTCCATGGTGTAACACATACGTAAAGAACCATGCTGAAGAAGCTTATCATCTCTTGATCTGACTATCGCTCATTGGGTTTCTAAGATTTTTTTTTTTCTTTGTGAAATCTTACAGTGATATAAGGCTTGGCCTGATAGTTCTCAAGAATTGATTGTCCAATTTTCCAAAGCTCTGCAAGCCTGTTGATTTCACATCGGTCACCTGAAATTGACCAGGGTAGGAGTATCTACCTTCAAGGAATTGGCAAATGCCATAAATCAGAGAGTTTTGTTTTTCCTCAAGCACAATTGCTAAACCGTCATCAACTCAATGAGGAAATACAGGAATTCCTCGCTCTTACATAAGTTATCCAAAACACTG
This sequence comes from Tupaia belangeri chinensis, assembly GCF_000334495.1. NCBI lineage: Eukaryota > Metazoa > Chordata > Mammalia > Scandentia > Tupaiidae > Tupaia > Tupaia belangeri. Next base: position 844,919 of record NW_006159808.1, on the reverse strand, counting down.
GCAAACTTATCCCACTGGAAAGACTTTTCCACTGTTCTCCAAATGTACGGAGGTGATATTTAAGGGAACACCACGAACAACTAGAGTTTACTCTCCAAATACATCCTGGGGCTGAAACGGGCGCTGTCTCACACCTGACAACTGCCGCTTTATAAACTCAAGGCCGCAACATTCTCCTAGCGGGCTGACTCACACCCCCCTCAAAATTCATGTCCTCCAGAAACACAGACTGTGCTCCATCTGAAAATGAGGTCTTAGCTGATGGGATTAGTTAACGGACAGCAGTAATGGAGTACAGTGGGGTCTAAACGTGACGGGTATCTTTCTATTTTTTCTTCCATTTTTCCAGAGGGTATATAAACTGTTCAAAGACAGGGAGGAGATAAGGGAATAGTAACGGCACAATCCCTTCTCCTCCGTCTCTCCCTTCTTTCAGGATTTTGGGCGCATATGCGGAGCCGGTGCATTTTTCAAGCTGCCAGGTCCAGGATTTAAATCACGTGGTCCATCGTAGGCAATCCAGCTACCTTAATTAACCACCAGGCCACAGCCAGCCCGTGACTGGTAACTCTGTAAGCGAGAGAAGAGGGAGCTCTGGACACAGACACCCAGAGGGAGGACAGCCCTGTGAGAGAGCAGATGAGAATCACTGGGACGTGGCTACAAGCCAGACTGCCGGTGCTGCCTGAACCACTGGGAGCTTGGAGGAGGCGAGCAAGGACCCCTCCCAGGAACCCTCACATGCCTCCTGCCACCTCTTACCTCCAGAAGTGTGAAGGAATAAGCACCTTGCTTCAGGCCACCCAGCTGTGACCATCCGTTCAGGTAGCTCAGGAGGGCTACACAACATGTGTGCAAATTAATAAACACACAGTATCTAAGAGAGTAGTTAAAGAGCCTATTGAGGGGTTAATAGCTTCCACCCCGGTCTCCTACCCTGAGATTCCACATGAAATCTTGTGTTACATCTAGAAGCGAGCTGTTGACACAGCATCCGACTTCAGTCTCCTCCCTAACAACACAGGTAAAGAACATGGTGCAAAACCACGCAAGCCACAGTCCCTGATGAGGCCACGCTGAAAACTAATGAATGGACTGGAGAGGCTTTGAGGAGCAACTGTCTTATCTATTTATTTAGATTTATTTTATTTTTTCCCCCATAGGGCCTGTGTGCTCACCAGAGAAGGACAAAGACAGGGACAGGGAAAGCGAGAAACCTCCGCTCCCCCACCATGGCCATCCCTTTTCCTCCCTTCTCCTCTTGGGATTTTGGGCACGCATGTACATGTGCTTGGCAGGATTTTCAAGTCACCACGTCTGGAACTTGAACCATGGTGAGCCTGTAGGGTCCAGTGCCTTAACCATCATGCCACTATGTGCCACATATTGAACAATTCAACTGATACTGTAATCGTAGTATCTTACGATGTAGCTGAGTAAGCAGGTATTCCTTTTTCAGTTTTCCGGAGAAGACTGTGGCTTAGCTAAGGTAAGTAACACTGCTAGAAAGTAGCAAAACTAGGAACCAACGTTTTGCTGAATCCTGGAACAGTGACTTCAGAGCCAAGCCACCAAACCCTAAGTGTGGTCCACACCACCTGACCGAGACCTTGGGGTGCAGAGCAGGACTCTCCAGCTGTGCTGCTTCCTTCCAGAACTTCGAGTAGACACCTGCTCTTGTGCCCTCCAGCTCATCTTCTCTTTCCATTCCACATCTCTGTGCTACAGTCTGAGACATTTCTTTTTCTTTTTAATTAAAAAATTTAAATGAACATAATATTCATACATGATCGTGGGGGCGGGATATGACTTTACAGTGCAAGAATACGACATGCAATGATTCATTTGGGACAATCGTCATGCCTGTCATCTCAGTCACTGGTCAGTACTCGAGTTAGGGACACACTTCCAGTAGTTACTTCGAGATGCACGAGTTGCCATCTGTGTTCTCCCCTCTGTATTTTATAACACTAGACATTGTTCCTTCTATCTATCTGAAATTTTATTTCCATTAATCAACATCCCTCTACTTCTGGCAATTTCTTAAGATCTATTTTTCCATTCAGTAATTATTTTTCCCACCATGTCTAATCTTGCTTTTACCACATTTGCTACCTTAAGTCATTTTAATGACTTTTATCTAATTTTAGAAATACTACTTGGTTTTCTTCTCATTCTGCCTGGCCTATTTTTGATTTCATACTTTTTTTTCCATTAGAGAAATAAATTATTTATGTATCAAACAACGGACAACTCAATTTTCTGAAGCTTCTGGGGATTTAATTCTGCTTTTCATTGTTCTGTTCGTTCTTAACCACCGTGGCTTATTTGCTAGCATGTTTTACAATTTGTTTGGCCTACACTTTTTAGTTTGCTTCTGCCTGGCTGCACGGGTACCACCGATCTGGAACTGCTCTACGGTAACAGGGCTACTTGTATTGTTAGGCTCCCGTGGCCTACCAGGTTAAACTGGAGCTCTGAATCTGTGCATGTGTAGTTGGGCTGTGGCTACTGGTCCTCAAGAGACAGACTGTACCTGCAGATTCCCCAGGGCCAGGCAGAGATCTGCTTTCCTCTCTACCTCTCAGCTTGAAGGTCATCCAGGGATGAAACTGAATGAAACTGAATGAAGCCCCCATGAAGGCCCGGGCGTAAGTGGGGGACTGCGGTTCTAATTCCCCAGACTGAAAAGGTCCAATGCTTTATCTTCTGTCCCTGAGACATTACTAAAAACTAAGCTTATTTATGTGGGTTGGTAAATATTTTTAGGGCAACCATAGCCTCAGAATCCACCCATATCCTATGACGGTTTTACAAAGTCTGTCTTTATTTTATGGCTTTTAGGTACTTTTCATATTTCCTGATAAACTCACGTACGCTTTAGGGCAAGGGCTTATGGTATTTTCTAACAAATGCAGTGTTTCTAAGTGTTTTCTAGTGGCAAGATGATCGGCTCTACCAGGCTATAGAAATAAAACAAAATCAGTATTTTAAATATGTTGGAGGAGATTTTGAATGCATAATAAGGTTTGAGAACGCACTGCACTGTCTCCCATAGATCTCCTGAGGAGAGTCAAAGTGTATATAGCTCTCTGTTTTTATCACCTCTTACCATCTAAGACATGCTGGACAGAGCAAGCAGGTGGCACGGTGGGTAAGGTGCTGAATCCCACATGGCCAAGTGAGTGGTTCAAGTCCCAACCTAGTGGATTGAAAAACATGCCAGGCACATGTGCGTGCATGCCCAAATTCCTGAGAGGAGAATGAAGAAGAGATTGCAGTGTGGCCATCCCCCAAGGGATGATTTCTTACTCTCCCCCCTCTGTCTCCCTCTGGCAAGCACACACGTCCTACAGCGACAACAGAAACAAACCTGCTGAAGGTCGTGGCTGTTAAGTTTGCTTCATTGATTTGTTTTTTTCTTCAGTCCAATGTCCTGCTACTGAGGATAGAGTCAGGGGTCAACCAATCTCTCTTTTTTTTAATTATTGATTTAATTTTACTTATCATTATTTGTATTTGCTGTAGGGCACCTGTACTCAAGAGAGAGAAAGAAAGAGAGAGTGAAAAGAGGAAAGTAAGAAAGCAAGTTGCGAGGTCTGGGATTTGAACCGTGGTCAGGCATGTGGGAGACCAGCACCTTCACGACCATGCCACCTGCTGGCCCCTCAATCAATCTAGTTTAAGTCATGGTTAAATAAAGCTGAAGACTCACCCACAAAGCTTGATGTAGAGGCTAATGCCTGTGATCAGCGGGTGGGCACAGTGTGAAAGGCTGCTTTCCTCTTATCATTGGGCTATAGGCCCTCTTCTCTGTCGTTCAGAGTCCTCACAGCTACCCTGTCATGACGCCATGACACAATAGTCTGTTCCATGGTTACACCATGACTAACCTCCTCAATGTCTACTGCTAGATGCCTTGGATGCAGAATGACAGGAGTCCTTAGAAATGGTCATGGAATTATCATGGAACCGCAGGTTGGCGAAACCATGCACTGTGATCTAGCATAGAGCCACTCCCAGACCCTGGAGCGTTCCTGGCTGATCCTGACACCCACCTGTGACTGGAAACTGTAGAGTTAAGGGACCCCATGAGTTCAGACATGTCCTTACTGATAATGAACAGAATCCCTATCTTAACCAAGACAGCTAAGAGTGTGAGCTCCTAAATTACACAACCTGAACTGAAATCTGGGACCCCCTCCCCAAAAGGCCGTGAGACCAGGCAAGCTTTCTAATCTCTCTAGGCTTCGGTGACTTCTGTAAGATCAGAACCACAGGCCCTCCCTCGGGATCATTGTGATGGTTAAACGGGAAGGTGTAAGTAAGATGTAAGTAAGCATGGCTGGGCTGGCCCTACAGCCCAGTCATGTTTGTACAGGGGAAGCTGGGACTCACAAGGCAGGCGAGGGTTTGAATCCTGGCCCCGGCCGCTTGAAAAATATGCCAGGCAGGCACACAGACACACCCCAGGAACCCTGATGAGATGGAGAACTGGAGGAAAAAGGATTGTGGCGTGACCGGGGACCCACTGAGGGCTGCTTGCTCCCTCTCCTCCTCCCCTCTGAAGTGTGCATATCGCGCACACACATGCCCTTAGCATTAAACAATAAGTGAATGGATTAAAGGTGAGGGGCACTGGTTGTGGAAGTCTGAATGAGTCTTCCAGCCTCTCTCCAGGAGACGCCAGGAGGTGAATAGAGGCCAGAAGATTTTGATCTGGAATCAGAATCCACCTGGACAAGGGGGTGGGGGTGGAGCTGAAACTGCAGGGTAGCTGGCAGCGTCACCTCCCAGACCTGCACATGGGCTGAGCTGGTGGGGAAGGCAGTGACACACACTGGAAATCTCAGTGCTGAGGTGTACTCCCCTCACCTTATCAAGAACTACTGGTATGTGACTTCCTAAGACCAGGACTTCTGGGAATAGGGAGATGCTGTACCATCTTTTTTTGTTTATTTGCGACAGAGAGAGACAGAGAGACAGAAAGCAAGAAATTACCCCCCAGGGGGATGGCCACGCCGCAATCCCTTCTCCTCCATTCTCCTCTCAGGATCTTCGGCATGCACACACGCACACACACACACATGCGCCTAGCCTGAGTTTTAAGTCACCAGGTCCGGGAACCACAGTCAGCCATGTGGGAATCCAGTGCCCTTAACCACCACACCACATGCCAGACCCCCCTAATGAAAATTTTGAAAAACTATTAAAAAAAAAAAGCTAAAATGGGGACCAGACAGGATGTAGCAGTAAGATATGATTTGCAAGGCAGAGCCACATGGGAAGGTAACCAGTTCCTACCCCAGGACCTTCCTGAGTATGCCAGGTAACTGCGTGCCCATCATGCAGGCTGGCTGAGGCTGGGGGTACACTGTGGCCCAGACTCCTGTTGGGGGTGCTCTCACTCATGAATAAATAAGGAAAACTTTTTTAAAAAGTTAAGTGATATAAGCTATGGCATGGTTCTTAACCATACTTGAATAATTCCCTTTGAAAATTTGATAAAACGTACAACTATCTCTCTAGAGAAATCCACATATATACACAAAATTCTGCATATAAGTTTAGAAGTCCAGGGACCAGCAGATGGTGTTCATGGTTACATTGTTGGACTGCCACATAGTCAACTGTGGTTCGAGTCCCAGACCTGGTGGCTTAAAACACACCAGGCACGTGTGCATGCCCAAAGTTCCAAGAGGAGGATGGAGGAGAAGGGGTTGCAGTGCAGCCATCTCTCTGGGGCGTGATTTCTCTCTTTCTGTCTCTCTGGCAAGCACACTTACCCTATAGCAAAAATATCTCTTTAAAAAATAAAAAAAAGAAGTTTAGGAGCCCAAAAACCCTCTGAAACTACCATAAAGAAATCACAGACCTGAGGTTACGAAGTGCTTCTCTTCAACGAGCTATTCGTTTGTGGGTCACAGAACATGGGTGTGACGGCCGTGGGAGCTGGCTATTTTCTCGTATTAACTTACGTACACAGAGAACAGCTTGGGGTATCAATTGAAATCCTTTTCTCAAAGTTTTTTTTGTTTGTTTTTGTTTTTGTTTACCATAGGGCACCTGCTCTTGCTGGAAAGAGTCAGAGAGGGAAAGTGAGAAGTCATCCCCCAGGGGAGATGGCCAGGCCACAATCCCTTCTCTCAGGATTTTGGGCACACACGCACATGTGTTCAGTGTGATTTTTTTTTTTTTGTAAGCTGCCAGGTCCAGGACTTGAACTGTGGTCAGCCATGCAGGAGTCCAGTGCCTTAACCACCGCACCACCTGCCAGCCCCTTTTCCATGGAAATTCTTATAGAAGCGGGGAACCAGGTTTTATATCCAGGCCTAATTGATTATTTGTGATCTTGTCCCATGTTGTTTTAATCGAGTCAGAACAGATCACTCAGGACTGATATTCCAGCCAGGCCTCAGAATGGCAAACCTCCTGAATCCGACAAGTTGGGACAAAGGAGGGAGGTTCTGCAAGGACACGTGCCAGTCTCACACGCCACAGCAGGTCAGCAGGCCTGTCTGACCTCGACGGAAACTTAACACTTAGGAGCTTGAAGTGAGAGGCACCAGGAGTGGAGACGTCTTTAAAAAAAAATTACAAGACCAGCAGTTGGCATATGGCTATGTCTCTGGACTCCCATGTAGTCCACCATGGTTCAAGTCCCGGGCCCGGTGGCTTGAATTCACGCCGGGTGTGTATGCGTGCGTGCCCAAGATCCCAAGAGGAGAATGGAGGACAAGGGATTGTGGCGTGGCCATGTAAGAATAAAATTAGATTAGCCTGTCTTACAAAGGTAAAGTCTAACCTTTGCCTCTTTTGTTTCTGTACTAAAGCAGATGCTGCTGAAGTTGTGGAAACCTGGGGTAATTTGTTAACACCTTGCAGGGAGCCCAGAGCCATTTGCAAACTAGTCTGGCAAGCTAGCCCAGACCTTTGTAGTGTAAAATCCCTCCCTTCTGCTAGCCCCGGAAACCCAGATCAAATGCTCCTGCAAGCCTGACCAAATGGTCATCATAAGATTACCTTGTAACCCCTTATCTTGCTTCCTCCCCTCATCCCACGGACTCATGTCTATATAACCTGAATACTCCTATGTTCGGGGCTTCACTCTTAGCCATGTCTTGTATGACTGGGAGTGGAGTCCTAGCGCGCTAGCAATAAAGCCTCTTGTATTTTACATCAAGAACCGACTTTTGTGGTTGATGGGGTCGCCGTTTCCGTAACACTCCGGTAAAAACCTTTCAGCCATCCCCCCTGGGGGGTGATTTCTGGCTTTCTGTCTCTCTGTCTCTCTCTGTCTTTCTGGCGAGCGCATGCGCCCTATAGCAAAAACCTCCAAAAAAAAATGAGGTTAGTGGGGAGGGCTACAGGGGCTACCATTGACCTAAACATGGCAGCACTCGCCTCTGCTCAACATCTAACGCTCAACCGGAAACATATGTGAGAACCAGCCTTCAGAGAGCAGTTGATTAAAAATAGTCACGCTCCTATCAGCTGTGTTCCAAGGCCCTGCCTTTGATATTTCTAGCTGGACAGAAAGTAAGAACACTAGCTGGTAAACGGCGTGTCTTCTAGAAGCAGAGTCCCCACTGTCGGTTTCTGATTTTAGAGTGGGCGATGCAGAGGGCTGTCACATCACAGAGGAGGGAGAGGTACGCTTGGTGGTCACCACAGAGGAGGACTCGGGGCGGGGGGAGGCCTCGGAGGGAGCTCCTGAAGCCTCCGGGGTGTTCTCTTGGCACTGTTCCCCTCTGTGAAGAGGATGGCAGCTTGATTTAAGAAAAAAAAAAATCCTGCATGACTTTCGGGAAAAGAGGGAAACGAGCCTTCCCTGGCACGCCTTGCTGAGTCAAGGACAGGCAGGAACATGCTTGGCTTGGAGGAAGGTTCTGGTGCTTTTCTACCAGCCTCTCCCATTAGGAGCTTCATGATGAGATTAGGACGGAAGAAACTTTAAAGGGAAACTTCATAGGACAGTAATTTAGATTACTGAATATTTAACAACTGGAAAACTTTTCTCGAAAAAAGGCAAGACATCAGAGTTTGTCTGCATATTTGCGTTCTCTAGATTTTTCCATATTCTTTTTTGCTGTAAGAGTGAGCATAAACTCACACTGTGGTGAATACAGTTCTGACCCAGAGGGGAAATGAGGAATCCATAGAATCAAAGTCAGCACCATTTAATCTTCAATGGAGTTCGGTTCTTTTGTTTTGCTAGAGGGCTCCACACTAGCTGGAGAGGGGAGAGGGGAGAAGGGAGAGGGGAATGTCCTCCCCATGGGGCATGGTCACGCCACAACCCCTGCTCCTCCTATGGGGCAGGCATACACATGTACCCAGCCTGTTTCTCGAGAAGCTGGTCTGGGACTCAAACCATGTGGTCAACCAGATGGGATCTGGCTTCCTTAACCACCAGGCCAGGGAGCTGGCCCGGGTGGAATCCAGTTCTAGCCTTCAGTAGGAGCCAGTATAAGCCATTAAAGATCGAGGCTGAGCCTAGAAAAAAATTTTCTTAAAAATGCCAGTATTTATGGGTGCATACTTACAAGGTAAAAAATATGAAAACATCTAGGGAAGGAAAGTTCAGAGCAGTGGTCTACCTATGGAGAGAGAAGGAGGATGGAGCATGGGCCAGGTGGTGCTGCAGCTGTAACTGAGTTTGATTTCAGAGACAGAGAGAGGATGAGAATGAAGGAGAAGGAAATACAGTAAAATGTTACTATCTACTAAGTCTAAAGTGTGGTACATGGTTTCTGTCCTATAAATTTTTTTTAAGAGAGATTTTTTGCTATAGGGCATGTGCACTCACTGGAGAGACAGAGACACAGAAAGTGAGAAATCACTCCCTGAAGGGGTGGCCTTGCCGCAATCCCTTTTCCTCCATTCTCCTCTTGGGATTTCGGGCATGCACGCAGACACTCCTGGCATAAGTTTAAGTCACCAGATCCAGGACCTGAACCGTGGGGGATGGCAAGGGAGTCCAGCAATATAACCATTACACCATCTGCTGGTCCCCCCAGCCCCCATCCTATCAATGTTTGAGCTTTTTACACACTTAGAATATAAAGGGACTTCAAAAAGCTTGTGGAGAACTGGATTTAAAGCATGGCTTCATTTGTGTTCAAAACTTTTTGAAACCCATGTATACTTTTTTAGAATGTGTATTTTCCATGAACATCTTGAAGACCCTTCATGTTTCTTTCTCTTACCTTTCTCCTTAATAACCAGATACACTAATTCAGAGATACTAGGGAAAATTATACAGACACCATAATCATCATCTTGGAAATAAGTACCTACTTGTAATCAGAGAAAATGATAGAAAACAGCATGTTTGGACAATATATTATTTTATGTGATCTGTGAGGCACAGTTCTACAGTAGGAAAGTACGTCAATGTGTAAGGCCGAGACTGACCCCACGTTGCTTCTGGGTCGTGTTCTTAACCAGGGGTCATCCTTGCCTGTCATGACAACAGTGACGCTCTCGGCATGCAGCAAGTCGAGGCCAGGGTGCTGCCACTACCCTGCAGTGTGCTGAGAAGCCCTGTGACAGAGCAGTTCCCAGCCCACAGTGTCAGCAATGCCGATGAGAAACTCTGAAGCAGAAGATCTGTCCCACTGCTCTCCCAGTCTCTCCAGGGACAGTGGCATAGTGAGCTGCAGGAAACCCATGGCACGTGTACGGGTATCCTGATCAGACATGCGCTGGGGGTGAGTCTTTCCCTGCCTCCGTTGTAAAGGGAAACGGACCTCACTGTGAACTGAAAGGTACCCTCAGCTACCCGTTATGCAATGACTACTGAATGAACAAGGAAAGTCAAGGAAACAAGACAGCTTATGATAAGATTCTCTGAAGTCTTTCTTTTTTATAACTTGATGAAATGCTTAATATCCGCCAATTTAGTAAGTAAAAATAAGTGACTGAGTAGCACAGGGCAGCTACAGATAAAGCTTAATAATGATTAATCTTCCACAAGAATATCTAGACTTGCTTTACAAGTAGTTATTTATATATCTATAATTACCACTAAGTATTAAATTTCTTTTTTTTCCCTCTCTCTCTCTCTCCTTTTTTTTTTTTTTTTTTGGTTTTTGTTTTAAGAGAGATTTTTGCTATAGGGCACGTGCACTGGCTAGAGAGACAGAGTCAGAAAGTGAGAAATCACCCTCCCCCCCACCCCGGGGAAATAGCCACGCCACAATCCCTTCTCCATTCTCCTCTCAGGGTCTTGGGCACACACGTACACGCAACCAGCATGAGTTTTATGTCACTGGATCAGGAACCACAGTTGACTATGCAGGAGTCCAGCGACATAACCACTATGCCATCTGCTGGTCTCCGTTACATTTCCTGATGTAGAAACTGTGAATCTATACGAACATCTAATATCCATTAAGTTGTTTCATTTAAGCTGTTCTGTGACTGGGAGGCAGCACCGTGTTCTTGAGTAGGCAGAATCAGTGTGAGAAGGCCGTAGGATGACTGAGCAGAGATGAACGTGTCAAGCTTTTGATTAGCCAATACACTTACAGCACAGCTAACACCACGTGTTCACTGGCGTCACAGTTGTTACCTAGCCACAAATACTACAGCAGTTGAAGTAAATGATGAAAATACTGTAATTTATAGTTTTTGTACAGGGTCAATTCAGAAAAAAAAAAAAACCTTCTAGATTTTCTCTTAATTCTTCAGTAACTTAAAATCGGCGTCAAAACTGGTAACGTGAGCCTTCCAATAATCTTTCTCACACACATAACAGGCATGAACGCACGCAAGGTTTATACATAAGGGGTCTTGAAAAAGTTCGTGGCGAATGACTATTAAACAACTATGCAAAGGTTTCACTTTCTTTTTTTTTTGCACCAACATGAACTTGGATTTTAATGACTTTTTCCACAAACTTTTAAAATCCCCTCAGAGATGACAGACACAGGTGTTAAAAAAAAAAAAACAACCTTCCAACAAAGAAACAAAGAAAAGCCCTGGCCCGGATGGATTCACCTCTGAATTCTACAAAACTTTCAAAGAAGAGTTAACTCCCATTCTGCTCAAGTTATTTCTAAAGATACAAAAGGGTGAATCTCTCCCTAATTTATTCTATGAAGCCTCTATCACCCTCGTCCTTAAAACAGAAGAGGACGGGATAAGGAGGGAAAACTATAGACCAATATCTCTGATGAACATAGACGCAAAGATTCTCAACAAGATACTAGCAAATCGTATTCAACAACTTATAAAGAAGATCATACACCATGATCAGGTCAGCTTTATTCCAGGAATGCAAGGTTGGTTCAACATATGTAAAACCATAAATGTAATACATCATATTAACAGGAACAAGGATAAAAACCATATGGTCATATCGATTGATGCAGAAAAAGCATTTGATAAGATACAACATCCCTTCATGATCAAGACTCTCAGCAAAATTGGCACAGAAGGGCCATTTCTCAATACAATAAAAGCCATCTATGAAAAACCCATAGCGAACATCATCCTCAATGGAGAAAAGCTGAAGGCTTTCCCACTAAACACAGGAACAAGACAAGGATGCCCACTGTCTCCACTCCTTTTTAATATAGTACTGGAAGTCCTCACCAACGCAATCAGAAAAGAGGAAAAAATAAAGG
>NW_006159808.1:798313-831260 GCF_000334495.1 Tupaia belangeri chinensis | reverse complement strand
TTTGGGGGGGGCCCCCGCCCTAAAGGGAAAATCTCCCCAAAAAAAAAAAAAAAAAAAAATTTTAAAAAAAAAAAAAGGTACTTGCAGGATCCGCCTCCCCAGATGCTGAGTACACAGCCCTCCCAGCCTCTTACTGCCTCACTTCAGTTTCCTGTCTCTGGGCTTCTTTCCCCACTGTCCTCTGTCCCTTGACCTCCTCCGTCCCTGTCCCCTTACCTCCGGGCCCCAGCACCTCCAGTGCACAGTCCTAGCAGCACAGTCTGAGGGAGGATAAAGAGCCACTACCTGAGAGTGGGATTCCCCTCAGTCTTCTCAAGGACATTAACTCTCTACCTTCCAAGGCTGTCCTAAGTTGAAAAGACATGATGAATACAAAGCACCTGGCAAATCTTTGATGCTTAATAAATGCTAATTCCCTTCTTTATTGCTGCTCTTCCACTCTTACCCGGTTCTGAAGGAACTGGGGCCATAGGCTGTGGTCTGCTTCTGCAGAGGACAGAGGCATCACTTTACCTGCCTAGTTAGCTTTAATAGGAACAGACATCTTGCATTCCACAACCAGAGCTAAAAGACAAAATGCAAATGTGATAGGTAGAATCCAAACTATATAATATGGGTAAGTTTTACTTGGAAGGTGAAGAATGACTTCATAGTATTTTGGTTTTGTTTTGGAACAAACATAAGGAATTAAAAAGGCCTGGGCCTGAAAGTGGGGTATGAGGAAAGGGAAGAAATAGCATGGAAGGCCGACAGAACCAAAGACCAATCTTTTTACGTCTCAATTTTGCTGAGAGCCTGCTCTGTTGAAGTTCATCTGTTTACAAAAACAGATCAACCAGACCTAGGGCCAAAGTATGTTACAGCCTGAGAGACACACACACCTAGCAGGAATTGGGTTCATAACCTTCTGTCTCAACCTCGAATCACTGAAAAAAACAAAAACTTTCATAAATAACTAAATTGTGGGACAGTAGATAGTGTAATGGTTACGTTGGTGGACTCCCATATAGGTGACGGCAGTTCAAGTCCTGGACCTGGTGGCTTAAACTCACACCAGGCACTTGTGCAAGTGTGTCCATGATCCCAAGAGGAGATTGGAAGAGAAGGGACTGCATTGTGGTCATTTCCCCCCCCCAGGGGGTGATTTCTTGTTCTCTGTGTCTCTGTCTCTCCAGTGAGTGCATGCACCCTACAGCAAAAATCTCTGAAAAAAATAACTAAATTGTAATTGTTGACTGGCTTATTGCAAAACCGTTATCAGGCTGTAAATGATGGCACTGTATTATTTAAATTAAAAACTCGAATTAACTTAAAGAAAGACAGTAGAAGGTGTATCCGAGCACACCACCGTGTACCACGAAGCAAGCAGTTCATGACGAGTAGGATCAACACCCGTGACCGCATTTCAGCTTGAGCAGAGAACTTAGCATGTTTTCAGTTCTCTGTGGAGCACTTGCATTCATTACCTCATTTAACCTCTAAAAGACTTTATGAAGTAGAGACCAGCAATTGGCATAATGACTATGTCGCTGAACTCCCATGTAGTCAACCGCAGTTTGAATCCCAGACCTGGTGGCTTAAACTCACACCGGGCACGTGTGCGTTTGTGCCCAGAATCCCGAGAGGAGAATGGAGGAGGAGGGATCACAGTGTGGCCATCCCCCCCGGGGGGTGATTTCTCCCTTTCTGTCTAGAAAAGTATCTCTTTCTGGCGATCACATGCACCGTATAGGAAAAAAAAACTCAAAAAAACCCCAAACAAACCAGACTTTATGAAGTATATATTACTGACACTGCTGCCTGTGTACATCAGGAGACCGAGATTTAGCAGTGCTGAATAAATCTACTCAAAGCCATGCTGCTAGGAAGAGAGTCTGGCTCTGAACGACTGACCTTAACAAGATACCATCTCATCGACACAGTCTGTTTTTGGTTTTCATGAAATCTCCCCAAAGCTAAAATCAACAATTTCTTTCAAAGATATATTAAAGTTTCAGGAAGTATGAAATTAAAAAATCAGGATCACTGAAAAATAGTTAAATTTTGTTAGCTAATGTTGAAAACGTTTCTACTATTAACAGAGGAGATGTCAGCAGAGTTTTCAAATCTGTTACTTCTATTGCTAAGAGACAAGTTTCTATTGGGTCATCGGAAGTCATGATGCATTTTTGCATAGAAAAGTATATAATGACTTTTCCGACCCCCAATATTTAAAAACTGTAACAACTATGTGGATGTGAACTTCGGCTTAGGGGCAAAAGCAAATCATACTCATGTAAAGCAGTTCTTTGGTTTCGCTCCTAGGAAACTGAGTCCTCTAGAACTCACACAGAAGGATCCACAAACTTACTTTGACCTGAGGGTAGGACTTCTTGTTCTTTTCACTAGAGGCACCAGGAAGTCCACCATGTGAAGGGCCTTCACATACGTAACGGAATCGAAATCCTCTCTGCAAAAGCGAACACAGGGCCAATGAGTTTGAGCAAGACTTATTAAAATTATAGTGACAACATTACACACACAATGAATTCTTCTGTGTCTAATTTGAGAAGAAAAAACACACACACATGAGAACTGAAAAAGGACTCTAAATGAGACTTGCTTTCCCATAAGCTTACTACGAAGGTCGTATTAAGTGACACCTGAGCGCCGAGGTGTGACCACAAAGCCAGGCCTAAGCCTGCAGGACCTCTCATGCTGTGGACGCGTGGACCGACAACTGCTCAAGAGTCCGGGGATTCGACATGCTGTAACTCGTCTGCATCGAAGCTTCCTCATCTCAAATTGCTGCCGCCAAGCTCTGAACTTTGCCATGCTACTAAAAGCTACGCTTCTTTGACGCTTCCTTAAAGGAATTCCCTCATCTCCCCTGATTACCTGAGCTTTAGGAGGCTCTACGAGACATCGTTTGAATACACTGCCTCCGTGTTACAGAACACATGCTGCTAGACCACACATCTGATGAGCTTCTGTTAGTGGTTCAGAGGGTAAGATTTTTGATTTTATGAATACTGATATGATCAGGTTCAAGCTCAACTGACCTGAATGAATCCTAAACCAGATAGTCCCCTGGCTAGTATCTGACCTAGGAACTGTCCAGATGCAGTTAACGAATGAAGAGTGAGTGAGGAGCCTGTTCTACATGGACCACTGGGGGCTGACAAACCCCTAAGAAGCATGTTTTCCAACTGTACAAATGAGCAGCTTATAACAGACCACCTTTGAGGTCGACTACAGTTCTAACATTGTATGACTTGTAAAGCTAAGCTAATTGTAATCAAGCACAGTTGTATACAAACAATAAATCAAGGACACTTATGCAAATGGACCCCACCATCGCATTAAGGGAGCTTACGTTGCATTTACTGAAAGACTCAATGATGATGTCAAACAATTTGTGGCAGTGTCAGTAATGTATAACTGTGCGGTCACCAAATGGAGGGTTTTCTTTTTTCAAATCTGCCCTTCAGTGGAAAGAGGAGTATGTTGACATACTTCAAGGAGCTTTCTTGCCTTCCATGTATTTTACCTTGTAGGACCGACTTCATGTACACAGTGCTAGACAGCAGGGTCAAAAGAAGCTCCCACACTCACTGCACACTGATACAAATGTGGAAACTCGGCCAACATGAAGGTTTTCTCAGCTTGGAGCTCATGCACCAATGTAAAACCTTCCCCCTCCTTAGACTGGCTACGTTTATTACACCTAGGGGGTGTCTGTAGCCTCTGAGTGGCCCAGGTTCCTAGAACTCATTTAATTCTCTGGGAAGCATCTGGTGCGGTCCTTCTGAAAACTTCCTGGTTTCCAGAGCAGACTGGTCCTACGTTTTACTAGATGCGTAGGCCTGAAGTCAAGTCCCTGGCCAGGGAGCATCCCTGCAGGCACATGTGGGTGCTTTGCAGAGCAGGGTCAGCTCATCGGCCTGGCACCTAAAACAGCTCCTGCCTCCTGCTGGAGCTTCCAAACCCCAACACCAAGGAAGCCTCCCGTAGTCAGGCTTTAGGGACAATTCCTCTCTTTAGCGTCTCACGACATTCAAATGAAAGAATACATTG
Organism: Tupaia belangeri chinensis; assembly: GCF_000334495.1. Lineage (NCBI taxonomy): Eukaryota > Metazoa > Chordata > Mammalia > Scandentia > Tupaiidae > Tupaia > Tupaia belangeri. The sequence continues at coordinate 827,204 of NW_006159808.1, read as the reverse complement.
CAAATTCTGCACTCTATCTTTCGTAAGGAAAGGCTGTTGGTTTATTTTGAATAAATGAATGAAATGTATAAAAACATGACCATGCAACAGCATGTCTACCAATTAGTTTCTAAAACTGGCTAACCAGAGAGATAGAGATTCCCTTGACTGCTAGTCTAATTGAAACACAATTTCACTTCTTAAAACAGCATTAGACTACCAGAACTGAATAATATGCAACTGGACTGAATATTCCAAAGAGTAAGAGTCTGTGTCAGAACTGGTGAACATCGGTGGTAAAGAGGCTTTGAAGAAAAGGAACATTTTTTAACTTTAAAATGACAATTTAAAGAAAGTCATTATATTTAATCAGAAAATTCCTCTGGGACATTTGAAAAAAAAATATACACAAATACTTGTGCATGTTATTGGGAGTAGAGTCAAACAGACTATTAGCAAATAGATGTGACTTAATAGCTTGCTTGTCATTGAAAAACTCTTAGTAGATATTATTTATGGTTACATAAGAGTACCTAAGTCCAAAGGAATTTTTAACCTGAATGGAAACATAGACCTCTCTTTTTGCCGGAAGATAAGGTGTTTCCAAATGCATAGTGTGGATGCATTTCTGATTCTGCATTTCGGAGATTAAAGGTCTGCCAGTCCACAGCCATTCATCTCAGTAACTCCATTTGCTTAAAATGAGTCACCCACGTCAAGGGCGACCCATGCGAGTCAGGAAGTCTGACTGAAATACAATCTTTCTACTTTCCCTGAAGTCAAACAGCAAAAGAGCATCGGTTTGGTAAACAAACAGGTGGCTTCACTCTCGTGAGCATTTGGGGTCCAAATATAATGAACTAAATTTTGAAATCTGGAACTGTGTTAATTAATGTCAAGTTTTCCTTATGCGGGGCCCCCGATAGAAACCTGCATCTTAAAACTCTTGTCCTGGTGCTGTGCTTATGGACATGGGCATTTGAAAAAAGACTTTGGTCATACAGACACAATTTAGTTTGATTTCTCGTGTTCATAAATCAAAGATCTAGTTTGTCTAAGATCTCTGACAAACAAGAACATCGTCCAAGACGGCAGATCTCTGTGCGGCATTTCAGGGAATAAGAGTTCCCCGGGAGGGTCTCTCAGAGAGAAAGCATGGTGCAGAATTGGACCCAGAGATCAAGGGGAAGGCAAGCACTATGGCCGCCTGTGGGGTCAGGACGTCACCTTGCAGGAAAGCAGAACAATGCCCCAAGGTCTCATGTGGCTTTCCTGTCCCCAGGAAAACCGTCACCTACTTTCAACCTTAGAGGGATAGACCGGTCATCATGAAGATTTTATACCCTTTAAATGCACACTGGATCCAACACATGTGCTGATATAATGCCATGATTTTGAAGCCACAGGACAGGAGTGCTTTGTTATGTATGTAGGGACAAATTTAAGATTTGCCAGAGGGTGCGTGTGCTTGCCAGAGAGAAACAGAGGAAAGCGAGAAAGCACCCCGTGGTGGATGGTCATGTCCCAATCCCTTCTCCTTTCTCACCTCCTTTCAGGACCCTGGGCACACATGCACAGGTTGGGGGCTTGAACCGCACAGTCAGCCATGTGGGATCCACCTCAACTACCGCCCCACTAGCCAGCTCAAGTGCGTGCTTTTTTTATGTTCTTGACCTAGTGAACATTTGTTAAATGTTCTGCAAGGCAAAAGTGTTGCACTCACTCCCCTGAGCTAATAAAAAGAGCACTTAAGAAGGGTATTAGGTAATAAAACTGCAACAGGGCAGGTATGTGTCCTCGCCTCACACCAACGCGACAGGCCTCTCTTCGGAGACTCACAGCAGTCTCCACTCTATGTGGGCTGCACTATGACTTCCATCGTAATAACTGAAATGCCCTACAGGCAGATCCTGAAGAGGCCCTTCCCTCCTCCCATCCCATTTCCAAATAAATGTTTATTCACAGAGTTGGGGCAGGCGAGGGGCATTTCAATATTCCACGCTATTCTCTCCAGCATCTAGTGTAAGAGGAAGAGCCTGAGAAGATAAAACGCTCCTTTCCTGACTCTAGGAGTGAGTCCACAGCCAAGACACAAGGGAAGAGAACTGAACGTCCCTTCTAATGTGAGGGGTGTTCAAACGCTCTCGGGAACGGTGTATGATGAAAAGGCTGCAAAATGTCAAAAAATGCTGGCACCAACACCCACACTTTGAACTCCACCTTTCCACAGACTTTTTGAAGTCCCCTTATCCTTTAGCTCCAGGGGTACTTTTAGTACCTTGGGCTGGATACCTCAAAGACAGAAGCTGCTGGGTCAGCAGGTGGCACAGAGGTTAAGGTGGCTGCATCCCACACAGCTGATGCCACGGTTCAAGTTCTGGACCCAGTACTTGAAAATCACACAGGCTGTGTGTGTGCGCACCCAAAATCCCAAGAGGAGAAAGGAGGAGAAGGGATTATGAGGCGACCATCTTCTCTGGGGGTCATTTCTCACTTTCCCTCCCTCTCTGTCTGTCTCTATTGAGTGCATGCACCCTATAACCACCACCACCCCCTCCCCCCAAAAAAGAAAAAACAGGCTGAAGCAGTAAAAGGAGGAGGACCTAAGCAGAACCCAGTGGCTGTGAGTGTGTAAATGAGCCTGAATGGAAGTAACTGCCTTTCCTGGGAGTGGCGGGCACGCTGAAGTGGAGATAACAGGACAGCAAGGATTTATAATTAACTGGCGTGTTACTGAACTATGTACAGAGGCCTGAAACAGTTTGAAGAATGACTAAGAAATGCAAAGTGGCCAGATGAAGTTGTTACGTAATTCGGCAGGTTGTTGATCAGCCAGATAAGCTACTTCCTTCATTAACTTCATTTACTATTATTTAATGCTTGAGATCTTAACAACAGATGCAAGGATCTAACATTTAAAGAAAAAGTCCCACCTCTTTCATCTTACCTGTTTAGGTTGCTCTAATATTTGAAGGTATGGGCCATCTGCTAAAAAACAAAACAAAACAGAAACCAAAAGAAACTGTGAGGCTTCTCGAATTTGGTATGAAGTTGAAAGCAAGTCAAAAACTGCCATTACGTTTTAAAATAGAGATTTCAAATCCATTTTTAAGCTACCCTTCCACAAGGATATAATTACTTTTCCTTGTTTGAAATATTAAAGTTGCCCTTACTTTAACAACAGTTTTACAGAACCACGGTGCGTGAGTGTCCAGTGGCGAGGGCACACTGCCCAGGAAACCACGGGCGGGGTGGCTGGCGAGGACTCAAAATCTGTCTCTTAACAAAACACATTAAAAACTACACAAACACTAGCCAAAAGCATAGACACTGTGGCATTTTCTTCTGCCCTCTCATCATTTGACAGTAACTTCCATTCCTAAAAGACAACGTGCTTAAAGAGAAATGAAAAGAGACTGGATTAGCCAACTGCAGGTGTGAAATACACAGCCTGCATCTCACACGGCCTGCTCTTCCTTTTTTCTTTTCTTTTCTTTTGTAGAGGTTTTCGCTATAGGGTGTGTGCGCTCGCCAGACAGACAAAGATCTTGGGCACACATGCACACGCGCCGGGTGTGAGTTTAAGCCTCCGGGTCTGGGACTCAAACAGCGGTAGACTATGTGGGAGTCCAGTGACATAGCCATTACGCTAACTGCTGGTTCCCGATGGCCTGTTCTTCCTCACACTGAACTTTCTGTTCCTTTCCCTTACGTGGGTCCCTAAGTACTGCCGTCATTCCCTGACTGGTTATTCTGCCCACCTCTTCCCACCAAATGTAATTTGATTTGCCAGACATGGTGAACTCTCCTTATGAACTCATAATTTTTCATGTTTACATATTATTTTTGAATAGTGTACTCTCATATAAACTCTGTCCTAACACAGAAAAAGCATTTTATAAAATCATAAAGTAATGAAAGAATATTAACTAATTAATGCATACCAATTAATTATTGTAAAAATACACAACTAGACGCTTAATCCAGATGCCAGTCTTCAGAGGAAAATCCAAAGCTCTGACAGCATAAATACTAATTTTTCAATATGAAAAAGTCCCCAAGCTTTCCAGCTCGTTTTTATGTCCACAGTACAGTAATAACCCACAGCTCTGCAATAAATAAAGATGTGTGGGGTTTCTGACTTGTCTGAATGTAAATTTAAATGTTTGATACTAAAAGCATTCCAGGAGAATGCTCTGTGTCCACGTTCATCATCACCCATCTCACTTTAGATGCTCACGGTCTATTGTTTTAGATAAATACGTTCATGAGAAGAGATAAACCTTCAGTCTGGAGTTTGAAGTGAACTGTAACTGAAAAGAAAATTTATTTTTATTTTCTCAGTATTATACATAGTCAGGATAAGGCTTAAGAACTCTAGGAGGAGGTCAACAAGTGGCATAGTGGTTAAGGCACTGGACTCCCACTTGGCAGACTGCAGTTTGAGTCCCAGATCTAGTGGCTTGAAAACCATGCCAGGCACATGTGTGTGCCCAAAATCCCAGAAGGAGGATAGAAAAGGGACTGCAGTGTGGCCAACCCCCTGGGGTGGGGGTGATTTCTCACTTTCCCTCTCTCTGTCTCTCCAGTGAGTACATATGCCCTATGGAAGAAACCTTAAAAAAATTCTGGGGCCAGCAGGTGGTGTGGTGGTTAAGGGTACTGGACTCCACATGGCTGACCATGGTAGAGTCCCAGACCTGGTGGCTTCTTTTCTCACATTCTCTCTCTCTCTCAGTTTCTCTATCCCTCTCTGGTCTAATTAAACTAAGTAAGTAAATAAATAAAGTTAAATAAAATAATTCTTTTAAAAAATTCTGGGAAACAAAGGTATAATTAATTATTTCCTGCTATTCAAGAAATTCACAAGTATGTTGGTTGGGAAATGACTGTGCTTGAAGTGACACACATGGAGAAAGGAAAACCTGGGAAGTGACGAGCAATGTCTTAATGTATGTGGGGGGGGTCTTCAAAAAGTTCATGGAAAACCCTGTTAGGAAACAATTATACCTACATTTCAAATTTTTCCCACACACTTTTTGGAATATGTTCATAAATGATCTTATTTTCTGTATGAAACTCATCCCTGAACATTTTAAAATCACTTTTAAAAAAATTATTAAACTTAAAAAAAAAATATTTTTTAAAAAATGGCTAGAATTTTTTAAAAGTCAAACTCATTAGAAATAAAAATATCTTCACACTGTTAATAAACAGCCTATAAGACCGGGTAACAAATATTGAAACATTCCCTCTAGAATGCTAAAGAAGGTAGCCCATTGAGAAAGCAGCACTGGGACCAGATGTCATGGACAACGGGGAGTGTGAACACGTCGACATTCAACTTGAAGGCCCTTGCTTTCGTTAACTCTTCTGAAACTAAGTGCAGTTCTGCTGTTATGGTTCCTGTAGGATCTAATTTTCTTAAGCCGGTGAAATTCCATGTGAAATGGGGCCGCTTTTCTCTTTTAGAAAATTCATTCAAAAGTTAAATCGACTAGAAAATTAGATGGGATCCTGCTGGCGTCTGCAGTGGGCTGCCTTTTGGCCGTGGCGTCTGCGGTGGGCTGCCTTTTGGCCGCGGCATCTGCGGTGGGCTGCCTTTTGGCCCTGTGCTGCACCGTGAGCCTTGCGGCCCCGGTGTAGGCTCATCCCCATCACAGCATCACATTACAGAGCAGTCAGCCAGGCCAGCCCGGAGTTTTCAAGGAGGCACCGATCTACGAATGGTTTTCGATTCCAAAAAATTTAGAAGAGAAAACAATATCTATGAAAATGACAACACCGGTTTAGATGTATAAGTGAACATTATTTAGATAACTTCTCTACCACTTGAAAATTTGAATAAAACATTCCCTACATCCTGGACTATAAAACTCAGACTATGGGGCCAGGGGCCAGGACGGTGCATGACAGCAAAGGCACTAGACTCCCACATGGCCCACCACGGCAAAGGTCTCAGACCTGGTGGCTTGCAAATCATGCCAGGAGTGTGTGTATGCATGCCCAAGATCCCAGGAGGGGAAGAGAAGGGACTGTGGGTGTGGGTGATTTCTCACTTTCCCTCCCTCTGTCTCTCTGTCTCTGGCAAACACAGGTGCCCTATGGCAAAAACCTAAAAAAAAAAAAAGGGTCTCTGCTACTACCACTACTTTCCCAGAGAGGGAAAGACATACGGATACAAATGATGGGCAGTAACAACTGGAAAATAAGGTTTTAGGTATATTTTTATAAGTTTTCTAATATGATGGCAAAATGATTTCTACAACAGGAAGCTCTGGCGATGGAGTGTTTATTGAGATGGTCCCTCTCATCACCTTATTTTTATGCCCGTAACCTGAAGGGGAAAAATGAAAACCACGTGCGGAGACGTTTGCCTGGGGATACTATTTGTATTTTTGCGGCATTCAGTGGACACGTATGTATTTTCTGGGGGCAAACCAAGCACGTATATTCTCAGCAAAACCCTAACGTGGCCCAGTGGTAGCACGAGCCCACAGGCAGGGCCGTGTGCAGCTGGAGCCACATGGGAACCGGGTTCAGACCTCGACAACCTGAGCAGACCGGGCATGAGGACGCACCTGGGAGCGTTGCTCACCAAGAGGCCGGGGCAGAGGACCGCGCTGGTGGACCCTGCCAAGAATGCCTATCCTCCACCACTGCCTTCGAAAAATGAATACTAAGAAAATGCTTTGAGCTCAGGGTCAAACAGTTCACAGGAAACATGGGTGCCACCAAGACATTTACGTGTTCACAGGAAGCTGACCTCATGTCCAAACTGGACAGCACTTCACGAGATGTCAGATAGGGCAGCCCCCAAAATGCGTCTTATGGCATAAAGAAAGAAAGGCCTTTCTCCAACAACTTTTTTTTATTTTTTTTTTAAAGTGTCTATTTGTTTGTTCCATGAGGGAGAGGGATTGAGAGACAGGGAGGCAGTACTCTCAATAGGGTCTCAGCACAGCGATCCACCCCAAGCCCTGACCAACCTGGAACCGAGGCAGGAGCACTCAGCACTGTGGGGTGGCCCTGTGCTGAGGCCCAGCCCTCTCCAACACCCCAGCGAGGGAAGTGCAGGTGCACAGGCTGGCCCAGTGCAACGGCTCAGGGGAGAGTGCTGCCGTGTGGTGCTGGAGGCCAGGCGGGAGCTCTGGGGTCTCTCCCTGTCTGCCTGGACATGCCACGGTAGCCCGTGGGCACAGCCATGATCCTGGTTGGCTGTGGGGCTTGGGGGAATCATGTCAGGAAGACCCTGTCCAGGGTGTCTGCATCCCTCTCTCCCTCTCTTTTTCAGGAAAGAAAGAAACTTAAAATAATAATAATAATAAAAAAAACAACAGATTTCTTTTCTCCCCCTCCCAGGACCTCCTGGAAATACTGAAGACAGACAGAAAATAATTTGACCTAAACTCTGAAAAGTGCATGCCAGCATAAGCATAATAATTTTAAACACGGCGGCACTGTGCTGGAACCAAGGTGACTCCATCTTGAAGCTCATTCACCATCCTGACTGATATTGGATCCTAGGCTCCTTGGCAACCTTCCCAAGGTTCAGATGTAGTCTGAACTATTGTAGGGGACACACCTACATCCTCATCCTCTGACAGGAATGGCACACCCCGGTGAAAGTCCAGATGTGGGAGGGACATCCCAAACCTCTCGACACTCTCGAATGCCCTTCCTGCACGGACTCCCCACTGACGGCCCCGTACGAGCTACGTGAGCTTATGCCTTTGCAGGGAAGGGTGCAGAGGTGACCTCATCTTGTGGCCACACGAGCCTGCACTTCTCGCAAGCTCTTGACGGACAAGCTGGACTTGTCTGCCTCATTCTTTCTTCTCTAGGCTCCTTTGGTCTTTAGAGAACATTTCACTTACAGAGCCCCACCCCGGAGACATACAAAGGGAACAAAGTCTCCCATTGAAAACAAACAAATCCATGGTAAACATTGGCTCCGGTGGAAAACTCATGCACATTTTTGCATAGAAAAACATAGAAAAATACATCATGGCTTTTCCAACGACCCAGTGAAATAGCTGGTGTCCACTTCAATGATTACCAAACTCTGTCACATACAAATGGGCCCCTGAGGGGCCAGCAGGTGGCATGGTGGTTGAAGGCACTAGACTCCCATATGGCTGGCTGTGGTTCAAGTCCTGGACCTGGTGGCTTGCTTTCTCACTTTCTCTCTCTCTCTCGTTCTCTGTCTCTTATCAAACTGGAAAATAATAATAAATAAAGTTAAATAAAATAATTCTTTAAAAAAAACAAAAACAAAACAAAAAAACCAAATGGGCCCTGAATAAATCACTATGGAGATTAGGAGGGCCGACCTGCCCTGCGCAGCTGAATATCCACACCATAAGCTTTGACTCCCCTAGAACCTGGCCAACCTAAGTGGCATGGTCTAGTGTACTGGAGAGTAGAGGTAATAGCCACTAGGCCGACCACAGGTTCAGATCCCCTGGTTGGTCTGAAAACACACTAGAAAACACACAGTGAAGATCCCGACGAGCTGGAGTGCTGAGGAAAGGGGATCACAGTGTGATGAGACCTGTCGGGATGCCTCTCTTTCTCTGTCTCACACATGGACATCCTATCATGCCAAAAAATTAAAATTAAAAAACCAAAAAAACTAGTAAGAGGCTACTATTGACCAGAAGCATTGCTGCTAACATAAGCAACTGATTAACACACAGTTTGGATGTTATATGTATTGTCATATGCTGTATTATTATAATAAAGCAAAATAAAGGGAAAAATATTAAGAAAAGCATAGAAAAACTACATTTACAGTATTGTACTTTCCAATATATTTACTGAAAACTACCTGCGTTTAAGTTACACCCATGCAGCTGAAACCAGTGCTGTGCAGGGGCCAACCGTCCAACTGCTAATTCACTCACACAGACTGGGCACATGGTTAGTCCCTTGGGCGATGGGACAGGAGAGATACAGGACATAAAAAAGAGCCACCACACCAAGTTTACATACAAATCAATCAAGAAAGAAAGAGACTAGATGAGTAGATTCTTTTTAAAGAATTATTTAATTTAGGGACCAGCAGTTAGCGTAATGGCTATGTTGCTGGACTCCCACGTAGTCGACCGCGGTTCATGTTCCGGACCAGGTGGCTTAAAACTCACGCCGGGTGTGTATGTGTGTGTGCCCAAGATCTCAAGAAGAGAATGGAGGAGAAGGGATTGCGGTGTGGCCATCCCCCCCAAGGGGGGTGATTTCTCACTTTCTGTCTCTGTCTGTCTGGTGAGCGCACGCGCCTATAATAAAAAACCTCTCCAAAAAGAAAAAAAAGAATAATTTAATTTATTACATTATTATTTAAATTTGACCAGAGAAAGAGAGAGAGAGACAGTGAGAAAGTCAGCGGCCAGGTCTGGGACTTGAATCTCAGTTGGCCATGTGTGAGTCCAGTGCCTTACCCACCATGTCACCTGCTGGCCCCATGCGTAGATTTTTGATTACTTGCATGAGATTAAATGATTTGTGCATGGAGATGATGAATACAGTCATGTCAGAAGAAAGGATTACTGTGAAATCTATGCAACTGGTCCAAGTAAAAAGCTAAATGCTTTTTAAAAGGTGCTTTTCTTACTGCGATGATTTTTACAGTATCTGTACTCATCTCCCCAGGGCCTGGTGCACTGCTGGCCCACACAGGCATGCAGATACACGTCGTGAAGCAGAACTGAGGAGTTAAAAACACCTTATATGAGTCTGGGACAAGGGAGATAGACATTAAAAAGAGTCCAGAAATAGTTAAGATTGGGTAAAAAGGAAAATCCTTTTATTGAGTAAAGAAATTCCTTCAGAGCAGCCCCAGCAGACGTTAGCAACCAGCCAGACGTGCAGGGGGTCACTGAAGCAAAACGTCATGTCACACAAGCATATTTCAGAAAGTATGTTGAAAAGCTGGTTTTTAAAACATAAATTACCATTTCTTATCTAAGTACAACCCTGGATTTCTAGAAGAGACTGTTAATACAATTATGGATTTTAAAAAATGTGAAAGCAAAACAACCAGCAAGGATGAGTTCCCTTACCCGTCGCCAGCGGCATCTCTGGTTGAAATAATTCTGGATTAAATATTGTGGGATGCAAAGGGTTCAAAGGATCCAAGGGAAACATCTAAGGAAGAAAAGAGAAATCTTATAAACATTATTTTTTAAAAATTATATTAAAAATGTGAAGTTGAAATATGTAAAACTTTATAAGAATGCAAACTAAACCCAAAAATGAAAACCTGAAAAATTTTGAAATCAAGATTTTGTTTTCTTGCTAGAGAGAGAGGGAAAGGGGAAAAGCACCTCTCCAATGCGGTGTGGTCATGTCTCGATCACTTCTCCATTTCTCCAACCCTGTGGGGATTTGGGGCATGCACACACATGTACTCAGTGTGTTTTTCAAGTGCGGGATCCAGGACTCAAACCACACAGTTGGCCATGTGGGATCTGGCTGCCTTAACCACCAGGCCACTGAGCTACCCATAAATTAGGATTTTAAAGACTTTCATGAGACTTAGTTAAGTTCTCACATGTATGGAACTTATGATAGGATTTGACTATATTTAAATAACAAAAGGACCGGAGAGAATAACCCAGCCATAAATCCCGAGGCAAGGACCTGGTGTAGCTTGCTCACTGTCTTCAGGGCCCACTAAGGGAATGCTTATCGCAGAGTGGAGACTTAATCAATGTTTACTGAATGAGTAATTGCAAGTTGGTCGTCTTTGAAGTATAAACATAAGAATATAATCCTAGAAATTTCTCTCTCTCTTATGGTAAATATATCTCTAATGTAGTCACGTAATTCCAAGGCCTGAAAGAATTACTGAGAGCAGCTCTAGAGGAATTTATAGAATGATGAAAAAACACAACTTACACTCTAAGGAGCAGACGACTGAGCGCTGAGTGCACTCGGGTTTTTTGCCTGTATTTTCCTAGCACAATGTAAACTCCTAAAACCTGGCGGGTGTGCTAGGCTGCATCACGCCCCTCCAGAGATGCCCTCAACCTGTAAATGCTACTTCATAAAGCAAAGGAGACTTCGCATACGTCATTAAGTCAGGATATTAAGATGAGGGAACTATCATGTGGGCCTGGTAAGGGTTCAGGAAGTCAGTGAGTGCAGGAGGTATGATGCTAGAAGCAAGAAGCTGGTGTGATGCGGGAGTCACAGCCCAGGCAGGTGGCTCTGTCAGCCGGAGAGTCCTCAAGAGGGATGCGGCCCTGCCGACACCTTGAATTTAGACTCCCGACCCCAGACTGCAGGAAGACAAATGTGAGTTGTTTCATGCCACAAGTGTGTTGTAATTAGGTACAGTACTAACAGAGCACAAATATGGGGGCAGGCCATGGATGCTGATGCAAATTAGCTTGTTAAATCACTATCAGTTACTTTTCCCAAAAGAACATTTTTTCCTACTTAGTTCATTTAGAAATTTATATTTCTGAATTTCCTATTTATTTTAGCCTGAAAAAAAATCATGTATGAAATGTCTATGAACAGTGCAGAAACCTTCACTTTTCATAATAAGCTAGTCAGTGAGTGTGCTGAAACTGTGTGTGTTTGCTTGTTTTGTTTTTGCTTAGGGTACATGTGCTCAACAGAGAGAGAGAGAGAGAGAGAGAGAGGAAGAGAAAGAGAGAGAGAAAAAAAATGAGGAAGCATTTTCCCAATGGAGATGACTTGCCACAATCATTTCTCCTATATTCTCCTTTTGGAATTTTGGGCATGTACACACACACACACACACACACACACAGCATGTTTTTCAAGCTGCTGAGCCCAGGACCTGAACTGCACAGCAGCCTTAACTACCATGTCACCAGGTGACTCTGGAACCGGTATTTTTTTTTAAAAAGTAGTATTACAACTTGTTCCTTGTCCTTATAAGTAAATTGCTGATAATTTGGGGTACCTAAAATATCTAGTTAAATCAAGAGTAAGGAACAGCGGAGTTTGAACACAGCGACTTTTTTTCGGTGTTTGAATACAGAGACTGTGCACGGGGAGCCATGTCCCAGAGGGCCGACTGCACCTGCATCCCAGCCCAGCCAGGTGCGTGTATGCACACCCCAAGTCCCCAGAGGACAGAGTAATGGAGGAAAAGGACAGTGGTGTGACCAAGCCCCGCTGGGGATGTGTTCTCTGCCTCTCTGTCTCTGCCATGCGCCTGTGTCCTCTGGCAACAACAGTAAAAACCAGACAGAGGCCGCTCAGCAGTGCCATTCACTGTCTGCTCAAAGGGAAGTCGGGGATGAAGAGCAAGTTCCATGAGCGTGAGCCCCACCTCATTACGGGGAGTCGTCACCAGTCTCAGCAGAAGCGATGGCAGCATGGGAAACCCACCCCAGGGTCCTGCAGGTGGCCACGGGACTACTCAGAGGGGGCCCAGCGCCCCGCGTAGGAGAGACGAACACCCCACTCTCGACCAGACCAGAGACGCTGTGCTGCGCTGCGGCTTGCACTGCTCATAGTCAGGGCGGAGGACAGATTTCAGAACATCCTAAAACACTGAGGCCATTTCACCCAAGACAGGGAAACTTCAGGAAGTACAAACCATGAGTTAAGACAAAGGAAAATAAAAAACCAAAAACCTCAAGGATCTCTACCCTCAAAAACGGCTCTATCAGAACCTGCCTGGACCCTGCGGCTGCACGTGGCAACGGGGCCCAGTAAGGAAACTCTGGGAAGGAGTGCTCTCAGCAGGGCAGACTCGCGTGGCATGAGGGCCATCTCTGCTGATCGCGTGTCCTGTGTAGGGACAGGAGGGCATGGTGTCAACCCACAAGAGACAACTTGTGCTGGCGAGCTTGCCTCCAGTTGTCAGAGCATAACAAAAGTGAAAGGCAAAACCAAAGGTTCGATAATGAGTCAGTCTCTCACAGGCAAAGAAACCGTTCCTAAATCTACCCTGCACCGCCATTCCTATACGAAAATCGGAAAGGAGCATCTGCGATTAAAAGGAGAAAACCAAAAATGCCTACTCATCAGTTCTCACACCAACAGGAATGAATGCTATCCAAGTCTTTTTATTGATAGAAGCAATAAGAGATCCCTTAAAAAGCATTTCACTTTTTATTTTCTTTTTCTGACTGATTTTTGGCATGCGTTTTGGAAAAGCCATGGTTTTAGATGGCGGCCACAAAGATTCAAATGTGAAAGGGTCCTGAACCGTGGACCATGGTGTCGGTACCTGGTGCTCCCTGGCCTCATCTGGCCCAGCACAGAACCTCTCTCCCATCTCAGCTCCTGCAGACGCCCCCCCTTAACTCTGCTCTCCCCCAGTGCCAGCTAATGACCCCTGCGACATTTCTGTCCCCTCTGTGTAGACTCCTCGACCGCAGTTATCACCTGGCCCCTCCTATCAGAATGGCAGCTCGCTGTGATGAGAGTCTATGTGTTCCTTATTCTGTGTATGAAATACTTCCTCCATGTACGAAATACTTCTTAAAATCATTACAAATACCCTAGAGTTTGAAAAGGGCTTTCAAATAGTCCTGGAGAGAGAGAGAGAGAGGAAGAGAAACAGAGAAGAAAGAAGCTAAAGGCTAGTAACCAACGCAGATCTGTTCAACTGCTGTAACACTTCTAGAGGCTTGAAAGTTTTCAAAGGAGAAAGCTAGGAGAAAAAAAAAAAAAAGGCACTGCTACCCCTTCCTAACTGCTAATAGAAATAATGAGTTTGTTGAGAAAGACAGGACACATTTTTGCATGGAAAAATACGCCTTGATTTTCCCAACAACCTAATAATAATGAACTGCAGATTGCTCCAAGCACACCATTACCCCGGCATCAACACCCCAGGGAGTATGAGGCTAGCATTCTTGTTTTTTAATAAATATTGTGAGGGGCTTAGTGAACAGAAAGAACAGTGTTCCCTCCAGAAAGATATTAAATCCTAATCCCTAGTACCTATAAATGTGACCTTATTAGGAAACAACATACGTACGCACATATACAATGTATATGTAAATACACACACACACACACACACACACACACAGAGAGAGAGAGAGAGAGAGAGAGAGAAAAGACATTCCCCAACAGGGCATGGTCATTCCACAATCCCTTTTGCTCCTCTTCTCCTTCTCATCAGGACCTTGGGCATGCACGACCACTCACTTGACATGTTTTGCGAGCCTCCAGGGCCAGGATTCAGGCCACTGTCAGCCATGTGGATTCTGGTTCTCAATGAGCAGCACTTAACCACTGTTCGGTGGGGCTGGCCTAGCCCTCTACAAATTTTACACAATCATATGTGTGACAACAGAGTTTAGGTGACTCATTTGATGTGACATGTCCTCCCAATCTTACGTGGAGGGACAGGGAAACTGAAAATAATGATTAAAATACATTTTTATTACACATTTGGAATTTTCTTGACATGAATTGCTCATGTTATCTCTGCATATTTTGAAGTTTGAATACACATAAAATGATCAGTGAGACTGCAACACTTACTTGTTCGTGCCCGCCCAAATATGGGTCGTCTTCTGCCATTCTGGAGCTGTGTATTAAAACAAAACAAAACAAAACTGAAACACTGGAGTTATCTCAAACATTCTATCACCACAGAATTCGGAATTCACGCAGGGGTAAACTGCATCATTCCAATGAGATACAAATATTGTCATTTTAAAAAATTCATTGACATATTTTTAATTTGACCAGAGAGAGACATACACAGAGAGAGAGAAGGTAAGAAAGCAAGCCACCAGGTCCAGGACTCGAACCCTGGTCGACCATGTGGGAGCGTCCAGCGCCTTAACCACCATGCCACCTGCTGATCCCACAAATATCATCTTTTTAAGGACTGCAGAAGGGCGCCGTGGCATAGTTCCCCTCTGCTACCTAAATCTGACAGCAGGGTGACTGCACGGCCAAGCGATTACCACATGTGCAGTCGGAGCCTTCTGGGAGTCAGCCTCTACATAAAAACGTGGATGTAGATTCTGAGAGACCCTTTCTTTCCATTATCCTCTAAACGCCAAGGGTTTCCAGGCTTTGCTCTTTAGGAACTTTACTTTCCAGCTCTTCATGAACCCCAGGAGGGTCCTGGAGCTGTCCTGGTTTTTGACAAGCCACTCTGGTTGAGCAGCTGCAGGGGATCGTGCCCTGTCCTCTGCTGAGTCTCACTGAAGCAGCCCATTTTCCTGCCATTGTCAAAGTGGTGTAGGAACTATGTCACTGGACATGCAATTTAAAAATACAGAAATTAGAGTCAGGGCTTATTACGAAGGCCACAGGTCCCAGATTTAATCAGCTCCAGCCAGCTACTGACACAGCAGGCCCTGACAATCTTCTGTCACCTAGAGGCCCTGATAAAAGTGAAGAAAGGCCACATGGTCAGATAAAAGATAAATCACACATCGTCTGGGATTTGTTTGCTTAAGCAATATCCTTATTCTTTTGAGCATTGGTTAGTTTTTAAAATTTCTATCAAATTTTAGCATCGCGACATTAAAACAAGAAAATTAAAAAGGGGAGGGGGCCCGGCCACTGCAGTACAGTAACAGCTCAAGTGGCCGCCGGCTGGAAGCTACACGGCTGCCTGCGGTTTGGATGGCCAGGTGGGCCTGGTCACGTGCTAGCCATGTGCGTGAGCACCTGAATCTGAGGACCTGGGGACCCGGGGTCACACCGTGAGGAGCCTCTGTTGAGAATGCTTGTCTCTCTCAGCTACTCACAAGTGCGTACACTGTCTATCATGCAAAAAAAAAAAAAAAAGAATCAAGACAGAAATTAATTCTTGAGGCAAGGTTTCTCTTTTTTCATGAAGTCTATAAAACACCCAGGGGCACTGGAGACTGCCCTGAAAATGTCAGCTGTCCATCAGGACTTGGTCTCGCCTTCTCACAGAAACAGGGTCTACGCCAGGAACGTGACTTTATCTGGAGGACAGCCCACACTTCTGGGAGTTCCACGTGGCCATTGGGCCGATCACTCGCCGATGGCACGTCACAATGGTTGGGTGCCACTTCCAGGTCCAGGCTTAAGGCCTCGACATGTTCGCCCCATGTTTTGTTTTTCCCTTTGCCACTGGATAAAACCCAGCTGTGGAGAAGCCCTGCCTCCTCCCACCAAGCGGCTGAGCAGCCCAGGGAATGCAGACCCGTAGGGAAGGGGCAAAGGTCTCTCTAACCCACAGATGCTCATGTCTCTGCTAAGCCAGGTGGGCCTCACCCCAGTGACGTCACCTGACACTCAGCAAGCATAAGTGCCTGCAAAGAGGAACCTGCCTCCCACTGAAACTCCCACCTGCTAGAGCCCCTGGTGAGTGACCGGGTAACACCACGAGGGAAACTCCACTCCCGAACGCGTATTGGTGCTCTAATAAAAGTTTCAGGTCTGGGGGCTTTTCAGATTTGGGATTTTCAGATTAGGGATGCCAAACCTACACATGAGGGGGTCTTCAACCCTTCAGGGAAAATGAGTATTATGAAAAATTATCCATAGATGTCAAAATTTTTTGCCTTAAAATAAACTCATACTTTTGGGACCAGCAGATGGCATAATAGTTATGTTGCTGGACTTGCATGTAGTTGACGACAGTTTGAGTCCTGGACCCGGCAGCTTAAAACTCACACCAAGCACATAAGCGTGTGTGCCCAAAATCCCAAGAGGAGAATGGAGGAGAAGGGATTGTGGCGTGGCCCTCCCCCATGAGAAGTGATTTCTCACTTTCTTTCTCCGTGTCTCTCTCTCCCCCTCTGGTGAGCACATGGGCCCTATTAAAAAAAATCTCTCTAACAAAACAAAAATCAAAAAAAGCTCATACTTTTAATTCCATTTTGCCATGAACTTTTTGAAGTTCCTTGATATCTACCTTAAATAATTTTTATATGAACTTATACATGTATATCTACATTATATAATCATTAGCATAGTTTTAGTTATATGCTACTCATCAAATATGTGACACTGAAATACAGTCCTAATCATGTCAGTAAGACAATCCATATGAAAATCTGTATCCTTAGAATGTCATGGGAGCTCAAACTTCCAAGGAAAATATTAAAACTCTTTTGTTTTTTTTTTGTTAAGCTTTCCATTAATTGGAGCTGTTCTTCTGAATCTCCTTAAACCATCTTAGCTTCTGGTTTTCAAAGGCGGAGGTGAGACTGTTGACTTGTGAAAGTGGCAGGACCCATTCAGACCCCCGTCACCCTGACATATATTCCAACCTGTGGACGGTGCCTCAGGCCTTTACATGTGAGGGCTTGACAAAGAGCAGCCCTCACCCGCATGCTAAAAACTGAACTTGCACTTGATTAGGGCTGATGCAGGGTTATCAGCACGCTCACTATGGAGCTGAACCCTTAATGAAAATCTCTAAGTTACGGGCACAGATAAGCCAGATTAGACAGTCTTCTGTCCAATGTTCTGCCTGTGATTCATGCGCCAATGTGTGCTAAAAGACCACCGTTCTAAAAACCCAACAGCAGCCGGAGTGACACCTGGACAATGGCTAAGTCTGGCCACTATGGCCTTGGCAAGCCAGTCACACTCACTGTGAAGAGCTGAGGTCACGGTGACTCCAGGGTGATGTCAGCGTGAGTTCATAACTTTAAATAAAGTGTTTAAAGAAACCAAGACTCATTTGGAAAGGATGAATCATAGAGTAATATTTGCATTCTCTGTAAAAGCAGGTTTTATTTCTATGATGTTGAAATATCAGCTAAGCCTGTGGAACCGAAGGACTAGGACAGACCAGGGAAAACCCCAGCCGCCCCCTTCCCTTTTCCTTCGCTCAGTTCTGTGCTTTTGAGGAAGGACCCTGAAACAGAAAGGGAGAAACCGAGTGGACCGGGGAGACCATGGAGCCGATTGCTCCCAACTCTCTCCGCCATGGCGAAGTGTTTAGGAAAACTGAGAAACAGGAAGTGCAGCTAGCCAGCCACAAGTAAAATATCCAGTCACCGTTTGTGTTTTCCGCAAGAAAACGACTGGCTTAGGTCTCCATGTGACTGAGCTCCATGGCCGGCTAGTGGTGCCTTTCTGCACACCTGGGGCAATACCCCACAGAGCCCAAAGCCCAGCACCAGGCTTCTCGGTGGAGGTAGCGAGACGGCTGGATGAACGTCAAAGCACAGCATTAAACCATTAAGGATGGACTTGAGGGTGCTCCCGTCCTCGTAACTGGGGAGCACAGATACTTACTTTTGGACCATTGTCCAGTGTAAGAAAATACACCCCTCCTATTTTTCAGATTTTTTAAAACAAAAACAAACAAAACACTTTCTCTGAACCCATTATTTCATGACCCAATAAAGATCACATCTTGTGCTTGCCAAGAGTTTAGATGTGTGAGCTTGTCAGAGAGAAAAAGCAGAGAGAGAGAGAGAGAGAGATACCAACCTCCCAATGGGGTGTGGTCATGTCACAATCCTTTTCCCTCCACTTCCTCATCCCTTCAAAATTCTGGGTGGACCAGATAGCATTATAGTTATGTCACTGGACTCCCAAGTAGTCAAGCATGGTTTGAGTCCCAGACGTGGTAGCTTGAAACTCATGCCAGGAGCATGTGTGTGCGTGCCCAAAATCCCAAGAAGAGAATAGAGGAGAAGGGATTGTGGCGTGGCCATCTCCCCTGGAGAGGTAATTTTTTAACTTTCTGTCTCTGTCTCTCTAGTGAGCACACACACCCTATGGCAAACATCTCTTAAAAACAAACAAACAAAAAATTCTGGGTACTCTTATACACTCTCTTGGCATATTTTTCAAGCCGTGAAGGCCAGGACTTGAACTGCAGCTGGTCATGGGTTCCAGCTCTCTCTGCACAGAGCTTTACCACTGAGCTACAGGGCTGGTCCCATATTTAGATTTACATAAACTCGTTTTTCGTGCTTTTACATGCCTTTTACGTCCATATCCACACTGTTTCGTCTGAGTGTCACGTGACCAACGACCATGTGGAAGAGCTACCCAGGAAAGACAGAAACAGCCTGCTCAGAGCTGGCACGGAGGAGTCCCTGTCCACAGTGGGACACCAGTCTGACAGGGTGGGGTGGCAGATCCACAGACAGCATGCAGCTAGTTAATTCACACGCTGTCACAGCACAGTGACACATGGCACATGGGAGCCATTTATTAAACAGCGTAACAAACAATATATTATGATAAATTACAGGGAGAGTACTAGACCCAGAAAAGTTTGGGGTGTTCTGAGAAGAATGAAGTGTTTTGTTTTTCATCCAGCATTTATAGGAGCACTGTCACAGTCCCTCCCTAAATGGTTCCGTTCACTGCTGGGTGAAATGTTTGCGTCTGGGCCCCAGGGACGATGGCCCAGCCTGGAGGCATTTCTGTCTGTGTTCCTGACCGTGGGTGGTGGTCCTACTGGATCTAGTGTGCACAGTCTCCCCGCTGCTGACCACCCTGTGCTGTGCAGGGCAGGCTCTCGGTAACCCTCAACGGCGAGAAAGCTGAGGACCAGACCTGGAGAGGCCAGGGCGTCCTGACAGTTCCCTCACGTGGAGACGGACAGAAGCTTTATGAACTGTCTCTGAGGCAGGAACTCCAGCAACTGCGGCACACGCCCCTTAACGCTCACACCAGTCCTGTGCAGCGCGGCCCCAGGTAGGAGAACCGAGGCTGAGCGCGCAAAGCTGTTTACTCAGGCTGCTTGAGTGAGGCTGGCCAACGCAACTCCACCGCCATCGGCCATCCTGCTTGTCTACGCGGCAGGTGCTATCTTCCCCCTGGACTGCAGCGTCAGTTAGTTCAGGGCAGCAACATTGCTCGGAGGGCCCCGGTGAGGGCTCGTCTACCCAAGCACAGTCAAAAGGCAGAGCGTGGACTCGGACCGCACTCAAAACGCAGTGAGCCCTTCACAAGGCACTCAGAGGGGCAGGTAAGAATGTGAACTCTAGTGACAGTTGCTGTTGTTTTGTTTGTTTGTTTGCTTTAATATTTACCTTGGTCAGTTTCAAGGGCTAGAAGGAAAAGAGAGAGATTCTTGGGCCCCATAGTGCAGTGGTTAAATACGGTGTAGATGGAGCCAGATCCCCCATGGCTGACCAACCTCAGCCTCAGGAGCTTGAAAAATACATGAGGAGCACGTACCCAGGACCCTGACAGGAGGAAAGGGGATCGCTGCGTGGCCAGGCCCCACTGAGTGGTATTTTCTCTCTCTCTCTCGCTTTCTCTCTGCATGCACACACATCCTCTGGCATTAAAAAAAATTCTCTTTGAAACGTATCTATAGAAGATATCATATTCACTGATAGCATGATAAAAGTGTGTATACAAATATTTACAACTAAAATATGTTGAAATGCTACCTGAATGCTTTCCTTCCTTCATCAACTTAGTCATTCATTAACAAATACTTAAGTCTACTGTTAGTTACCCAAGACACCAAAGAGCACAAGAGCGATTACAGTCCCTGTATTACAGAGCTGACAGCTGTAGGAGACTGAAAACAATGGCTGGGAATTTTCTATTATCCACCCAACAAAAGGAAAAAAATCTATTTCTCCATGCCTTGAATCTCAGCAGGCCTGCGACTTGCTCTGACCAGTAGAAGGAGGTGGAAACGTGAGCTCTCAGGCTAGGTTTCAAGATGTCTTGCAATGACCATTCTGCCCTCTCGGGAACACAGCCAAACAAGCCTGGGCTAGCCTGCTGCAGAGACCATGTGGAGCAGAGGGCGCCTCCTAGCTGAAGCTCCCCTGGACCAAACAGCACCAGCTGAGAAGCAGAAAGACTTTAGAGGTTAGCTGAGCCAGGCCAGCCCAGACAACCTAGACAGCCCTTAGACTTAGAAGGAATGAATGTATGTCTGTGTTTTTATTTGCTTGTGGTAACTTTTTTATGTAGCAAAAACTAACCAGTGCAACAATTTAGTAAATCGGAAAACAAACAGGTGAAAATAGTGCAACACAGTGCATGTCATGGGGATTGAAGGGTATGCAGGGCACAGGTTAGTTGGCTTAGTCCTCCGCAATCTTACTTCCTCTGTTAGGGTCCTAGTCAGGGCCCCCTGTGTGCTTGTTTTTACACTGTGGCTTATTCAATTTCCAACAGAACAAAAGAAACAAGTCCATCAGAGGTAAACAGAATCGTCAAAGCTTCCAAAGTGCAAATACCAGTGAATCATGGCTATAGCTTTCAGCAATACTACCATAAAACAAACTCACAGTGTTTTAAGTCTTTTTGGCTCTTTTCTATCTAAGCCAAATTAATCATTCCTGATGCCTAAGCCAAATTAATCATGCCTGCTGCAAAGAGACCCATTCCCGATTTCCCAACTCCTGCCAACATACCACTTTCATGCACAACCAGTTAAAAATTAATTTCTGGTTTTTTTTTTTGGTTTTGTTTTTAGGTTTTTGGCTTTGGGTGTGTGCACTCACTGGAAAGAGAGACAGAGGGAAGGAAAGTGAGAAATCTCCCCCCACCACACCCGGGGAACAGCCATGTCGCAATCCTTCTCCATTCTCCCTTTTGGAATTTTGGGCACACGTGCACATGAGCCTGGCATGATTTCCAAGCTGCCTGGTCCAGGACTCGAACAGTAGTTGGCCATATGGGAGTCCAGCGTCTTAACCACCACATCACCTGCTGGCCCCAGGTTTTTAATTGAAGCTGTTTCCCATGTCTGCCCCTCCTCCCCACTTGTGTCACATCTGTCTGTGAGACCTTTATCTTTACGTTCAGACCTTTACTGCCTCACCCTGAGGACAGTAACGCCTGTCCTTACGGCCATGCTCACGGCCATGCTCACCCTCCCCGAGTAGCTCTCATAATATTGCCATGTTACTTACAAAGCCCACACACCTCCACTCTCGGCATGTTGTATTATTATTCCATTAGATCACATTACGTTATAAGCATATTAAAGGCATCACCAACTCTATTGTCCCAAACAGCCTTAAGGCTCTGTTGGAGGCAGTGTGACCGTCCCCAAATACCTCACTCATTTCCACCATGTATTTTGTGCACAGGACGCCCTACATACCGAAATGCCTTCCTTCCTACCTAGATAGTACCCACTCTTCAAGGACCTACTTAAATCAACTTCAGGAAATCTTCTGCTGTTGTTCTGAATCCTATTAACCTGTACAGTGTCTATACCACTGGTGATCTTAACACTTGACACATTTTAGCCTACTGAATTTTAATTGTACCTCGTAAACATAATCTTAAATGAATGCAAGTGCCTAAAAGTAAAGATGGAAGTTTTGTATATCTGTGCTGCCAAATTGGTAAACACTAAATATCTTTAAATAATACTGCATTAATTGTTTTTTTTTTTTCTTTTTTGGAGAGGTTTTTGCTATAGGATGCGTGCGCTTGCCAGACAGACAGAGAGACAGAGAGACAGAAAGTGAGAAATCACCCCCTGGGGGGATGGCCAGGCCGCAATCCCTTCTCCTCCACTCTCCTCTTGGGATCTTGGGCACGCACGCACATGCACCCGGTGTGAGTTTAAGCCTCCGGGTCTGGGACTCAAACAGCAGTTGACTATGTGGGAGTCCAGCGACATAGCCATTACACTAATTGCTGGTCCCATACTGCATTAATTGTAAGAAGCGTTGTAATTTTGGAATTGTCAAAATGTTCTCTAGTTTATTTATTGTTGTAAAGAATTATTTATTGAATTTTATTTATTAATACTATATTTTTATTATTTTAATTTGACCAGAGAGAGAGAAAGCGAGAAAGCAAGCCACCAGGCCCAGGATTCACACCGTAGTCAGCCACGTGGGAGTCCAGCACCTTAACCACCATGCCACCTGACCTCCAGTTTTAATCATGACAGATTTAAGCTACTAGAACTTTCCCCTTGCCATAGGCAACTGTAAAACTATACAAATACTAAAGCAGTAACTAAGACAACAGACATCTCAGGGCTGTTTGCTGAGGTGAGTGCCAAGCTCACCCTTAGTCTCAGACAGAGGAGACGTCCGACTCCGGACAGGAGGAAGTGGCGCAGCATTTTCACAAGGCAGGCGGTCAGAGAGAGGATTTACAGAGTCTCAGAAGTCTGCACGGGAGTCACTTCTGGTCACTGGCCAAATCCTTAGCTGTGCCAGTACAGGACAAGACCTTCCGGAGCCTGCTAGAAAACGGCAGCTCAGGATCTAGGAGCTGAATGGAGACTACCGAGGACACACGGGCAGTCACCTGTAACTGGCTGATCATCCGGAGCACTCTACTGTGAATTCAGAAAGCCCAAGCAATGTGAGTCAGGGACATGTCCTTTGGGGCTACTTTAAACCCTTGTGAAGAAACGAGGTGATCACAAGTAAATTAGTTTCCTGTTATAATGAAACTCAACATTCTTGAGTGGAAGATAAATATGAAGATTCTCGGGGCCAGTAGGTGGCACGGCGGTTCACAGGTGCTGGACTCCCACATGGCTGACTGTAGTTCAAGTCCTGGATCTGATGGCTTGCTTTCTCACTTTCCCTCTCTCTCTGTCTCTATCTGGTCAAACTGGAAAATAGTAATGATAAGTAAAGGTAAATAAAATAATTCTTTAGGAAAAAAGGAAGCATAAAAATATGAAGATTAGCCACAATGTAATATCTACAATATATAATAAAAAAATGCTAAAGTCTGTAAAAGAAAATATGATAAAAAATTATTAAATGATAAAAATCATGGTATTAGTAACCAATGGCTTCAAAACAGCTGACAACAAACTATTCAATAGTGTAAAGAAAGATGGATAAAATGAGTGGTCAGATAAAGAATTTCAGAAGAGGAACGCAATTTTTTATATTTAAAGAAACAAAGGCTGGCAAGACCAGCAGATGGCATAATGGTTAGTCGACTCCCATGTGGTCCCAGTGGCTTAAAACTCACGCCTGGCACATGTGTGTGCTTACCCCAAATCCCCAGAGGAGAATGGAGGAGAGGGAACTGTGGTGGGGCCCTCTCCACTGGGGGGCAATTTCTCACTTTCTGTCTCTTTGGCAAGTGCACACGCCCTATAGCAAAAATCTCTCTTAGAAAAGAAAAGAAGAGAAAAGAAAAGAAAAGAAAAGAACCAAATGCTGGGACCAGCAGATGGCATCATGAAGGTTACATCTCTGGACTCCCACAGTCAATCATGGTTCGAGTCCCAGACCTGGTGGCTTAAAATTCATGCTAGGCATGCGTACCCACAATCCCAAGAGAATGGAGGAGGAGAAGAGGTTGTGGTGTAGCCATCCCCCCTCCGGGGAGTGGGGTGATTTCTCGTTTTGTGTCTCTCTGTCTCTGTCTCTCCAGTGAGCGCATACACCTGACAGCAAAAATCTCTCTCTCTCAAAAAAAAAAAAAAAAAAAAAAAAAAGAACCAAATGCAAACTCTAGAACTGATATAAAATATTACCAGGTGGACTTATCAGCATATTGAACATTATAGAAGAAAGGATCAATGAACTAAAACATCAATTTAAAAATCCAATCTAAAGCAAAGAGGAAAAAATGCAGAAAAAAGTAGACAGCTTCAGAGGCCTATGAGACAATATATTAAGCAGTCTCATGTACTTTTAATTTAGAATCCAAGGGAACCAGCAGTTAGCGTAATGGCTATGTTGCTGGATTCCCACATAGTCGACTGCGGTTCGCGTCCCGGACCCGGTGGCTTAAAACTCATGCCGGGCGCGTGTGCGTGCGTGCCCAAGATCCCAAGAGGAGAATGGAGGAGAAGGAATTGCGGCGTGACCATCCCCTCTGGGGGGTGATTTCTCGCTTTCTGTCTCTATGTCTCTCTCTGTCTGTCTGGCGAGCGCACATGCCCTATAGTGAAAACCTCTCCAAAAAAAAAAGAAAATTTAGAATCCAAGAAAAAGAAGATAGAAGCAGATTTTGAAGAAATAATAGTAAAGAATTTTTCAAATGTGATTAAGAAAATCAATCTGAAGACCTGAGAATCTCAAGATCCCCATGTTGGATCAAGATAAATACAACTCTGCTTAGACATATTGTAGTCAACCCATTGAAACTAACACTAAATCATAAAGGCAGCAATGAATAAGAAAGTACAAATCACACACGGGGAACAGTGACAGGTGTGACAGCAGACTTCTCATCAGAAACATTACAAGCTGGAAGGCAATGGGAAGGCACCTTTAAAATACTGAAAGAAAGAAAGCAGGACAGCAGAGGGCATAAAGGTTACGTCGCTGGGCTCCCATGTGGTCAACCACAGTCAGGTCCCCGACCCAGAGGCTTGAAACTCACACCAGGCACACGAGTGTGTGTATGTTCTCAGAATCCCCAGGGGAGAAGGAACTGAGGCATGGCCATCCTCCCAGGGGGTGTTTCTTGCTTTCTGTCTCTCTGTCTCTCCAGTAGAACACATGTGCCCTATAGCAAAAATCTCTCTAACAACAACAACAAGGGCCAGCAGCAGTGGTGCAGTGATAAGATAATGTTCCACAATGCTGGGCCCACATGGGAAGGTCCCAGGTTCAGGTCCTGGGATGTCCCTGTGTACTCCAGGCAGGTGTGCATGCCTGTGATCCTGGCTGGCCGAGGCTGAGGGTGGATCACTGCATGAGGACCCCTGCTGTTGGGGGTTACTCTCTCTCTCTCTCCCCCTCTTCCTCTCTCTCTTTCTCTGGGAAGAAATTAATACATTTTTTTAAATATACATTTTTTTAAAAGAAAAAATACATTTTTTAAAAAGAAAAAATCAGTAGAGAATTCTACATTCAGCAAATATATCTTTTAAAAGTAAAGGTAAAATTAACATTTTCAAAGAAACAAGTGCTGAGAGAATTTAAAAATTAACCAGTAGGTATGCTTTAAAGCATGCTATCATAGGGTGCACACACCCTATGATAAAAACTTTAGAAAAAAGGAATAAAAGACACTAAATCTAATTTATTCAAAGGATGGCAAGAAAGGAAAATTAAGAAAGGAAGGCACAAATAGATACCAATTATCAGTATACGAGACTTAAACCCAATATATAAATACAATAAATGGAAACATACTAAACTCATTTATAAAACACAGAGATGGTCAGACTAGATGAAAAGCTGGATCCATGTACAAGCGGATCCTTGAACTACATGGGAATTCAGGTCTCCAAACCTCACACAGGTGAGAAGTTATACATAACTTTCGGGTCCTCTAAACTTAACTACTCATAGCTTACTTACGGACTAGTCCCCTTACTGAGAACATAAACAGCCAATTAACACCTATTTTTGTATACTGTATTCTTCCAATAAAATAAACTAGATTAAAGAAAATGTAACCAAGAAAATCACAAGAGGAAATGCATTTGCAGTGCTGTTATCTTCCGACATATTTATTGAAAAAATAATCTCTGTATAGGTAGATTCCCCACAGGTCAAACCTGTTGTTCAAGAGTAATTGTATATGCTTTTCCTGAGAGTTGCACTTTCTCCTTTTCTTTAAAGAATTATTAATTTAATTTTATTTATTTATTATTTTAAACAGAGAAAGTGAGAAGGCAAGCTGTCAGACTCAGGACTTGAACTGCAATTGGCCACGTGGGAGCCCAGCATCTTAAGTACCCTACCACCTATCGGCCTCATGCTTCCTTCTTAAAGACCCTGATAGCTGAAAAGTGTAAGAAAGGAACATGTGCTAGTTATACTCAAATGTTTCATTGTAAGGAAGCAGGTTATATTAAAATATCAGGTAAAGTAGAATTCAGGAGAAGAAATATTACCCAGAACAAAGGGGGAGAATTTCATAGTAACAAGAGAGTCAAGGGACCAGCAGTTAGCATAATGGCTATCTCACTGGACTCCCCGGTAGTTGACCATGGTTCGAGTCCTAGACTCAATGGCTTAAACTCACGCTGGGCACGTGTGCGTGTGTGCCCAAGATCCCGAGAGGAGAATGGAGGAAAAGGAATTGTGGTGTGGTCATCCCCCCAAAGGGTGATTTCTCGCTTTCTGTCTGTCTGTCTCTTTCTGGCAAGCGCACATGCCCTATACCAAAAACCTCTCCAAATAAATAAATAAATAAATAAATTACAAGAGAGTCAATTCCTCAAGGACATAATGGTCTCATGTATGCACCTACTAACAGAGCTTCAAAATGCACAAAGTCTAATCATGGATTAGATGAGAGCAGTGGGGAAAGGTCCTGATGACGAAGCACCAAAAATCCCAAGTAATTCTAAAGGCAGATGCTGATTTGTCCAACCCTTTCATTTTTATAGCAAAAATAAAATCCAGAGAAGTGAATGAACTTGCTCAGTTACACACACCTTAATTAGCAGCACCTTCCTCAGATACCGTTTACTTATTCATCCCGCAAAGTCACCAGGGGCTGTGCGAATCAAAAGTAAGACAAACCCCTGCCCTTAGATGTTTCTATTCTGGAATGCACAGGAGTTCAAGAGAACACACAAGGGGGGCACCCGGCTCTCTACGAACAGGTCAGGGGCACAGAGAGGAGAGTGGGACAAAAGCTGGTGGTCGAACCAGGTCTGCAGGCTGAGTAGTTATTGAGCAGATGGCTAACTCCGTGCCCAGCGGGTGGAAGCGCATCCATCCAGAGTGCAAGGACACTGGGGATAAGGAATTGAAAGTTGATGTGATGCTCTGAGAATTAGGAGATGGGTGAGGAAAGGGGGGGAGGTGAGTGTGCAAGGGCTTGTAGAACACCCATGATGCACCTGTGAAAGGTAAGGAGCATGGCGGGACCAGAACCGCGCGTGGGAAAGCTGACCATCACGTGCCGGGAAGGGTGGACCCGATGCAGAGAGGAGCAGCAGGACACTGCAGCATGGGAGCTGGGAATGCTGGGCAGGGAGGGATTCTGGAGAGGAGGCAAGGCTGACCGGCCAGAGCTGGGTGACTGAAGGAAGAGGAGGGTCTAAGGAGGCCTTCTAGATTTCTGGCATGGGAAACACACTGAACTGATGGTGAGCTAAAAAGTACACTCCCTGGGACCAGCAGTTAGCATAATGGATATGTTGCTGGACTCCCACGTAGTCAACCGCGGTTCGAGTCCCGGACCCGGTGGCTTAAACTCACACTGGGCACGTGTGCGTGTGTGTCCAAGATCCCAAGAGGAGAATGGAGGAGAAGGGATTGTGACGTGGCCATCCCCCTGGGGGGGGGGTGATTTCTCGCTTTCTATCTCTCTGTCTCTGTCTGGTGAGCGCACGCGCCCTATAACAGAAACCTCACTCTCAAAAAAAAAAAAAAAAAAAAAAAAGGGAACCAGCAGTTAGCGTAATGGCTATGTCGCTGGACTCCCACATAGTCCACCGGGGTTTGCGTCCCGGACCTGGTGGCTTAAAACTCACACCGGGCGCGTGTGTGTACGTGCCCAAGATCCCGAGAGGAGAATGGAGGAGAAGGGATTGAGGTGTGACCATCCCCCCTGGGGGGTGATTTCTTGCTTTCTGTCTCTATGTCTCTCTCTGTCTGTCTGGCGAGCTCACGTGCCCTGTAGCGAAAAATCTCTCCAAAAAAAAAAAAGTACACTCCTTGACTAGCCCATGGCGTGGTGGTAAGGCGGCTGGAGCCCACGGAGCCGACAGCCTGCTCGGTGTCCAGGACCAGGCAGCTTGAGAAACACCGGCACGTGTGCATGTGTCTGTCCCCAGAATCCCAACGAGAGGGAGAGATGGAGGAGGGACTGCAGCATGGCCACCCACCGTGGGCGGTGCATTCATTCTCTGTCTTGTGAGTGCATGTACCCTGAGGCAAATTTAAAACAAAACAAACTTTGTTTCTTTTTGCTTTTTTAAAAAATATTTGTTTATTTATTTACCTCCATTTGTTATTATTTTTTTCATTTGACCAGAGAGAGAGTGAAAGAGAAAGTGAGAAAGCAAGCTGCCACGTCAGGGCCTCGACTGTGGTCAACCATGTGGGAATCCAGCGCCTTTAACCACCATGCCACCTGCCTGCCCCAAAACTTTGCTCTTTTAGAAAGCGTATTCCCTAATGTG
>NW_006159808.1:791004-798282 GCF_000334495.1 Tupaia belangeri chinensis | reverse complement strand
TTCAGCAGCCAGGGTGGTGGTGCGGGGACAATGATAAATCGAGCACTGGCACACTGACGGGGACATCTATGTGAAGATACGTGAGTGCTTCAGCAACTACATGAGTGGTTTCTGTGACCTGTCCGGAATGGCTGGACCCCTTCAGTTTAACAGATATCTAATCAATACCGCACAATTTCCCTGGAAGTCATCGACACAGGGTTGGACTGCCTCTCTGCAGGACGTGTACTGGCCTCTGTCTGCCGAGCACCGCAGGCTTCCTGAGAGAATCGGGATGCTCCCCTCACCCGTCATGAAAAGGGCTGGGCCCGCAGCACGTGTGACTGAGAACGCGGTATTTTAAGTAGTCCGGAAATATTTGAAAGGTTTTAAGGTATGCGTGTTAAATGTCTGAAATGGGAAATTGGGCAAATACATAGAAAACATAAAGGCAGGTCAAATGAATGCTGATTGACGGGAGGGCAAGAAAATGCATTTCTCTGTTGCCATGCTTTTAGTGTTAATTTCCCAGCTGTGCTGATGTACTGATGTGTGCTTAATCACAAATGACTTCTAATGCATTTTCAGAACGTGGGAAAATGTCCATTGCTTTCAGTTTATTAAGAATATAATTGGGGGGAGCCAGCAGATGGTGTAATGGCTACATCGCTGGACTCCCATATAGTTGATAGTGATTTGAGTTCCAGACCTGGTGGCTTAAA
Source organism: Tupaia belangeri chinensis (assembly GCF_000334495.1). Taxonomy (NCBI): domain Eukaryota; kingdom Metazoa; phylum Chordata; class Mammalia; order Scandentia; family Tupaiidae; genus Tupaia; species Tupaia belangeri. Next base: position 797,581 of record NW_006159808.1, on the reverse strand, counting down.
CTCATGCCGGGTGCGTGTGCGTGCGTGCCCAAGATCCCGAGAGGAGAATGGAGGAGAAGGGATTGTGGTGTGGCCATCCCCCCTGGGGGGGCGTGGTTTCTAATTTTCTGTCTCTCTGTCTCTCTCTGTCTTTCTGGTGAGCACACATGTCCTACAGCAAAAACTTCTCCAAAAAAACAGAAACAAGGAAAAAAAAAAACCCACAGATAATCCAGGTGGCATCATAGGGCAGTGGGTAAGCACTGTGCATAGAAAACAGGATCTCACATGGCTTACTGTGGTTCAAATCCTGGTCCCAGCAGCTGGAAAAACATGCCAGCTTGTGTGAGTATCCAAAATCCTGGTGGGAAGGAGAAATGCAGGGGAGGTTGCAGTGTAACAATGCCCTGTTAGAAGATGTTTTCTCCCTCTCTCCAGTCCTCCCCCCTACTCCAGCAAGTGCACCTGCTTTCTGGCTTTTTTTTTTTTTTTTTAAAGATAGAGCCAGCCAGGAGGAGTGGTAGATAACGTGGCTAGATTCCACAAAGCTGACTCTGTGGTTCAAGTCCTCAATCCAGAGGCTTGCAAAACATACCGGGCACATGTATGTGCATGCCCAAAATTCTGAGAGAAGGGACTGCGGTATGGCCATTGCCCTGGGGGTGTTTTCTCACTCTCTGTCTCTTTCTAGCCCAGCAAGTGCATGTGCCTTAGAGCAAACTAAAAGAAAAACCTGCAAAAAAGTTCCGTTTATGGGCAACCACTCCTACTCCTTTCATTACGATCTCTCCCCTTCTCAACCATGAGATACAGAATTTATCCTTTTCTCTGACATTCTGATGAACTTTATAGAATTTTTGCTTTATTTTAATAAATGAACATGTTCAAGTCTTAACTTTATAAAGGACTCTCTCCGCCAAACCTTTTTACAACCCCACAAATACCAATCAATGGTTAAACTCTACAAAATAAACCTATACTTAAGAAATGGTAGACAAAGAAGTTCTTCAAATATCAACAAAACACGAGTCATGTTGAAACATCCCAAAATAGTCATTTTCTCATTCCTAAAATTCCTATCTTAAAGGTGAATTTTCTAAGACAATTTCGTAATTTATTTTCACTCTTTAAATGTATTGCAGGCTTGGGCACAGAACCAATCAACAGGTATGTTGATTAGGGAGTCTGCCATGGCTTTTAATTTTTCTTCTTGTATGCCTGATGCCCATGAGACTTTGGTACCTGGGATAAATGAAGCAGGGGTGCCTGACCCTGAACCATGGCAGTGTGTTTAGCTGCAATCGCATGATAAATAAGAAATGATGACAATAATAATTTTTTGCAATAACTGCTACTTTGACAAATGAAATTTATTAACTGTCTAAATATTTTTATTATGTTAATTCAACTCTTTCTGTAGAGATATACTTAACTTCAGACAGGTCTTACCCTTTCTTTAGTTCAAGTTAGCAAAAAAAAAAAAAATCTGTCCTGGAAACACTGGTGACCCTCATCCATCAGAAAGGTTGGAACAAAATTATAGCTTTGTTTGGCTTATGCAGAGCGAAGTACTAGTGGCATTCAATAAAACAGGCCTGTCTTCTCACAAAGACCTCCTAGGACTCCTTGGGGACACAATGATACAAAGATGGGACATTTTACTCTTTTGTAGTCTGGAAGACATATGTAATGTCACGAATTGTGTCTACAAAGAATACATGGTCAGAGGTTAATTTTCTGAAAATGCTACAACTGAGGGCATACAATTATGCCCTGAGACCCCAGGTTTTACAGAGTTGCAAAGTCATTATTGCAAAGTCATTAAACAATGAAAGGGTACTAAACTCTGGTAACTGCCCCCATGCTCCCGAGGCTCCTGTCTAGTAACTTTTAATAGTCCCAGTTTATGGGTGGCAAGCATTTCATTCTGGAGGTCATAACTTACTTTGTTTTCACATTTTGGTTGATTAATTTAGATAGACACTAACAATCCTTAGATTACAAAGTAGTCCTTGTGGCATTGTTTCCTCTTTTTGGAGATAACTAGTCTTGAGATTACAGTTTCAAAGGAATATAAATACTATAAACCAAAAAGTTACCTTTTCCCCTGGTAGGAGCACCTTTTATCATGGCAATTACTTTGTTATCTCATTTAACAATTGCCTCTAATCCCCTTGCAAAGGATGGGCACTATTTCCCCCAGCTCATAAACACCTCTTTTCAGAATAAAATGCTTCCCTCTGGAAGGCAAAAGATACTTTTTAGTAAATTACTTGTTAGCTAACAATAGCTAGGAACAATCCAAGAAGCTCAAATTACTTTTTGGCCTCTTTCTTTCCAGAAGGCAGGGCAAAAAGCATTTTTTGCTACCAATATGAAAAGGCTGCCCTGGGCCAGCAAGTGGCAGGGATCCCACATGGCCAACTGTGAAGTTCTAGCCCTGGACTCAGTGGCTTGAAAACACGCTGGCGCTGGGAGCAGCAGATGGTGTAATGGTTACGTCAACGAACTCCCATGTAGTTGACTGTGGTTCGAGTCCTGAACCCAGCAGCTTAAACTCATACCAAGTGTGTGTGTGTACATGCCCAAGATCCTGAGACTTAAGAAAAAGGGACTGTGGCGTGGGCATCCCGGGGAGGGGGGATGATCTCTTGCTTTCTGTCTCTGTCTCTCTCTGTCTTTCCAGTGAGTACACATGTCATATAGCAAAAACCTCTCTTAAACAAAACAAAACAAAGCAAAGCACGTTGGCGTGTGCATCCATGCTCAAAATCCTAAGAGGAGGAAGGGATCGACACGGCCGTCCTAGGGAGTGGGGGGGATTTCTCATGTTCCCTCTCTCTGTCTCCCCTGCAAGCACACATGCCCTACTGTAAAATTTTTAAAAAGAAAGAAAAAATACAAAAAACTGGTGCCTGCTAAAATAAATACCTAGTACCATTCATTCATCCAACACATAGTTACTGACTGCTTTACTATGAACCAGTAGGCATAATTCTAAGCCACAGAGATTTCTTACTTTGTCAGCATAGATTAGATAGTATTTCTTTTTAGTTGAAACAATAGGATTTTATTCTTTTAAGTAGCTTTTCCTTTCTTGTCTCATTTTTTAATACTTTAGGCTGTTTTTAAAATAAACCACATAGAATATTTACATCATTCATTAAAGCTCAGTTGAAATTATTTTCACAGTTTGAAGAAATAAGATTATAGATAGTTTAAAACTATTTAAATCTGTTAAAAGTATGGGTTAGAATAAAAGCTGGTTATAACATTATTGGTCTAATTAAGAAAGATAAATGAAAAGTAATAAGCTAATTTGTAATGGTAAGTTATGACACACAGCATTATTAATTTTAAAACAGGCAGCACATTAAAAGAGATGAAACTTGTATTATTTATCATCAAATCTGTTAGTTACTATAGAAAATATAAGGAGAGAATAATAATGGATTTCTTTTTAGAATACTAACATATATTTTCATCCATAATCTATGTTCTTAAAGTTTCTATATAATCTTTAATAAATCATGCCTATTATTTATTTTGTACAAAATGGATAGGGCTTAAAGTATTCATAGTGAAAGCAACGCAATTTTATTTTACAGCTTATTTTCTAGACTGTTGGTTGACCTCCAGGCCAGATCTACCAACCTCATCTGAAAATCTGAAGGATAACCTATTAGCCTGCACCTAGGAATACCATCTAAAACAGCAGAAACAAAAGATACAATGCACTTTCATCATATGAAAAGAATATTACTCTTTCTCTTTTCATGGAACAGCAAGGTAGCGGACACTCATTAATGAAGTGTTACAAAGATAAGAGGCGTGGTTATCCCACTCTTACCAAATTATGTGGTTTTAACTATTAATCTTTTATGATTTTTTTTTTAAAAGCTGACAGGGAGCCACTGACTTGCAAGACTATCCCACAAGGTTCAAGCCTTACCCAAAATTGAATGCCCTAATTCTTTTGAAACCCACCAGGTTTCCTAAGCAGTCCAATCAAGGGGATATGTATGCTTCGGAGACTCACCTACTCGTTCCTAAGCACATGAATTAAGAGCGTGAGAACTGAGTTCAGTACTTATGGGAGGTGCAAGAGCATACATAAGAATGAATGCACAGAAAGCAGCTTCGTGGTTTACTGGTCACTAAGCAGCAGCTGTTAGTGAACTCTGGTCAGACATTAAGGTAAATATCGGAGCAGACAGTCAGCGTCCTCCATGCCTCCTGTTCCATTCTTCCTTCTCCTTTCTAGCATAGTAATTCCACTACCATATTATACGACTCTCACTAGCCTCAAAAGACCAATAGGCCAACCCGACAGCCTTCCTGCTAATAGTAAGACACATTCATGAGACACGTTGTATAGCCATTGTTCGGATGGTATCCATCCACGCTGCTGTGGTTCCGGTTCAGGCTGCAGACTAGCCGGGCTGAATCTGAGTGGTATTTCTCTACGGGTTAAACAACTGCATGTCAAGGTACACTTCCTAGTGCAGTCACCTCCATGCTTAGAGTACGTCTAGTAATAAGCTCTGTAGGTGAAAAGATCCTGTGAGTACTTTATCAAAAATCCACATGGAAACAGAGGGAATTATTTTAAATTTTTGTTTTATAAGGTTGCCTACTTTAAAAAAAAAAAAAAAACTTCTCTCAAGTTCTAATTAATTGAAGGTTATGAAATAACCACTTCCCCATAGAAGGTAGCACTTTCACCTTTTCCGAACAGGGGAATACCTTTTGTAAATTAGGTTAAAAAAATAAGGCCTTGCTGGTTGATGGTCCAAGATTACTGTCTTATCTATACCCATCTCCCTAGACAAGGGGCACTGCCTCAAAGTCAAGGCAGTCACTTCAGCAAAGACACAGACGTCTGAAGCACCAGCAGTGCCAGCAACCTGCATGCATATTAGTTTCTCAAAATAGCATCCATTGGTTTCACCGCCACGATAACAGAAATGTAAGGGATATGATCACCGAATCTAAAATTCTGACTATTTCAGACTGCGCTTGGACCAACTGCCACTCAGTGACCCCCGAAGGTCCCAGTGAAGAAGTGGAAAGGAACTGCGAAGATGCAAGCACTGCTTGTCAAGGGGACGGCTGTTTTCACGGGTACACTCCACTATTAACTGACCAGGTTTGAAAAACAGGGGCATTGACTCAGCCTGAGTGCCCACTGCAGAACACACAGTGAAACCCAAGCTTCCAAAGAGAACAGATTTTCAAATCACAACCTATTCCTAGTAAAATTATACTCCTTTTCTTTAAAAAGTTTTGCAATCTGTTTAGAAGTGGTTATTTTCACAGTAAGCAGTATTTCAGTTCCAGCGTCAAAGGTGTCTGGAGGGTCTTCCTGTGTGTTCTAAGTATGCCCAGGAGCTGCAGTCTGGGTATTTTATTAAATCGAGCCAGGGAGGGCGTTAGGCGTTGCAAGTATATTAACACAGATGAATGCTTTCATGTCTGCACTCCATAGATTCACATATATAAAACCTATTTAATGACGTGATGAATGTAAACTACTACAAGAAGCGAATCTTTTTATTTCCTGTCTTCCCAAGTTTACAAGCTAAAAACACTACTTTGCTTTAAATTATTTACATAATTTTTTTAGCGCATCAAACAGTAAAAAGATGTGTCTCTAGAAAGCACAATATTAAAATCAAGAACATGACATCCTTCAGCTAAAGGCTTCAGTTTTAATCAAGTTTCCCTTTTCAAGTTCTAACAAACACTACTGCAGTTTAAACTACTCAAGAATATTCAGTTGGAGAATTCTGCTAGAAAAATAATTTCTGAACCTCTGGGGCTCAAGCGTTGGTATGTATAAAGGCCGTCAGTTTGTAGCACATTTCGATGCCGAGTTATGTGTTGTAGTAACATCAAAACCATTGTCTCAGGTTATGAGTTAGTGAAAAAACATCTTGGCGTTAAACAGAGTCACTGAAAAAAATCTTGACGTTAAACAGAGTCACTTAATAAGTTGCAATGCTGAAAACCTCTATCGAACAAAATTCGTGAAAATGTCTTAAATCTTGATCACCGAACCCTGTATCATTGAGCCCTGTTCGAGTTTCCGGACAGACCTATATAAATCAGGGCAAACGGCTCCATCATGGTCTATTTTTAAAGACCACAAGAAAACTTATATACCGATAGGCTTTGTTTACCTTATTAGTTTTGTCTTAGAGGTCACGCACTAGGCATGGTGTCGTGGTCCAAGAGTTTGACACAATCGTTCCTATAAGGTGCTCTAAGTGGGTAATTTCTCCCTCTCACCTGCCAGGCCCTGCAGGGTGCGTCTCGGGCCTGTGTCTTTTGAAAAGGGCTGTTCAGGTCCACAGCAGGTGAACGCGGCGCGTCCGGGTGCGGTGTGCGCGCGCACTCGCGGGTGTGCAAGCAGCGGGGGCTTCTCTTAGAAGGAGAGGACGGACCGGCTGTCCCCGTCGCTTCGGGGGACCTGGGGAGGCTTCCCCGGGCAGGGCTGACACTTCTGCTTTCACTTCGCGGCCGCCCCGTGAAATCTGTTCCTGCACTGCCCACCCCGCCCGCGCCGGCCCGCAGCTCACCTCGGCGCCCCCGCGGC